>NC_092638.1:10131837-10453744 GCF_039555335.1 Amphiura filiformis
GTGTTTGTGTTCACTCAGTCAGAGTGCTGTTGATTGAAATGCTGCTATGCAAGATGGCTAGCTCACAAGATTAATTTGTGTGCTTTTTGTGTATACAAATGTGACAAACCGAATAACAACACGTCATAGAATGTGCATAAAAATAAAGCTAGAAAATCATTGATGATTGTTCCATCTGATTTTCAAGCAACATTAATCATCAGTGGTGTAGGTAGGAGTTGTGGTGCATAATGGCCCCTCCCCAATTCTTGAAACAATTGTGCGGGAAAATATGCACAAGTAGGGCCTATCACTTATTAATTTTGGTTTTAAATTGATCTTTCAAATGATTTTGTGCTGAAATGCTCATTAAGCGCGAATGTTTTTTTGACTTGAATATGTCGCAGAATCTCTTTCATCCCTGGATTGTCACTGGTAATCTTGCATAATATTTTGTTCTTCTTATTTAATAATAGATGGCCTCTTTCATCGTCTATTGGTACATGCAGCACGTTGGTCCCAAGACGTTAGTGGAATAAACCCAACACTGCACTATCGCTATGGCAACTTCTGTTACGACAAGTTACACAATTTCCAGCTGACGATGCAAACTACAAACCCATGTGTAAAAGTAAGTATTACTGTAGTACACCAGCATACAGGCCTATACATCCCTTGAAAGTGGCACTGCTTATTTCTCCCCCGCCCCCACCCGGCCCATATGTGACTGACACTGATTTTTTTTCATGTTCATGTTTATATTTCAGGTGACGGTGGGCAAGATTCCTGCCCTCGGAGATACAGAAAGTGATGCTTCACCAGATGCCAAGGCATGTGGATCTGTAAGTAGTAGTAGAGTAGTGGAATAGAATGTGGTACTCCTGAAAGTTATGATCCCATCCAAAGTAATGGAAGTTATGGATTAAAAGGAGCGGTGATTATTGAATTTTGAATAATTCAGTGAAACCTCTGCTGAGATATTGTATTCACATTTTCAAGGCCATTGAGCATTTCGGCTTGCAGGGGGTAATAATTGGTGATTACAACAAACATGAGTATAAAGCCCTGAAAATATATGATATGAATGTATCTAATATTGTATGTTAAAGCCTAAACGTACGATCTTTTTAAATTTTTAGATTTTTCTTTTTTTCTTCCAAAATGATAATATGCAATCATTATGAAAGCTCATACATTTGGATGTGAAAACATTGGGAATTTGCAAAAAACAACATCATAAACTTCACCTCTATCACTCGAAACTTCTCGCACTATTTGGATTAGGACAGCGAGTGCGGCCTCAGAGCTAGTAGTCTCCTACGCGGCCAGTTTGGTTACGCTCCCTCCACATGTGGAGGGAGCATAACCAAACTAGATTTGTAGGAGACTATGGTTTGCGATCGTGGCCGACATAAAATCATAATCTAAAAAATTATGATTTTATGTCGGACCAACAGAAAATCATCCTGTTTTAATACAAATAGGGCGAATTTGACAGTTTGCTCATAGATTTAAGTTAGAACATGTGTAAGTATTACAAATATGCCAAAAAAGCGGGCTTGAAAAAAGTAAAGGTAAATTCTGAAAAAAGATCGTACATTAAGGCTTTAATTTATTAAAGGTCCCCTGAAGACGAAAACATTCGGTCTATAAAACTTTTTCAAATATTTAGTTTTTTCTTAATATCTCAAAAACAGTTTTGATGAAGTTAGGTCCTTCTTCCACTCAGGTATTCAATTCTTTATGTGCGTGTGCTATCAACTGTTTACAGCCATACAAGCTTTCTTTAAAGTGCATGTTTTGAGATACACCTTCAGATTAACCAGCATTATGTAAGTTCAGAGCATTCTTTTATTTACTTCCTCAGGTGAAAACATTTCTTGTTAATGCTCTCAATAAACTCACCAAAACTTGGATTCGTGGGATTAAATGCAAGTTTTCCATAGCCTGCCCTTGTAATGACGTGCATGCTCCATCAGAAGTCTCCAGATGTTACCATCTGCTTCCACTAAAAGACTGTCTCAAGGAGGAACAGATCCTATGCAATAAGACACAGCAGTTGGTCAATACAGAATTCTGTAGGATGTGGTTTCAAGGACTAGAAACAAAGCATAATGAGCCCACAAAACAAGGTAAACACTTATTAATTGTGCATGGTTCATATGGAAGAACTTCAAAATTGTCATAAGAATTGATCCAGCAGACAACATAAAAAAAAAAAAAAACTTAATGTACGATTTCCTTCAAATTTTAAATTTGTCATTATATACTCAAAATGCTGAAATAATACTAGTAATAATGATCGGGAATGGTTTCTGTCCATTTTGAGCTGAAATAACCAGATAACGTGAAAGAAACACTGCTTGTTATTTTGGCCGTTTAACATGCAGTTCTATGGGCGGACATAAAGTCATAATTTCTTGAATTATGACTTTTTGTTGAACTTTGCTCTGTTTACATACAAACACAACAAATTTGGCTGATTCCATTTAGGTGCAAGTTGTGACATGTGTAAACATTACAAATATGCCAAAAAATCAGGTTTGAAAAAATTAACCAAATTCATATTATAAGATCGTACATTATGACTTTAATGGTGGCGTTAAGGTCATTGGAAGTCATTTGGTAAAATTTTAAATTTGTCATTATATACTCAAAATGCTGAAATAATACTAGTAATAATGATCGGGAATGGTTTCTGTCCATTTTGAGCTGAAATAACCAGATAACGTGAAAGAAACACTGCTTGTTATTTTGGCCGTTTAACACGCAGTTCTATGGGCGGACATAAAGTCATAATTTCTTGAATTATGACTTTATGTCGAACTTTGCTCTGTTTACATACAAACACAACAAATTTGGCTGATTCCATTTAGGTGCAAGTTGTGACATGTGTAAACATTACAAATATGACAAAAAATCAGGTTTGAAAAAAATTAACCAAATTCATATTATAAGATCGTACATTATGACTTTAATGGTGGCGTTAAGGTCATTGGAAGTCATTTGGTAAAATAGGATGAAATGAAAACAGAATGGTCACATGATTAATTCAAGTTAGTGGCCTGTCATGGGTCAGTTGATAAGGCCAAAAAAAAAAAATGTTGTGTTGCCCTCCTTATCTGTCATTTTCTCTGTTAAATGACATTTTTTTTTTTTTTATTTCTACTTTCTTACTTTGATCATGAATCCTGAACAAACAAATAACACATATTATTATCAATGTATAAAATCAACCATAATTGCAATATGATCTGCATCAGTGCCAAAATGTACTAATAAATGTACTAAATAACTAATAATTAAGTTACCTTATGCCTTTTTAAAATCTTTAAATAGTAAACTAAGAATTAATTGTGAAGGGTCTTAATATTAATATTTACATTAATAAAATATTCAACATTGGGTAGAAAATACAGCCAATATTATGCATATGCCTCTCTTCACTCATGTTACTGTGAAATAGTAGGTATCAAATGGTTGAGTTGGTAAAAAAATATTTAAAAAATCCGGCCGGCTTTACTACCAGATTTTAGGCTTGGGAGGGCAACAACACAATTTTTTTTTTGGCCTAAAGTACTAACCTGCTTCAAAAAGAACTTTATTGGGACAATATTCATGCGAAGTTTGAGAACATTTCGTATTTGACTCTTATTTTGGCACATTTGGTGAATTTTGGTGTTAAAAAGTTTCAAATAGAAGATATTCTGGGCAATTATACCTTTTTGAAATGACTGACTGGACTGGCTAGTGTAAAAAAACCCTAAAACAATCCTGGGTGTATGATAAACTAGACCAGATAGCTTCACATCTTCAACATGTTGGGCTATCCAAAGTGCATGAACAAGATCAATATTGAACTATATGGAACATAGTGCTGTTCATGCAGGTGCATAACCAGTGTGGTCATTAGGCGTGATCAAATTCCATTCAAGGCAGTTAAGCTATAGTGCTCTGGTGCCCTGTATCATTACTTCTCATGCACCACTCAACCACACCATATGGAAAGGATTGGCTTCAAAATGATTCTCTTATTAATACATCTATGCACAGTTTCCATCTCGATACATCTGAGCACCCAATTTTGTCCAAGAGGTTCCAAGCAAGCAGTGAATTGTCTCTACACAGTCTTTGTTTACTCTACACAGTTGAGTGCATAGCATCATAAGAGCTCTGCAAGCTTCTAGCTGGTGACTAGTGGAAAATATGTCATCTGTGATTGGTTTTGTCAAAACCCCGAATGTTCCCTTCATCCAATCAGACATTTTTTTATATCGAACACTTCCCCTAAAAACACTTTCTCATTACGTCAACAGATAAGCGAATGTGGTAAATCTGTTGAAAACGACCAATTTTTGACCAAAGTGTAGGTTTTAAAAGTCAAAACCGCAAGTGATCCTTGCCATATTTTTCAGATTTTATGTCATTAAAATGACCAATTCTATTTAAATGACAAATCGTGGGCGAAAAATGACTAGTTTTGCCTGTTTTGTCATACGGTTGTAAATTCAATGAACAATTTGGCTTACAAATTGATATGGATCAGAAAAACGGGAACCACCACAAAGAGGGGTGGCAGCTGTTGGCCTCGTCGCATTTACCTCAAAAGTCCCCCAACGCATCATGATTTACTTACTATACATAAAATCATAACACATGTTCCTGGTGGAGGGAGTTACCAAAACCATAAGATCAGCGACCTTCGGCAGCTTGCAATATTTTTACGGGGATGAGATAATGTCGAGAAAAGTTTACTGAAGACCTAATCTGTTTTGTTTTTTTTCATCTGGTATTTTTACTGTTCTTTATGGTCGTGGAGCGACTTCACCAGGTTTGCAAAATTGCAACATTATTTTTCAATGCTCATTCCTGGCGGTAAAGGTATACCCTTTTTTTCAAAATGCTATGATCCTGCTTCGTGCATATAGTTATAATTGCTAATCGCCCTCAAACTCTGCCCTCGAGTGTGTGATCGTCTGGGGCTTAGATAGCCGAGATTTGATGACAATGATTTGATGCTACGCAAACACAAATATTACATTTTTTTTTGCATAGCAAAATAACTGCTATGCATAATTTGGAAACTGCTATACAAACATGTGTTTTGCATAGCACAAACAGCTATGCAAAAAAATTGACTGAATTCGAACCCTGCACAGCTATATGGTTTTTCACCATATAACAGTAACAGAAAGAAAAGTGCAAATGTTTTTCACTTTTTCTGCACAAATGTTTTGGCAAAAAATGATGTCACAGACATAAACATCAATATCCTAATTTGCATATAGCCGCCATTCCTCCAGCTGGCGTGTCCTGTGATTGGTCCTTTAGCTGTGTAGGTTTATAGCTATATCTATGATTCCAGATAAAGGTGAAGCAGGGTCAAACATGGGCTGCTTTCACAAAGTTAGTTTTCATTCTTTCAGTTCAGATTCTTCCTAAAAAGATATCCCATGGGGAGAATCTGCCCCTGTCACCCCTGGTTATTTTCTTAACATTGCTGTAGCCTAGTCAACTTTCCTAACATAGCTGTAGCCCTAGCCAAGTCAACTTTCCTAACATAGCTGTAGCCTAGTCAACCTTTGTAATGGAGCTGTAGCCTAGTCAACTTTCCCAACAAATTAATACCGAAAATTGGTTTGCAAGAATGGATTCTGTAACACTAATAAAGCCATGACAAGACATTTTGTTTGATGTGATTAAGCGCATAATATTCCAAGCGATAACACCAGTGTTGTAGTCGAGTCCTCGTCATCCGAGTCCGAGTCCTTGGTGTCCGAGTCCGAGTCCTTGCCAATTTCTGATGTCCGAGTCCGAGTCCGAGTCCTCAATGTTCGAGTCCGAGTCCGAGTCCGAGTCCTTATGTATCAAATTCAACCCCCGGGATTTTCACCAATACTTTATCAACGTATAGCCTATACTTAACCAGAATTTTAGTTCTATATTATTTTCTTGTAAATACATAATTTGCTAGTCCCACCTAGCATGCCTAGTATTGTTTTGGGACTGTGCAATAATTATGCTGAGCCCGGGGAGGGGTGAAATTGCCAAAAATGCTTATCCCTTCTCGGCCTGCCAAAAATCATCCCCCCCTCCCGACCTGCCAAAAATCTTTGCACCCCTTTACACATGCCATTTTTTGGGGGGATCCCAATTTACAAACCTTAAATGGTTTAGATAATTATGTTTCGAGTGCAGCGAGCAGGGAAATCTGTATTATGTAAGCGTTTCCGTACTGTTTTCTAAGCCTTTTTAGAGCGTTTTATTTGAAAAGTGCCCCATATGTGCCAAAAATTGCTTGTTCCCCCAGTGTCAAAAATTGCTTCCACCCTCCCTTTCGATCGGTCAAAATTTTTTACCCTTAGGTAGCATACCTTGGAAACAGAGTATAATCACAGACTCACAGTAACTTATTAGGCTTGTGTTTTAGAGAGGCAAAAGATGCAGTCAGGGGTCCTTTTTCAGGCTCTCCGGCAGTCCCTTAACACATTTGCATCATGCTCTAGTTCATTGAGCCTAACACTCTGAAAATTGTAGGTCTTTAGCTCAAATTTGGAAATATTTTGAATTTGTTAGCTCCAAAGCCTATAATTTGGCCCAACTAATTAGACCTCCACAAAAATGCTAACATTTTGCACCAAAATCAGTTCTTATATAGTTCCCAAAGTTCGGCGCCGCACACCCCTACCAAAATTTAACTTGAGTGCCCCTGAGTATTATTATTATTCATGTACATTCTAGACTTGCGTCTAACAAAGCAGTCATGTCAAAACAAACGAATATGATTAAAATCTATTTAACCAATTAAAGATATATCTGAAACAATCTTGCTTTTTGATTGTAGGCCTACTTTTATTTACAAACTGAATTTATTTGCATGTAAAACTACTTAAATTAATCATGTGATGTGATCATTGATCAAGCCTTTAAGAAGTTTACAATGAACAAAAATAAAAGACCTAAAAAGACCCTTTTTTGCCGGACTCGAGGAGGACTCGAAGCCGAGTCCTTGGGGTCCGAGTCCGAGTCCGAGTCCAAGTCCTTAGCTTCCGAGTCCAAGTCCGAGTCCGAGTCCTTGAAAAAAGGACTCGAACTCGAGTCCGAGTCCGAGTCCCGAGTCCTCCAACACTGGATAACACATGATAGAACTACAAGCACCAGCAATGGCTGTAAAAGAGTGCTTACCATTCAGAATCACAAGGTGCACTAGCAAGATTCCACTTTTGATAAACATGATCAGGACATACTGTTTGGAATGTCAGAAAGACTGTTATGAGGGTGTACATCTGTTATTTGCTGCTAGGGAAGCTGTTCAGGAAACTTTGGGATTTAGTTATTTTGAGTTAGTGTTTGGACACACAGTACGCGGGCCCTTAAAGTTGTTGAAAGAAAATTGGCTCAATGAGAAATCAGATATCAATTTATTGGATTATGTCTCCAATTTTAAGCATAGGCCTAACAGAGCAACTGATATCGCCAAAGAAAACTTGAAACAGGGTCAGGCTAAAATGAAACAATGGTATGATAAACATGCTAAAGAAAGAGTGTTCAAACCAGGTGACAAAATTTTAGTACCTTTTCCAATTCCAGGACACCCATTGCAAGCCAGATATCATGGCCCATGTGAGGCAGAGTCAAAAGTGGGTGAAGTAGATTATATTATCAAGACTCCTGGTAGATGTAAGAGCAGGCAGTTATGCCACATAAATATGCTCAAAGAGCATGTTGAAAGAAGTGACAGTGGCAATTCGAAACCTGTCTGTATAGTGAATAATGCTGATGTAGACAAAATTGCCAATGTAGACAATAGTAAAGATGACAATTCAAAGTCACATTTGACCAGGATAATGAGCTGGAGCACCAAGAGTATCATGTAAAATTGAACAATTCTGATGTGCTTACTAACTTAGACCAAACATTAGGTCATCTTTCTCAAATTTGATTCACAAATATTTCCTGATACGCCAAGTAGAATAAATGCTGCATTTCATGATGTAGATGTTGGTGATACAAACAGCATCCTTACAGAGTCAATCCTCTGAAGATGAGATCAATTATATGCTAGATAATGATATCATAGAACCAAGTAGTATTGAATGGAGTTCACCATGTATCCTTGTTCCCAAGCCTGGTGGTTCATATGATTAAGTAGCAGATATGAGAGCTGCAAATGTTCATTCAAAGACTCCTATCCTATGCAAGAATTGATGATTACATAGACAAAATTGGGAATGCAAAATTTGTTAGCAAATTTGATCTTTTGAAAGGGTACTGGCAGGTTCCACTCACAGAGTGTGCCAAAGAGATTTCTGCTTTTTGTACACCATTTGGTCTTTACCAATACAAAGTCATGCCATGTGGTTTGAAAAATGCACCTGAAACCTTTCAGAGAATGGTAAATCAAATTGTGGCAGACATAGAGGGCTGTGAAGCGTATACATGTAGATGATTTGATTGTTTGCTATCAAACTTGGGAACAACACATGGAACAACTAATACTCTATCAATTGTTTAAAAGAAGCTGTCTGAGGTACAATTGACAGTATATCTGGTAAAAAGTGAGTTTTGCCATGCCATAGTCACACACTTGGGATTTGTTGTCGGTCAAGGTCAGGTTAAACCTATCAAAACCAAAGTTGAAGTAATTGAGCAATACCCCACACCTGTAAACAAGAGGGCACTCATGAGATTTCTAGGAATGGTAGGCTATTACAGAAAGTTGTGTCCAAACTTTTCAGAGATAGCAAGTCCTTTGATTTGTTGAAGAAGGACGCCAAATTCATCTGGTCAGAGCAATGTGAAAATGCTTTGCATAAAGTCAAATTAATACGCATGAGTTCACCAGTACTTACTGCACCTGATTTTCAGAAGCAGTTCAAGTTGACTGTTGATGCCAGTGACATAGGCTGTGGAGGTGTTGTGATGCAAGAGGGTGAAGATCAAATAGATCACCCTATGTTACTTTTCAAGGAAGTTCAACAAGCACCAAAGAAATTACTCCACAATTGAAAAGGAGTGTCTGGCATTGCTATTAGCATTGCTACATTTTGATGTGTATTTGGGTACCACAGTATATACCCTGTGCTTCTATTCACAGATCACAATCTCCTCACCTTCATCAACAGGATGAAGAACAAAAACCAAAGACTGGTGAGGTGGAGATTGACCTTGCAAGAGTACAATCTGGACATCAAACATAATTTCATAAACCAGATTAAAAAAATACTGAATGTCACTCATGCCGACACACGCAAGCGGTTCTTTGCTTGAGGTTTTTTTTTTTATAATGTCTATCCTTGTTTAGGGGCAACTTTCAAACCAATTTCTCGCTTGGGGTGTTTTTATTCGAGTAAAATCCTCCTTTAGGGTTAGTTCGACAATTTTTTGATATCCTTGCTTAGGGTCATTTTTCATGCAGTTGCTTACAACTTTTATACATGAGTGCCCCCGGGCAAAAACCCTTCCCGACAGTTACTAGTAGTATTATTTCAGCATTTTGAGTATAGAACAACAAATTTAAAATTTTAAGGAAATCATACATTATGGCTTTAAGGTATGTTTCAGGTCAATGGTCACAGATGAAAGGTCATTTTACAAAATTGTTGCATCCCCTGATGAAATGGATTTTGATGCAACTGCAGTGGCATAAACCTCGATTGCAGGTTTCACAGAGGTGCTCAGGACTTTAGGGGTCAATGGTCACCTATTGGGGGCATTTGTCATTGTAGCACAAGTGAGTTCTTTATGCATTTTATAGGTCAAACATATTGTTAGAAAAAAATAGAGAACAGCCAAAATACAGAACATGCAATCAAGTGACATTTGTGATACATGCATCACCTTGTTTCATATCCAGCATAATGTCCTTGTGCATAATGCAGCAATAACAGGTTTGCAAAATCATGTTGGACCCTTGTCCAAATTTTTTTATCATGATTCCTTAGAATACAGATGCTCAGATAGATGAACAGAAATAATCACATTGTGTGTTTTGTTATGCAGAAGACCAAGCCAGCAGCAGTACTCAACTCTTGCCTGCCACACCCACCACTAATGTAGCTGGAAATCAAATCCATGTTACTGGAGATTTAAACCAATTCCTGGGACCTGTGACTATTCAATCAAGCTGTCAAAGTGGTAAGTTCATGTGTATAAACACCCAAAGAAAACATATGCAAGAAGGTCATATCTGCCAAGATTATGTTGTTGACATGATGAGTACTCGTCATTGGAATCAATGATAGGTGGTTCAACTATATGGCAACACTTACCTTCAAAGGATTGAAAGGAATGGCTCCTGGTTACCTTTCCTCTCAGTTCACTTCTATGTACGATATGCACTCAACTTTGCTCTTTTGAGCCACCATATAATATTTATGCAGGTAAAAGAACTTTTCATTCATGTGCTACTAAATTGTGGAATTGCCTTCCAAATGATAGTAGATGTAAGTTTAAGTCAATGAGTATTGCTCAGTTTAAGCAGTTGATTTTGATGATTATCATTAATAAAAACACTGTAAACTACCAATATCACACTGTATAAATGTCAATAATTTCATTAGGAATTAGTCACATGTACAAAAAAAAATTACATGTTCATTTTGCATGAGTGCTTGAAAGGGATGACATTTTATGTTATACGTAAGTTTGAAAGAATTTGATTTTCCAAATATATCAGGTCACCTTCCTTTAATAATAGATGTGATAGGAGTTTTAATGACCTCTGCAGCATCTTTCAGAAAACAAGCCCGTAAGCCATCTAAGCCAGTGCTTTTATCGATGTTAAGATTTGTTAGCTTCAGAATCAGCAGGCAATTTTGAAAGGACACTCTCAAGATAGAGGTTATCCGTGTTCTGTATGCTGCATATCCTATCAGCGACTGCTATACCGTGTTTAGGACTTTCAAAAGAAGTACCTGCATGTGCAACCATGACTGTTTCAAAATAACCCGCCAAAGTCATGCAGGTAACTCAGAGGTCGTGCATTGAATTGGTTTGAATGAAGAATACTACAGGCACCAGCGCCTTTTGTTAGAAGTCACACATGAGTGAAGTGGATAACCTCTATTGTTGATAAACTGCGAATGCCTTTCAGGCCTGTAACAGGAACCAACAATAAAAGGTTTGCATCTCGTAGCAAAATCTCAGTCCAAATAGCTTCCATTTTGGGAATGTCTAAATCAGGCCTGGGATTAAATGCCAAATCAGAATGAATGTAGATGCAGGTACCGCCGCCATTTTTGTTACGGTCCTTATGGATAACAGAGAAATTAGGAATGTTGATTTCATTATCGGTGACTGAATCATCCAGCCATGTTTCACAGACAGTAATTATTTTGGCTCTAGTATTGGATGCAATCAATTTCAATTCACTCATTTTGGGACAAACAGAACGGGCATTGAGATTGATAATGTGAATACCCTTCTTAGAAAAGGTTTTTAAAACATCGTCAGAGTCAATATTGTTTATTTTAATATTGTTTATTTTACAGTTTCTATCATCTTTCCTTGTGGAGATGATAACTGCCTGGACATGCTCTGGCCGTGCTTGGTACAATCTTGAAAAAAGGTACAATGCAGTCTTGGGTTCGAGTCCAGTAGAGATATAATAATTTGGTGCGTGGTCAATAGATGAAATATCGCTGTGCCCCTAACTGGTGGGAACACATTTTATGCATCACACATAATTTATTAATTTGCTTCTTATTTCTATTATTATTTATATATAGATCAAGGGAGTTCACAATATGTTTCTGCAAATGGTAGAAGTGATGCAAATTGGCCAAGTACTGCCAGCAGCTCTATGTGTAGTATTGATGGAAACTCAAGGTAAGTATTACAAGTCATATGGAAGCATAGCTAATTGATTAATTAAGGAGGATCAGCATGTCCAGCATATTGTGCCAATCAGTCAAAACGGTTTGTCATGTTATTGCTCAAACTAATAAGAAAAATAGTTCAATTTGCAATTTTGTTTTAACTATTTCAATATTATTTGGAGAATAAAGGTATTTTTTAGCCACAGTTGTGCATCTATTGCCTTCTCGGGTCCAGGGGCAGCGCCCTGAAGCTCCTGGATTTTAAGGTTTTTAAAGGCCCAGATTGAGTATTTTTACTCCTTTCTTGTTCAAGATTTATGTGAAAAAATTATTAAAATTATTGTGCGGCACTGCGACTGACTCCAAGCGCTACAAGTGGCGTGCGCGCCGCCAGTTGAGAGAGCCTGGTCTATTGTCTCATATAAACAGGTGACATCATTATTTTAAGGGGCTACTACACCCCTCGGCCAATTTTGTGCCTATTTTTGCATTTTTCTCAAAAATTGTAGCGCATTGGTGACAGGTAAGATATAGGGCAAAGACTACAATTACTGCACTGAAAATTCAGTAACTCATGAAGGCAAGCAGTTATTGATTTATTAATCAAGTATTGGTTTTCCCTCATTTTTGACTGTAACCCCATAACTGTTGTCTGTGCTGAAATAAAATTTCCAGTGCAGTAGTTGTAGTCCTTGCCCTATAATATACATATCTTACTTGTCACCAATGCACTATAATTTTGAGAAAAATACAAAATAGGCACAAAATTGGGCAGGGGTGTAGTACCCCTTAAATAGAACAATGAGACAAAACCGAGTTGTTTTATGCCAAAAATAATGTCGCCCATGATATGAGACGATAATTGCACAACAGCGTCTAAAAACAATACCTTAAAACAATACCATTCCATAATGGCGTATAGTGATTTTGGGTCATTTTTTAAACAATTGGTGTGTTTTTAATGATCTGTTTCATTTTGCTAAGTGTCAGCAGCCAAAATTAGCTAGTTAATTAATAATTAATCAATTGAATTTGGCGTATCATAAAGTAAAATTTTGTGTTGTCCATAGTGGCATATTGACCATACACCAATTTTTTATGACATGTCACATGGCTAAGAACCAATGAGATAACATGTAAAAACGCATGATCAACAGGATTATGTAAATAAACATAATTTTCCACCGGGCTCTTTCTTCTTTTTTTTTTGGCGATGGTAAACATGGTGAAAAATTATGTTTAAATTTATTTCATTATTATTATTATTATTATTATTATTATTATTATTATTATTGTCATTATTATTTTTATTATTAGATGCGTGATGGTCACTGTGAGCTACGATCAAAAACCTAGTGGTACAGAAGAAGCATGTAAAGCAGTTCTAGCATTGCATAATGGACAGCAGAGTGGAAATGTCAAGTTGATCAACTGTACTCGAGGAGAAATAAAAGAATCCTTTGACAATAAACTGTATGATCAAATGTTGGATCAAAAATATGGCCTGACACAATCTGACAGTGATTTTACAATCAACGGTACGTGTCTTTGCAAAACGAGACAGATAAACATTTGTCCAGGTAACAAAGGTTTAATAAATTACTGTGCACATGCGCGAAAGAAAGTAGACAAGAGTGTACTAGAAGTTACAAAAACTGATGAATTGTGTAAAATTGCATCAGATGATAGAAAGAAGGAACTTCCAAATGATGTACCACATTGTTTTCAAGAAGAAGATACACTAGGCCTTGAGGGACTTTGTCGAGAATTTAAGAAATACAAGGATGGTGATAATTTGACAAAGAGAATTCTGGACGAAATGCGACCATATGTGTCTGCATTTGCCAATACCAATGGCGGCCGTTGTTTTATTGGTGTTTATGATAACAACAAAGGTGTTGGTATTATTCATGGTCAGGAAATTCAGTGTATAGCAAAAGATGCTTTCATGTATCAGGAGTTTGTAAGACGACTGGAAGGCAAAATGAAAGAAATGATATGGCTTCAGAGAGGTAGAAAGCTTGCAAGAGATGAAATACTGAAGGGGCAACACTGGGATGTAGAGTTGTACCAAGCACAACCACCTGCTGGAATGTCTGATGGTCAGAGTAAGCCAAATATGAAGAGAAAAGCCAGCATGGAGAGTGGTGCCAACAAGAAGCAGCAATCGGTAGCAAATTCTAAACCACAAAAGGAGGCTAAGATGAGTGCAGAAGCAAGTTGTGAAGATCACAGCCACAATGTGGATGCAGTAAATATGTTGATTGAGCAAATGGATATACAGGCACCAGAAAGTGACGCAACATTTAGTTCAGCATGTAATGCTTCATCTCCAGCCCCTAATTGCAGTCTCCAATCAGATAGCATGGAGGAAACAGGTCGAGGTGATCCTGATGTACATCACAATGGAAATGCAGCTGCAGGAGACGCTACATCAAAATGTGGTGATCAACACTTATCCAAGAAGGGAAAAAAGAAACAAGGTTGCAGACAAAATAATCATCCTTCAGGTGCAAGGCCAAAACAACTGCCTACAACAAGCACAAATGCAGAAGCAAAAGGCACAGATGTGAATGAGAAAGTACTCATTATTATCACAATCCCTAGACTTGTAGAGGGTGTTGTCTTTACCCATCTGCCAGAATGCCCTATCTATGTAGGTGATGGAAACACAAGGATGATGACTGAAACTGAATGGATGGAAATGTGGTTACCAATACTATTTCCAAAGTACCATTGATAATAATCATTCTGTGTCCAAACTGGTTATTGGAAATTACCACTGGGACGTATACCATTGGACCCATATGTGACCTCATGCACCAGAACCTAGTACCCTAATCATTGGGCAATAACTTTTTTCCCACTGTCTTCAGCCATAAAGGGGGATATTGCTTTTATAGTTTTTAGTGTGTTCCCTCTGTGTGTATGTATACATAATGTGGAGGTGTCTGTATGTATGTTCCATTTTGAATAGCATTTTCTATTCTCCTGGTATTTTCTTGCACATTTATCCTATAAAGATTGGTGCAACTTAACTTTCATTTTTTATTATTATGAAGAACTCTGTTGCAAAAGCCCTTACATCCATCTCTGGCTGCAATTGAGTTATTGGCATAAACATAATGTGGGTAAAAATACACATTTTGGTTGTTGTTTGACCTTTATATTACCTTCTGGAGATATCGTATATTTCCCATTTGGGAAATCTTAGGGAATTTCCCGCAAATGAACTTAGAATGAATATAAAATTTTAGGAAAAAATGTTTGATGCATAATAGTAGCCTTGAATGTTCTTTAACTATTAAAATCAAAAGAAACTGTTTTGAGGTCATTATCTTTAAAAAAAAATCATTGTAATTAACAAGAGTTATAGCTTCGGAAATGCTAAAAAATGGCATTTTGCCGGGTTTAAATAAAATTCATAATTAAAAAAGTAAATGATATTTAAATTTTTCTTTTAATTTTGAAAGCATTAGTCAAGTTACATAAAGTAGTGCAAACAAATGGCCTCAAATTTGATTGTAAAGGTGGTTTCTAGAAAAGGGGTAAATAATATTTTTTGCAAATGCCCTTACATCCACAAAAGGCACAATATAAAAGAAATAATGAAATAAATAGGAAGGCTTGAAAATTGTACCAGACTTATTGTTTCTATTCATCAACACTTCATAAACCCAAATAGAATCAAATCAAACAAGTAATACTCGCACAATTAAAAAAAGCTGTTTTTTTAAAAATCAAAGTGGATGTAAGGGCTTTTGCAACAAAACTCTTCATACGTGTCACACAATTTGAAGATCATTTCAAGAAGGTTATCAGAGGTCAAATTAGTAAAGATGATTGGATGTTTCATTTTTTCTTGCACATTATGATGAAATTTGGTGCAATTGATTTACTTCGATATGGGTCACACAATTTGGAGGTAATTTCAAGGCCATTTGAGGTCAAATTAGTAAGATAGTGGGATTTTGACAAGCATTTTGATTTTTTTAACCAATTTATCCTATTGTGATGACATTTGGTGTGAGTAAATTATATCAATATGTTCGACAAAAGGTCATATTAAGGTTGTCCATTCATCTAGAATTTATGTACGAGTGATTTAAGGAATTTATAGTGCTGAGCATCAACTACAACTGAAATACATTGTATCATGACTGACAGAATTAAGAAGTGTACATGTAAAAGCAAAAATCCTAAAAGGGAAACTGTTGAATACATGGCTCCTGTTGGGTTTCTCTACATAAAATCAATTTTGATAATTTAGTTAATAATATGAAGAGTTCATTTGCAAAAGTCAATAAAATACCATTTTCAAACTCTTTTCATAAAAACCACTAACATCTGCCCTATAAATAGCTCAAAATCCAATACAAAGTCATGTTTACTATGTATTGTTTTACACTATAGGAAGTTTTTGATTTCCATGATAGACGGTTCTGCGACGGTAAAGCAGGATGAAGTGCCTGTTTTAAAACAGCAAGATGACACTTTTAAAGTACTTGGTCATTGTATATGTCAAAACCAAATATGCAACATTTGCATAGTAAATATTACAATTTTCAATTATTTGTATACTTTGATTAGGACTGAATATAATGGAGGGATGTTGCATTGCAAATTTTGATTACAACATTTAAATGTGTGTTTTTTTAGTGATTTTTAACCATACCTCAAATATTAGAACTATTACTTTAAAACTAAACTGTATAATCTTCATACATGTATATTGTGTGGCAAATGCATACCATTATGCTTATTATATGAATGTGGGCAAATAAGATACATCACATACTTTTTTAGAGGAAAATGGGATTTTTTCAAGAGAATATTACCATCAATAACAGATTGTCCACGCTGAAGTACAAAGTGATAACGCACGCGTATACAGTGCGTTAACAGTGCGTAGTGCTGCGTCTCTGCTGCAGGTATGCGTGCCTTCAAAGTCGGCATAATGTTTGCATCCGCATCGCTACTTTGTACTTCAGAGTAGACTGACTATAGTAATTTTGCTTGCCAAAACCAGTCAGTTTTTACTTGCTAATATTTCGTCCATCTTGTCGGAGGACTTCATCAGATGTGAGCATCTGATCCACTTTCCTGGGAAACTGGCTTCTGGTTGTGAGTAGTCTTACTTCCAGTCTTCAAATATGTGACTTAGGAAATAAGTGCCTTCCTCTCTATTCATGGTCTTTGTCCCCCTCTTTCTGATCTCTATCGCTTCTCGTACTTCTCTAGACTTTCTGACATGTTCTTTGCCGAGTATCTTGGAGTCCTCCCAATTGACGACATGATTTGCCCTTGCGACATGATCAGATATGGACGACTTTGTTTGTTCCTGCTCGGATGCCCTATGTTCTGAACGTGTGAACTTTTTCTCGTTGGCTTTCTTAACTTCCGCTTCATGTTCTGCAAGCCTAATCCCAAACAAACAAGAGGTTTCGCCAACATAACTGAGATCGCAGTTTTAGCAGCCGATCTCGTAAATACAATTGCCTGTTTTTAGCTTGGAATGGAATTTCTGAATGCGTTTAATGAATTTTCAAAAAGCACAAAGTCGACACCGCTATGAAACCACATCAAACCCTCAAAAAAATCCTGGTCCACCCCAAAGACAAAAGAGACAAGCTAAAAACAGGCAATAGTATTTACGGGATTGGCTGCCAAAACGTGTCAGAAAGTCTAGAGAAGTACGAGAAGTGATGGAGATCAGAAAGAGGGGGACAAAGACCATGAATAGAAAGGAAGGCACTTATTTCCTAAGTCACGTATTTGACCCACTTTTGAAGATTGGAAGTAAGACTACTCACAACCGGAAGCCAGTTTCCCGGGAAAGTGGATCAGATGCTCACATCTGATGAAGTCCTCCGACGAGATGGACGAAATATTAGTAAGTAAAAACTTACTGGTTTTGGCAAGCAAAATTGAAATTACTAATTAATGGTAATATTCTCTTGAAAAAATCCCATTTTTACCTAAATCTTACGAAAAGTATGTGATGTAACTTATTTGCCCACATTCAGTAAGACTACTCACAACCGGAAGCCAGTTGCCCAGGAAATTGGATCAGATGCTCACATCTGATGGAAAAACTTACTGGTTTTGGCAAGCAAAATTACTAATTGATTTGATGTACAAACCTGATGAATCTTTTCACTGAATATTACCAATTTTTACCAATCATTTCTGATTTTAAGCCAAAAAGTTCTGTGATCTACAGTTTTTGACCTGTGGCATTTAAAAAAAGTCAGGTCAGCATAAAATGGATGATTTTGTGGATACAAAATAATGTCATGTAAAATTTAAATTATTAAGTGAACAGACATCGGTCAAACTTGAAATATACTTCCTGAAATTTGATTTTTATATGTATGTTATGTGTAGTTCTAGCCTTCCAGATTTAAGAGTCTTGTTTGGGTTAAGAGTATGCATATACCCAGCTAACACAAATATTTAAATGTTGGGTTTTATAATGGGTATAAACATTTTTTTAAATGTTTATTAAAATAACATATTTCAAAACTTGCTGCAAAATATTCTAACACAATGCTGTTCAAGTGTGAACCAAATATTTTCCAAAAATGTTTGCCAAAAAATATTTTACAATAACATATGTTGTTGTAGTATTTTTAACTATTTTAAAACGTTTTTATGCCCTTATAACCTGACATCTAACTGTCATTAAAACATTTAGCAGCTTTGAACGAGACTAGTAGCACTAGGTGTGGCAATTGTAAATATTAAGTAGATGTATTATACCCGGACATTTTCAATAGGAGTCCCAACACTTGCAGCTGCCATAATAAGACATTCCATGCCTTTACACAGAGTTTTATGAAGCAATATAATTGTTTTTGAATATTTTTTAGAGTAACACGATCATGAAATGACTAACATTTAAATGTACAGTAAAGGATTCCTTTTAAAGCTGCTTGTGAATAACTTTTTGTGTAATTACTGTAATATGAGACATTTTGTGTAAGCTTGTAAAAACATTGCATTTTTGTAAAACAAAATTGGACCAATATTTTAAGTACCACTGCAGCTTAATTGATCACTTTGTGATAGTGATTTGTTATACATTAATACACACCTGTGACATGCTATTGAATCCCCAATAGAGTGTTTAGAAATATTTTGCGAGGTGCAGGCAAAATAGTCACAAAAAATGGGGTTTTTTTTGACCTCTTGAAATGGTGGCCAGAGAAGTTTTTTGGGGGGTGGGGGGAGTAGGCAGGCAATTTTGACAGTGGCCAAATTATTGTAAAAGTTTTTGCAGATGTTTGCACGCTTTTGAACACTTAATTTCTTGGTAAGTGCTTTTCAGAAAGGTTGAGCGGGACAAATTTGTAATTTTGCTCCCTCTGGAAATTTTACCAAGTATTCTACTGATGTAAATATGGTGTGTAAAAGAATCCAATGCATTAACAATTAACCAAAAAATGTGAAGATAGCTATTGGGAGCTTTTGCCCATCAAGAAGGAAGGGAACAAGTACAAACATCCCCTCCTACACCCACCTCATGCCACAGATTCAGGCATTTAGTTATGATTCTGTGAAGCTCACTCCTTACATCCCTACCGAAGTATTGTTGAACACTCCCTAAAGTGGGGTTCATGAGTTATTTTTATGTCCATGTAGGTAATGTAGCAGCACGTAATTTCTTGAACAAATATTTCATCTTCCCAATATAAATGCTTTACAGGAGATGTAAAGTACTTTTTGCAGCTATGTTTAATGACAAACTCAGTGCGTTATTATTATTATTATTTTTATTATTATTATTATTTTTATTATTATACAATAACTGTTTTAAAAATGTTTCTTTTGTCAGTATCCTTTTGCAAGATCTTATGTATGGTGCCTTACCACAATATGAAATAATAGTACTAATGATATTTTTGTTGACTTGTACAGTAATAAACTAACATATTTTATTTGAAAGTAGCTTGTAATAATACTGAAATATCATATACAAATTATGTTAATTACTCAGAAATTGCTTGAAATAAAATGCTTACAGATAATCAAATGCTTCTGTGTTTGGATAAATCCATTCACTCATCCTGAATGACTTGCTTTTGTCATGTGTAAGAAATAATAAGTGTGTAAATGTACTGCTATTTTTGTTACTTTTGTATTTTACAAGTAATTCAAATAAATATTATAATGTGACATGTAGTTTTTGATTCATTGTGTTTTTCTAACTCATTGTGTGAGGTGAGAATTACAGAGTTGTATCTAAAAATTACATAATGTTTTTGAGTATTGTCCACAAACATTCAGGACGTCTAATAGAGGGCCATATCAATTTAAATAAAATTCTGGCCTCCAGGGGGAATTTCCCATAATAATACAATAAACCTGGTAGGTATGAATGGTTGTGGAGTTGATCAAGAGACTTGATCCTCTGTCATCTCAGTATTTTCTTATACTTTTTTTACTTGTAACATGCTGCATCCGTGTAGCTTCTCAGCTGTTATATGGATACAGAAATGTTCTATAATCATGTGGATTTTCTCAAACCGAAATAAACCAGTTATATTGTTAGTAGCACCATTATCCATTATTGTCTATTGCACACTTTGTTCTTATAGCCAATCAAAATAGAGTTGATTGTTTGTTCCAAGAATTTGACTCTTATTCTTGTGAACATCCTTAGCCTGCCCGGAAAATGAGGATTTAATTAGAAAGATAAATATTAATGGTTTTTCTTTCTATCAGATGCAAATTCTTTATATTTAGGGAATTAAGGTATTGTTTTTAGCCGCTGTAGTGCATCTATTGTCTCATATAATGCATGAAATGATGTTATATGAGTGCAGAAGTGCCCTTAAAAGCACACAATTTGGGCAAATTTGGGTGCTTTTTGTTAAACATTGGTATAGTGATGGGTTGCAAAAACAGCAAAATGTAGGTATAGGGAAAGTCAGCATCCACATCCACGTACAAAAAAGACCCATCCACCATATAGGTGCGCCCAGTGTCTTGGAAAAAAACCATGTCTTGCCTGAAGACACAATCTAATACACAACCCTGTGAAGCCGATTTTGAGACACATCCTCTTATACATATCTGTGTGCAAGATGTGTCCTAGAAAACTAGTGAACACCAAAGAGACACTGACTCTGGCAACACACCAAAATCAGCAGTCGCTGAGCATGAGTGGCAAAATCCAACCAACACAACATTGACTGGGGCAATACTAAGATTTTGGACATAAACACCAAGTGGTCTGAAAGGAAGTTCATGAAAGTTTGCATATCCATTCCACTCCAGACAATTTCAAAAGGGACAAAGGAGTGGACATTCCTCCTGAATGGAATAGATTACTCAAAAGGACCTCTGACCAAGTTAATTAGCCTGTTTGTTCTCCACACCCGGTCTCCACACAGGAAGTTACCCTTTTTTGACTCATTGACACTTCCTGTCAATCATTTTGATATCACTTTGACATGTCCTACTGATAGTTCCCCTAGAGCACCAGCGCAGTCACATTCTGAGCCTTATTTCACTCTTATAATACAGATGAGCACTCCATTATGCCTCTTTGAAGGTGTCTTGGGAAGTATTTCTTGAGCTGCATATCTCCTTGTCTTGGGTAGGCATCAAACAATTCTCTGAGGTCTCTGGACTTAGGACCAGACTCTGGTGGGTTAAACCGGTTTTGAGGGATCCCAACCGTCCCGCTTCCCTCAGAGGTAGATTTAATTAAACCATCATCAGAGATTGGACACTCCATCCTACTTTCAGGCTAGGAACAGCTGGTATGAGTGGCATAAACCAGCGTGCCAAGTCAATGCCCCTATATTACCCAGCACACCCTTGAGCTAGAGTCAGCAGAGCAGAGCTTGCACTGCTGGAACTGGGATGTGTAATGTCATTAAGGACAATGACTGGTCACAGGAACCTAGTCTTACTATCAGTTGGAGTGTTACTTGGCATATTTAGGTCTGAGTGTCTTGTGCTGGTATGTCTTCTTTATCTTGGACGGTTCCCAGCTTTGAATCATCATGCAGTTATTGTTAACTACATGTATGCACACAACACAGGGACACTCACAATAGGCAATTGAACCCTACTGGTAGCGCTGTATCGTATAGCTATTGGGGATGAATTAGTTAGTATCATATATCAAAAAGTATAAAAGCTATGATTTTAGTACTTTCTCTCTGTTTCAATTACTTATTATTTTCCAAATATCTGAATCTTCAATCCGGTACAAGCTTTAATAACGGGGGAACATACATTTTTATTAAAAAGAAATCCTACCATCTATCCAAACTCGCCGTGTTATTCCAATGCACATTTTACTTCACCGGGCAGCCATTTTTTGATCGTATTTTGAAGATTGGCGTCATAAAACCATCATAGGTACAAATTTAGTACTTTCTGTCAATCAATTATGGCTTATTCTCTACATGTCAATCTTTAAATAATTGGCATAGTCCTTATAATAACGGTACTCCGCCTTGATGAGTAAATGACAGCAAACAGCTGCAAACCAGTGAAAAATATCCCAAAACTCGGTCAGTGGGGCTCTTTTCGTACATGTCAATAGAGTCATTATCGATTGGATTAGTCGTCCGTAGCGGACAATTTGGTCGCTCATTGGATCAATATTATCAGGTGGTAATAAATTTGCATTGGACAATAGATTACTATATAATGGTTTAGTACTGCATATATCGGTTTAATCTTCAACATGTTCAATAAGCGGGTTTATGGCGGGAAAGGTCACGGTGAATTCGCCGTGGACGTAAGTGCACTATGTCTGGTCTATCTGTCGGAATGCTTTGCTTTGACGGCATAACCATATCACATAGCTGGTTCTTAGTGCAGTTTTAGAAGCCACATCCATGATGTTACGTCTCTTTCCACTTGGTACTCCAAGAGCAGCAATGCATTTTGTCAGCGATGTGTTGTAAATACCTCTGCTTCCAATTTCAATTGGGAAATAGTGCGTACACCATCCCCTATTTTCACAGTCGGCTACAAGATCTTCGTATTCGCTTTCCTTTCTTGCATTGGCATTTGACAGGTTTTCTTCCATTGTGACTGTAAGCTCAATGATGATAACTGTTTTGGTCCTATCAGAATAGATTGTAATATCAGGACGTTTTGCGGTCTCTGTGATTATGGGATGAAATTCTATGTTCCTCATCCATCAGGAATTCCCAGTCATTGGCCTTATGTAAGAGGTTTGTTGGGAAATTCGTTTGTTGGATCTCTTTTTGGAAGAGGCAGTGCTGGATTTCAGTAGGTTAAACCATCTGCAGTGCGGAATTTGATAGTAGTCACCCAGCAAACACAAAACGTTTTCGACATCATTCGCAAAAGGTTATAAAATGTTGTCAGAAAACATTTAAATGTCGGGTTATATAAAGGGTATATTAAGGGTATAAAACGTTTTCATAACATTGAAAAACATTATTTGATAATCTACTGCCCAGCAAACACAAAATGTTTTACAGAAAACGTTTAAATGTCGGGTTATATAAGTAGGCCCCGGCAAAAAACGCAATTTTTTGAAGTAAAAAACGAGATCCAAAGTATTGAAAAGCGAGATTTCCCCCGGAAAATGGCACAAGAAGCTTTAAAAACGCCCCGAAAATACGAAAATCCGAAAAATAAAAAAATAAAAAATACTGTGGCCTGCCCTCTATTGTTCAGATTTGGTCAATGTCAACAGAACTGAAGTGCGAGGATGTGCTTCCTTTACCGCCTTGTCGTCAGTCGGCAAAAAAGTGATAAAAATTTGACCTTGAATTATGCTTTATAGTCAAAATATTCCAATAATTCAATAAACATAATGATATTTGGCCTAAACTTGAACTCATTTGCAATGAAATGTCATTTTTTATTAAGTAACGCATGGCTTTTGCACAGGCAATGTGGTTGCAATGCTGTTGAATTCTGCACTCTTTTCCGATGTTGAAGTTCATTTCGTGGAATTCAACGAAGTTTTATGGCATAAAGCAACATTTTTATAGTAAGTATACTGCTTGGGAACTTTCATAAAAAGCGAGATAATTGGTTAATAGCGAGAATCACAGCGTGAAAAGCGAGATCTCGTTTTTTGCCGGTATAAAAACGTTTTAATAACATTCCAAAAACATTTTTGAAAACCTGATACAAATCATTTTAAACAGAATGTTATTTTTGGGTTGAAAAAATATTTTGCGAAAAATGTTTGCCCAAAATATTTGCAATAACGTTTTAAATACGTTTTTATGACCTTTATATAACCCGACATTTAAATGTTATTAAAACGTTTTGAAGAAAACATTTTAAGAACATTCCTGTGTTTGCTGGGGGAAAATATTTTAACATAATGTTATTTAAGTGTTGACAAAATATTTGGCAAAAAATGTTTGCAAAAATAGTTTACAATAACATTTTTGAAAACATTTTAGAAATATTGTTATAGTGTGTTTTCATACAAAACGTTTTAAAACGTTTTCATGACCTTTATATAACCCGACATTTTAATGTTATTAAAACGTTTTTACCTAAACCAAAAGCCAAAATATAACTTATTTAAAACGTTTTAAAAACGTTTTTGTGTTTGCTAGGCATATACTTGGTATCTTCTGGAGAGATGTACGACTTCTGTTGCCTCTTCAATGAAGGGCATTATGCCATTTGCTACAGCATTGGAATAACACGGGAGTTTGGATATAGATGGTATATTTCTATCTCATACAAATGTATGGTCCCCCGTTATTAAATCTTGTACGGGTTGAAAATTCAGATATTTTGAAAAGAATAAGTCATTGAAACATAGAGAAAGTACTAAAATCATAGCTTTTATACTTTTTTCATATATGACGCTAATTAGTTCATCTCCTATATCTACAACACAGCGCTACCAGTAGGGTTCAATTACCTATTGTGAGTGCCCCTGTGTTGTGTGCATACATGTAGTTAACAAAAACTGCATGATGGGCTCAATGATTACATCAAACAACCATGTCATGTGCCGTCAAACTTTCAAGTATCTGGTATTACGTTGCCCAAGTGGAACCATTCCATGAAAGTTCAAGTTGTCTTGTTTTGTCCATGGAAGAAAGAGATATCTCTTTCTACTATGCTTTGTCTTTGACGTAAAACCTACACCGTTAGCGACTGGTGTAGTGGATTAGAATATCATTTAAGGTCGCTCAGTTTCTTTTAAACTAGTAAATATTTAAAAGTAGTTTTATATTAGTATGCTTTATCGCCAACATCGATATATAAAATACATAAATGGAACCAATGTTTGGCATCCTTAAGGTGGTACTATGCCCCTTGATAAATTTGTGACTATTTTTGCATTTTTCTCAATAACACACTTGTAACAAAAGTTATATATATATTATAGGGGCAAGGAATCCAGTTACTACGCTGGAATTTCAGTGACTCAAGACAAGCGGTACGTTATTTATGATAAGATAAAAATTCCTTTAAAAGGAATAGGGCGGGCAAATGAAAAATTGTCAAGAGAAATGAAAGAATGAGTAAGTCTTCACAATTAAAACAGGGAAAATATGACACAACATCGATTTCCAATGGGGGAATAACACAAAACGTACAAACAAAGTTAAAAGAGTTTTTAACTTTATACGTTTATACGTTTGTTATTCCCCCATTGGAGGTTGTGTCATATTTTCCCTGATTTTAATCTTATCTATTGCTTATCCTTTGTTCTCTGCTGGTCAGTTGGAACAGATTTTACCTGTTTTTAGCTCATTTGCTCGCAAATGTAGCTATAGGTGTAGTCCATATTTCTGGATGTTTTTTACTTTCTCTTGCTACATCGTTTGAGCAATGGATCTGGTAATTTGAGGGAGCAATCTTTACATGATCGTTCATGATTGTTACTTAATTAGCTAGGAAAATTCGGACGGAAAGTGTGATTTTTGGAGCATTTTCTTACGAAAATGTTTACAAAATTTCATAGAATAGTCTCCTTTACAGACTGTTTGTCGTGCTGATCATATTACAAACACTGTTCAAACTCCTTGATCTGGCGATTTTGTAAAAGAGATGTTGAATTTTAATTGCTTCAGTGCGGCTTCAATGTTTGCTTTTCAGTGTTGTTTGCCATACATTTTGCAAGTCCATAGATATTGCACCAAGGCTAACTAATAACTCAATGGTGCTGCTATGTGCTAATAATGTGTAATCTTTCCAATTGGGAGGTTTTGGGGGGGACCAGTAAACAACTATAAAGGCTTAGCAGTCATAAAATACTGAGCAAATAAACTGAGAGCTAATTAAATACACTTAATTAGGTCAGGCAAACTTGTTGTGAAAGTAATTATATCGAGAAGGTCGTATCTGCAATAGCTACCCTATACATAATCTTAAAATAAAGCACTTGACAGCTATTGCATAAACCCTACCTAGATGTGTTTTTACAATTTTGTATATAAGAGATAAAGTACACATTATGGGTTTAGGGCAAGAAAACCCTATCTGCAATAGCTGCCAGGTGTAAAATGTGTACAATATAGAATGCAGAAATTACCCAAATGTCTATGGAGCAGCTATCACTGCAAACCCAGAACGTCTAAATTCAGCAAAACTTCTAGTAAATTGGAGATTAGATATGAATCTAGAGTATTAAGCGCGCTTCAGACTCCATATTGTACGTACAATATTGTATGTACAATACTTTTCGTGACGTCAAAAAGTATTACACGTGCAATAAATAGTATGTACCGGGAAAATATATATTGTGCTACAATCATTGCTTGCTTAATTGATACGTAGTTGCCAAATTTCTAAGATTGGTAAATTTAGTGAGTGTTCGTGCACGGAATGATGAACATCTTTTCATGTCTTTTTGTATTCAACTGTACTTAATATTAAAAGGCCTATTAATACTAACGATATTAATAATATTAAAATTGTAATAATAATATATAAATGGCACATTCAGTTCTTATTTATTTATTTATTTATTTATAGATTTATTTATTTAGGCCTATTTGTTTATTTATTTATTTGTTTATTTATTTATTGATTGATTGATTGATTGATTACTGATTGATTAATTGATTTAGCGATTCATTTATACTGACATTTAGTCATATATTGATTTAGTCAGTTTCTTAAGTATTATTTGTAGGCCTATGTATTTATTCTGGTTTTGATTTGATTGATACTGATATTTTCATTGTTTTTAAAGTTTTGGCATATAACATTATACATTATAACACGTTGTGTTATGAATTTGCAACAGCTTTTTACATGTTGATATCGTTGAGGCATGTTATGATGGTGTATGTTATAGACCTACTTATGATCATCCCAATACATCCATAAACGTGTTAATGTGAAACGAGATTACTTGAAATATATATTTCAGAGTTGAAAGAGTTTCAAATATACGAACATAATTCTGAAATATGTCTCTCTGATTGGTTGATGGTCAAGAGGATTACGGCATCCTCAAAGCCTCTTGCTGTAATTCTCTAATCGATATCTATTATAGGACCGATCTTCTGAAATCCATACAACCGTGTCAAATGAAATAGTCTCGAATCATAATTTGTGCACGATACAACGTTGATACGTCAGATTTCGGAATTTTATTAAAAATAGGCATAAATCACATTGAACAGGTTGAATGCTGGCAAAAGTAGATAAAATAACTATGGGTCGAATTTACATTAATCAGTGTCCTGGGGCCAGGATAACATTTAGGACTCCTTCGAATTCTAAAACAATACTTCGCCAAATGTCCTTGCTTTCATTTTCTCATTTAATTTGTTTTAATTTTAATTAATTTCTTTATCCACTGGCTCTCTGGTAAATCCGGTATTGCCAAATATTTCTTGTCCATTACCCGTGTTAATCTATTTATTTATTAAAATGAACCATCTATTAAATTCCTATAATACAATGTATAGGCCTAGTGTATTTGATAACAAATTTGTTTTTATTTTTGATTGGAATTTGGGTTCCACTTCCATTACACGATTTCATAATAAGATATGTTTGGGCATGGCGGAATTAGTATATGATTAAAAATAGACATACTCTTAGGCCCCTTTTTTAATGTTTGTAGGCCTACATTATTGATATCAATATTTATGTACAAAATGCAAAAGAATGTATATATATTTGATTGTTTTGTAAACATTAAATTTGATGTTTACTCATAATTATGTCTGGAAAGTCAGGGAAAAACTAAGGAGTATCGGTATTTAGTTTCCTGGGAAAGTGGATCAGATGAGCAGTGAGTAAAAACATTTGCCCTAAATCTTGAATTTGATTTTTATTGTTTTATGAATTTATTAGGCTACTGGTAAAGTGCAGAAAGAACCTCCAAACGCACTCTAGGATTTTTCATCAGCAGCAGTAGAAATTTCTCTTGCATAGATTTTCTGGTGACCTCGCTTGGATTTAGCAAACAAATTATGAACCGTCAGGGTTATAGCGCGTTATTTAATCTGATTCAACTCGTCGTGGCACGTATATTTATTGCACGTGTAATACTTTTTGACGTCACGAAAAGTATTGTACATACAATATTGTACGTACAATACGGAGTCTGAAGCTAGCCTTAGCCTTTGTTAAACTGATACTGGACAAAATTACTTATGGAAACAATTATTATAGACACATTCATGGTCTGCTAGCTCCCTCCCAATTGGTTTGTTATACACTTTTTCTGAAGATCACTAACTATTATTCAATGTTGATTGTTGTACAACTATATAATGTAAAATTACTGCTCAAATAATACTATTAAATAACATCACCATTGAAATCCATGCTTATTGTTTGCTAGCAATTCACTGAACTGGAAATTGCTCCTTTGCAATGATTTATAAGAGCCCATAATGTTACCCATGTTTGCTTCTTATTCCAGAACCACCCATGTGTAAAATGCACCCTATGCTGTTTCGGGCTTATAGTGTCTAATTTTGAGTCTATTTATCAGACTACATTTGAGGTCTGATCTTCTGGATTGTATACTCCCCAAATAGTGGTCTAAATTATCCCCTTGCCTCCCCTACATTCGATAATTCCTCTCCCCTACATACTATTCCACTCCACTCTCGAGCTCTCATCTCTCCCTTTCCACTTCCAATGCTCTCTCCTATCTGTTTCTCTTTCTCTCTCCCCTTACCCCCCCCCACACACACACACAACACCCCACCCTCTTCCCTCCTTCCTCTCTCTCTCTTCTCATTTATTTCGAGTTATAAATAACTTGAATAAAAGTCAAATAGTTGTTTGATGGCATGTAAAACTACCAAAGAAAGGCGACCTCTCGCTCATGACAAACTACCGTGGTATTTCTCTTATGTCCATTGCCGCAAAAGTGTACAACAAGATCCTTCTGAACAGGATTCGACCTCACATTGATCATTTACTGAGAAGCAACCAGGCTGGCTTTAGATCAGGTCGAAGCTGTGCTCAGCAAATACACATTTTGAGGAGGATCATGGAAGGCTTCAAGGAGTACCAACTTCCCTTGACAGTCACTTTGTGGACTTCAAAAAAGCCTTTGACTCCATCAACAGGTCCGTCATGTTCTCAGTGCTGCGGCATTATGGAATACCAAAGGTTGTGGTCAATGCCATCCAGGTGCTCTACAAGGACTCCAATAGTGCAATCATGGTAGATGGAAGTATCTCAGAGCCTTTCCAAGTAACAACTGGAGTGCTTCAGGGTGATGTGTTGGCACCATTCCTGTTCATTATCCTGGTAGACTATCTCCTGAAGAAATCAACTTCTGGAATTGATGCTGGAATTGTTACCTACCCACGTCGGTCAAGCAGGTATCCTGCTAGGATGCTGAATGACCTGGATTTTGCTGATGATATTGCCCTGTTGGAATCTTCTATAGCCCGGGCCCAGTCACAACTTACTAGGACTGCAACAGCAGCAGCAGATCTAGGCCTTGTCATCAGCGCACCTAAGACAGAATATATGACTGCAAACTGTAACGACCAGCCAGCACTTGAAGTCTATGGTAGTACCATCAACCATGTCACAGACTTCAAGTACTTGGGTTCCAAGATGGGCTCTAGTGTTGGAGACCTAAAAAGAAGAAAAGCACTAGCATGGGCCGCTTTCTGGGTACTGGAACGCCTTTGGAGAAGCCCATCCCTGCCAATCGGAACTAAAATCAAGCTGTTTGAGACAACTTGTGTCACTATCCTTCTGTACGGGTGCGAGTCATGGGTAATCACCAAGGACATGGAAAACAAGATCAATGCCTTTGCAACATCTTGCTACAGAGTCATGTTAAACATCAAGCATGTGGATCGGATCCCAAATGAAACCATCTACAACCTGACCAACACCACTCCACTGGTTGCCAGAGTCAAGATTCATCAACTCAAATTTCTCGGCCATATACTGCGTCTTGAAGATGACGAGCCTGTGAAAGAATATGCCCTTTATATTCCACCACATGGGAAGAGGAAACCGGGACGGCCGCGGACACTGTACTTACAGTATGTACAGCACCTCCTGGGAGATACTGAAGGGATGCTGCAGCCAAACAAAATTGTTTCGCTTGCCCAAGATCGCAACAGTTGGAGAAAGCTTGTAGTCGCCTGCTCCGCAGCCGACTGATGATGATGATGATGATGTAAAACTGAGTCATTTTAAAGAAAAGTTGAACAATGATGGCGCTATTTATCTAAATTCTTGTTTGCATCTTTACAAGGGGTAGACATTTGTAAAATGGTATTAGAACATCAGCAAACAGACTAACAAATGACAATGGAATTTTCAAAAAAACTTTTTATCATGAAATGTAAGGTATAACTCATATTATTTGGCTATTTTAAATTTAAAAGATATGTAAATAGCGCCCTCAATTTGCACACATGAATGTGCAGTTTATAGAATTAAAATTACCACAAAAAAGCAGAAAAAGATGAATAATTTGATATTGATATTAAAAAGAAAATTTATGTTTAAAAATTGCTACAAAATATATGTGTATATACAATTTATTAGTGTGATAGCTGTTGGTATTATTCAGGTCTAGAATTGAACATTGTAATAATGTTTTGTTTAAAAAAAATGATCACATCAAACAACCGTGGCATATATTGGAAGTCATAATGATCTTCCTGCACATGATGCAGTCATGTCTAAAGTAGAATTCATCTCGACCTTTGCAGGACTTAACCCCATTAAAAGCTATTAAACCAAGATAACACTCATTGAAACAGCTCAACTGATTAAATCGGATCTTCTCTGGTTGTGCACAAGTGACTGTTTTCATGTGCGATATCGCAATAAAACTGGTATTCATAGCTTCAGTTGGGTAACCGATTATAAAGGAAACGAAAGGAAACAATGTTATGTGTGGCTTTGTTCACGAAATCAGACAATGTCGTGCTTTTTGTAAACCAGCATTCTTGAAAATGAGCAACATAATGATTTTTGACTTAACACGGTTTAGAAATAATTTCTTCATATTTTTGGTGTTATCTGTCGTTTACATATCCTTCCTAAAACACCAAAGTACGAGTATTTCCAAACATCTAAATTTGCTAAAAATTTAGGACATGTTACAAAACTATATTGTCTAGAATTTTAGAAGAGTACTTTTTTAATATTGGCCGGTTATTTTTCACACAGCGACGTTAACTAGGCAATGTACTATTACCTATAACATTAACTAAAACACCAAAGTACGAATATTTCCAAACATCTAAATTAGCTAAAAATTTAGGACATGTTAAAAACTATATTTTCTAGAACTTTAGAAGAGTACTTTTAATATTGGCCGGTTATTTTTCACACAGCGACGTTAACTAGTCATATCCCCATACTGTTAACGTAGGGGTATTTGTAAAGGTCACGCGTCAATGGGAAAGAGCACTGTGTATTGTGTATAGGAAAACGGACAGTAACTGCAGTATGATGCGATAAGCACATGAATAGATGTTGCTTATACCACTCGGGTATCATTTATATCATTCTTTGTAACCTCGAGAGCAAATATTTTGATGGTCTATACATTTTCACAGGGAAATAAGCCTAGACTTATTGGATTTTCTAAACCACGCTTTTAAATGTAGATTTACATAATTTGATTTCTCTGCTCGTGAATATTGCACTGCGAAATTTAAACATTTCCCACGAGGGGTCGAAGGTCACAATGGGGCCAAAACTTAAAAATAGTCCCATCAGCTTACTTCAAACCAAACGATTATCATGATTATGTGGTCACACGATTATGTAAGAAACTGAAATGAATACCGAAACTTCTTGCTTCAAGTTTTAAGTTTCTAACAAAGGGTACAAAGATATCGAGAATTACGTCAGTCAAGAGCTTAGGCAGGATAATAGGAAACCACATAAACAAAACCAATACTGAAACTCAATACTTGAAACGACGAATGTAAAGGAATAAATTAGCTGTCCATTGATATACAACACGACACGAAGTTTCTCTATGAACATGGCACAAATAATCTCAGATGTAAATGCTTGAAAAACCTTTGTTGAGGATTTTATTTGAATATAATATGCATGTACAAAAAGGTAAGAAAGTCCTTTATAGTCTGATCTTTCTATCCAAATAATTAAAATATGAATGCTGAACTTTGATGCATTTTAAGTTTGTTAAAATGTCCAAAAAGGCAGAAAATGTGGCCATGCAGTGTTTCTAAATAAAAACATGTATTTCTCTGTCCAAGATTATCTTGACCTGACCAAAGTTATCTTCACCTGTCAACGTGATCTAATCGACAGTTTGATCAGACTTTAAGCAAAAGAAAAACAATGGATAATGGAACAAAAGAACAGGGGTAGACGTATATTACATAATAGACAGTCGTCTATGACCACTTCTATGTCTAGTTTGTTAGAAAAAAAGTAAATGATAACATCAAACAACCTGTGGCGTAGCGTCATAGGAGCACAGGGGCACATCCCGCCTCCCCCATCAGTCACGCCCGGTGCCACCCCCGCCCCAATCATGCTCGGTGCCCCACCCCAATATGACGAACAACGCTACGCCACTGCAAACAATCATAATAAATGCGGTCAACTTTCAGGCTTGTAACCTGGTATTATATTGCTTTGCCCAATTGGAATCTTCATCTGAAAGTCCAAGTTGTCTTTCTTTGTCTTTAGTGAAGCTAGATGTAGTCTAGTTTTAGACGTTTTGATTGACTTGTTACATGACCGGTTGGTGAGTCTCAGGTCAATCAGCAAACATCACTGGTAAGCATTAAGCCAAAAAGGTGGTAATAATCATGAATATTAGGACGTTTCTAGCGTCAGATGTAGGGCCTAATTTATAGATATCGCAGAATATTATTTCAAAGTTTTGATTCAGATATGGCGAGTTGGCAAATTCTGGGTTGTGGCATGGTATTTATAATGTGTGATCTCCCTGCAAACACAAATGTTTTTAAAACGTTATAAACAGGTTATAAACACATTATTGAGATTTGTATCACAGAAAACTTCCTAATTTTAACGGCCACCCAAAGATTCCATATTGTTTACTAGTTGCTACTCAAACGCTCCCTTAATTTTAAAAGAAAATCCTCATCAAAAGACGGTAAGACCCCTTCAGAATTTCACATTTCAAAATACAGTAATCACCTGAGACTATATCAGTAGGCATATCTCCTCTCGTGACTAACAAAACCTAGTATTATAACCGGGCTAAATGAGGCGTGTTGATGATGGTCTGGGGAATTAACCCAGGTAGAGACTTGATGAATTTAAGATGAAAATACAAAGTTAATATTCATTTTGCTTGACCGTGATATTTATTTAGTGATCCTCCTTCTTCAACTTCCAAAACTTACTAACTCTCATAACACATTTCTTAACCCACATCACTCACATCTAACTTAACCATCCAATTATCATGCAGGAAACACTCATTTTCGTAGAACTCATCTCTATTGTTTTACCATGATGCATTCACCTTGCTTGTACTATTAATCTTAAGAAGATGATGAGCGGTAGCTTCCTTTAAGAACACATGCAAAGCAACATTCTTAATGCTATACAATTTTGTACTCGGAAAAGGGTGAAAGTAACATTTGTTCTCCGGACGTCATCAGGGCGATAGCCTAGATTGTGGTTGTTCATAATCACTTAAAGAATTCCTAATTACTAAAAGAATGTCAGAATTATGCCAGGTAAGTCATGAGAACCAAAGTTGACTGACCATCGTGATTATTACTCATCCATCATCAAGCAAATATAGGAAAACATATACATTTCTAAAACATGTTAATTAACTATACAAAATAATTAGCAATCATTATCATAACCAATTAATAAACAAAATAAAAACATAGAAAATTAAAATGCAAATTCAAATTGAAATAAATTTTATTTTAATTAAAAAGAAAACAATTTTAATTAAAATGTTAATTCAAATTGTAATAAAAATGTTAATTTAAATTTTTTTATTATATATACAGCAAAACGAATTATAAATTGCAAACAGTCCTTTTGCAATGCAAATGAAAAATGCACATCTGTGCAATAAATAATAGGCAACCTAGAGGGTCAAACAATGAACAGTCCCCCAGCGTCAGGGTTCGGTTACTGTTTAGTGGTCATTTATCGAAATTAAAATTTAAGTTTGAACGAGAGTGATATTCTTTTAAACTAAACATCTGAAAGTAGCTTTATATGGATTGAGTATGCTTTATCACTAACATCGAAACCTGCAACCTATCATGTAGTTAAGGATATATAGACGTCATGGCTATAATTGCACCATTCCTCATCGGAATTGCGATATTCATAGGGAACTGGAGTAGTTGCTCAGCATCCCGCTCAGCATGTAAGTCATGGTGGTGGGAATAGTTCCCGGGAATTGTTCGGCTGATTATTAATGCTTCATACACTCTTCGATAGCAAGAACCAATCAGAGCAAGCGTTAGAAAAATCCAAAACATGCATTGGTTGTGTATATTGTGCACTCCGGCTCCGCGTACTATGCGCAGTGTTTCGCACGCGTTCGCGTCGCGTAGGATTGATTCATTTTCGGGCGGGTTGATGCATTTACATTTGTTTCCATTTTCCAACAATTGATAATTTGTTATAAAAATAGAAAAATCACGTGTTTGTTTTTCTTCTCGTGTATGAAATACGTTGATGAACGCGTATTACTTGATTGCTCGAGAAATTAGACCAAATAATGCACTTGCGCTGATGTTGATGCGTCTAAAACCCCCTATATTTGACCAAAAGGAGCTCCGAAAGACCCTTGATTTTGATAATTTCAGCTCTAAAAGACCCAAAAGTTGCCAATTCCTCATATTTCTGGGTTTTTAGGCGATTGTCAACCAAAAAGCCAAGAAAGACCCCTACTCACAGCTCCAAAAGTCCCCATTTTACCTGTTCGCAGCCCGGTTTGCAGCTCCAAAAGACCCCCTTTTACCGGTACGCCGTCAGCTCCCAAAGACCCACCACCTCAAAATTCCGGGGGAACATACCCACCAAAATCTTTTGATGTACCCCCGGGTCCCAAACACGACATACGAAAAATATTCGACCAGAGCAGAAAAACATCTGAAAAGACACGAACCAATGCAGATCATGATCATAAATTTGTTCCCACGGCCTCCAAACCTTCTTGGAAACCGATCGATTTTTTCGTAGATTGGCGGCTGGTCTGTCCACCACCACCAACACAGGAGGACCCCCGAAGTCAATGGTGTGAGGGCTATGATAAAAGGCGCCAAGTAACCATAATAGTTTGCGGACACTTGCGCTACGAGTCCTGCGATGACAGCCGATGTAGAATTCCAACAGAGTACAAATCAAGATTGCTATACCTAACATTCAAGAGTCTGTGTACACGCATCCTCTTGATATTTCTGACCCGGGTGTCATGCAAAAGGCCGCTCCAATTTTTTCGGCCAAATGTGTAAAAAACAGGATAAGGGGGAGGAGGGCTATATCATAATAAATATTAGAGGTTTATTAAGTTGTGTGCAGATAAAAAAACGTTCGCCTTATGCAGAACATTTCAATCTACGAACCGTATACAAAATAAATGCGTTAATTTAAATAAATAGGATATAAACTACCACTATTTTTTAGATGCCAACTAAAGATTTACCTAGTTATATTGTCATGTGTGGTGCTTGCATTTGTATTCTTTTGTTATTTGCAGCAAGACACCATCCGCCTTCTCGTGAAAAGATCAAGGAGATTGACGCTGAACATGTTTTCTTTTTACAGCCTGACGGTATGGTATGTCGAAATGGCATTGACGACTTTTTGGAGTATGATTACGTTGGAGCGCCCTGGCCACATTTGCCGGATGGTCTCATTCAAGGCAATGGTGGTATGAGTCTTCGTAAACGTTCTTTTGTACTCAAATGCTTGCAAAGCTATCATAAACATAAGAACGACACAGAAGATGTATATTTTGCGAATTGTGCTAAAGATTTGGGTCATGTTCCCGACCTGAAGGTCAATCAAGAATCTGGTATGGAAGGCATTTGGTCTGAAAACTCGCTGACAGTACACAAATCATGGTTTCAAGGGAAATTAACACTTGGCCGTGACAAAAGAACTGCCTACAAAGATATCTGTCAAGGATTTTCGGACATAGCCACTATCCCTTTTTATGAGAGCAAATGTCATATTTTGGATTATAACGATCAAACGCCGCCGCCATCGGTTGTCAGACGGGAGATAACGCTGGAACAAACGGGCCGAACTAAATATGACATTTGCATTGTCGGAGCCGGGCTATCAGGTGCTGTTATTGCAGAACGATATGCAACCCAATTCAAGAAAAATGTATATGTCATGGAGAAACGCAATCATATAGGCGGGAATTGTTACGATTATATTGATGAGGACACGAGAATTCGTGTCAACAAGTATGGGGCACATTTGTTTCATACAAAATACAAACGCGTGTGGGACTACATACAACAGTTTTCAGATTGGACTCCTTACCAACATAAAGTGTTGGCATTTGTCGATGGGAAACATGTTCCAGTACCTGTCAATATCGACACTGTGAACGCACTCTTTGGACTAAATATTCAAAACTCGGACGAAATGGACCAGTGGTTGAAAAACGAACAAGTACACTTTGACAATCCCCCACAAAACTCCGAAGAAATGTCTCTTTCTCGTGTGGGCAAACGTCTGTACGAAAAAATGTTTAAACCATACACTATTAAACAATGGGCAAAAACTCCTGCTCAACTTGGGCCAGAAGTTATGGCGCGTATTCCCGTTCGAAATAATCACGATGGACGTTATTTCAGCGACAAGTGGCAAGCACTGCCTACTAATGGTTATACAGCTATTTTTGAAAAAATGTTTAACAATCCGTTGATTACAGTGGAAACAAACGTCGATTATTTTGAAATCATAGATACGCTTGATTGTGGTCGAACCTATTATACAGGTCCCGTTGACACCTATTTTGCCGATTTAGGGTTGCCCAAACTAGAGTATCGGTCACTTGAGTTTGTGCGTGAAGTACATGAAACAAAAGACTATTATCAACCCAATTCAGTGATAAATCACCCCTCCGAAACGGTGCCTTACACACGTATTGTCGAATATAAACACTTTTTGAATCAACAATCAGATAAAACAGTTATATTCAAAGAGTTTTCGCAAGACAGTGGCGAGCCTTATTATCCCGTCCCCAACCCTGTGAACAAGGCTTTATTTGAAAAATATAAAGCCATGTCAGACAAAGAAAAGGACGTCATTTTTGTGGGACGTTTGGCAAACTACAAATACTTTAATATGGACCAAACAATTCTAAATGCGTTAGATTTGTTTGCTAAAGATACTCTGAAGTTGCCATATAAACTGTATAGCTCAGAAGAAAAGCAATGTTTCAATCTTGCATTGAAACGAGTAGGTACGATGCGTTCTAAAAATAAAATTAAAACTTTTCTTGAAATGGCACGGCGCGCCATTTACGTAATGGGAGATTTTGTAGAAGCCGGTGTAGTCGAAGGTGGCGGATGTTTGTCGGTTCTTTTATATCTTGCGTGTTCTGGTCATCTCGGAAAACGTAACTTTCACCTTTTCGATACATGGGAAGGAATTCCTGAAGCAAAAACAAAGTTAGACTCTGGTTTTAAAAGGGCTATGTGGATGCGCACATTTGAGAGTTTATTACGAAATATCGAAAATGGGAAAACATATACCAAAAACAAACATTTCAGTTTTACACATGGGAGGACGTATATTCCCGAATAAAAATACATAAAGGGCGTTTTGCGGATATAATGCCAGAGGTATTGGCCAATAATCCCATTGTGGCTTTATATTGTGACGGAGACATGTATCAGTCCACGTTAGATTATTTACAGTCCGCCAGTCTCAGTCTCCAAACTGGTTCGTGGATATATCAGGACGATTATTATACATTTAGTGGTAGTTATAATGCGGTTACTGAATGGCGAGAAAGTGGGCACCATGGTAAAATATACGTCATTCCCAATAAAGGCAAGTGGGAAATGGTCGAAGAAACTTCGGACTCCCATCCACCACGAGATGATTCTGTAAAATCGGGAACTTGTAACAACATACAGGTCGAAGCAGGTATATGGCAAGTAAACCTATCCAAAAATCTCGATTTGATAGTGAACCATTGCAAAGAAGATATATCTTGGATTGACGATTGGGTTCGTCGTTTGAAAATCTCTCGTGTTTTTGTGTATGACAAATGTGGTCAAACACCACAAGCTCGACAGAATTGGGAAGTTGTCAAATTGCCAAATGTAGGTCGTGAAGGTCATTCGTGGTTGAATCACATGTTTCGTAAAGATATATCTTTTGCACAAATGAATTTATTTGTTCAAGGTGGACACGAGGCAAAACTTTCTAAAGTTGTAAAATCAATTGAAAGAACTGCTAATGTCGAATTTCACTCTTTTGGTCATAGACCACATACCCAATTCCCTTGTAAACCACACTTTGAAAACTTTGTACATAACTTTAAAAAGTGGTACAACAAAATAACAAGCAACCCCACATCTCTACTGACATGTACTTTCCGTGGCGAGTTTTTAGTTACCGACAAGGCTATCCGGCGTTCCCTAAAGAAACACGGAAAAACATTGGAGGAATTTCAAACAGCATTGTCAAAATCAAACTCGCCACACGAAGGATTCTTTTTAGAACGTCTATGGGGTACAATATTTCAGTTATAAAAATTATTACAATATTTTACTTATAAAAATATTATTTATTATTATTTATATCAGGCTTTTGAGCGATGCAATAAAACTGTATATTGTACAATATTTGCAAAATACACGAATGGAAAACAATATTTTTTTAAAATATTGTACGCGTATCTCGTACGCGTCTCGCCATTTCACCAACACGCGCCATGATACAACAGCACAACAATATACAGACACCGTAACGGCTCACAGGAGATTTCGTACTGTATAAACAAGTAAAATCACAAACTTAATTCGCGGCAATTCTGGATGATGATAACCTTAGGAAATATAATCCACATCTACAAATAAAACCTACATGTAATTATTCTGAAATTGTCTTTGGAGAGTAAAGAGCAGAAAACAAGAAGGGCAAAGGTCTAAGCTTACATTACAATACAAATTGGCTAAACCCGGTCACGGTTGTTTGATGTATATAGAATTGGCTTCATTATTAACTAAATGCAAACTATAGATGGCGCTATTTATCCTAAATCATATTTCTTAATTTGCAACGGTTATGTGGTCAATACTGCCTTTCCAACAGATGGAATAGGTGAAACAAGCAGCAAAGAAATTTTATAAACATATTTCCTCCAAAAATAAAAGAAATTGCTTGTATTAAAAGTTTGAAAGAGTAAATTTTAGTAACTAAATAGCGCCACCAATTTTGTCATAAATAGATACATTTTATATCCAAAAAGCTTTAAAATGCTGTAAAAGTGAATAATTTTTGTAAAAGAGGGGAAATTTAAAGTTGAAAATGACTCAAGAGCATATGTATTCATTAGCATGATATCGCTTTTAGCTGTTTAAGCCTAAAATTGGGTTGTACGTGATGTTTTGTTTGAAAAACTAATAAATGATCACATCAAACAGCAGTGCGGTGGCTAGGTAAGCTTAAATTTTCATTTTACCGCATAGCAAAAGCCTGATATAAATAATAATAATAATAATATTGAATGGCTTAAATAAAAATATATTGCAATCGATAGAAAAATATTCTTGTATCACACTCACAGCCATTCAATATTATATAAATATTCATCAATATAGAACCAATCAATGTAATAAGCAGAGCGCCAATATGTGCAAGCGTGTTGTCGTGTTCGCGTAAATATAGCAACATGGTTTTAAAGTTTTTCATAATATAATTCCAAGAAAAAACTCACTTTTTTCCATACAGTTTCGGCAATCCACTCTGTTGCCTTTCTCAATGGTATCTGCCAATCGATCCTTTGTTGGATGGTATGACGTCATCAAAAGATGATGACTCCCTCAGGACCAATTGGTCGTAGACGTGACTCAGTTGGTAGGCCCCCTCGTCGCCGTTCATTAGGCTTTCTCTCATACTTGGTTGTGACTTCCTCCGGATCCAGATGGACTCCTTATCCATCTAGCGTTTCTAGTGTCGTCCATTGCGAGGATTTTAGGATTGTCCCAGTTTATAACATGATTTTCTTTGGTGGCGTGTTCTGCAATTGAAGATTTTGTTTCAATAGACTGCTAGTCCTTTCTTGTTGCTCTGGTGAAATTTTGGGCCATCATTTTTTCCGATTCTACTCTGTGTTCTTTTTTCCGAGTGCCGAACCGGCGGCCCGTTTCACATATATAAGGTTTTTTGACAGTTGTGGCAAGGAATTTCGTAAATGACGCCTGTTTTGTCGTCCATGGCAACCTTTTCCTTCGGATGTACTAATAGCCATCTTAAACTAGTGTGTGGTTTAACAGAAGACGCGATGTCGTGGGTGCGTAGGATTCGCTGAACACGCTCGGTTGCCCCCTCTATATAGGGGAGCGCAACATTCGCCCTAGTTTTGTTCTCAGAATTTTTGCTGATGGTCTTTTTCTTAGGTTGTTGTTTTTCCTTTTTGACCTTATCAATAGACCATTTGGTGTATACATTGAGATGTCGCGATGAAGGATTGACCCCGCTTAGTTTGAATATCAATTGCCCTATCAATAGTTCTAGAGCTCGTGATATCATCAAAAGGGCCCAAAAAGACTTGATCAGAGAGCGCATCCGAGTAGTTAATAACAAGCTCGATCATATCTTACTTGTCACCAATGTGCTATCATTTTTGAGAAAAATGCAAAAATAGGCACAAAATTGGCCAGGGGTGTAATACCCCCGTAAGTTGTTGTCCACTAAGATCGGGTTCCTCATTGCCAAATTGACGGCTATTACGGCGGTCTAATTTCTTTGCCTCTTTTTCTTTTAGCCAGTTCAGTTTTTCTCTGTGGCGACATTTTGTTTTGATGAACTCGTTCTCGCGAGATTCCGCGATATGTTGGGTAACGTTGTTAAGGACGCTTTCCGGAAGGGATTTTTGAGTTGATCGGTGTATTTTTCGCTTTCAACATTCAAATGAGCTCTAGAACTATTGATAGGGCATTTGATATTCACTGGGACAATCCTAAAATCCTCGCAATGGACGACACTAGAAACACCAGATCTTCTGATGACGTCATACCATCCAACAAAGGATCGATTGGCAGACACCATTAAAAAGGGCAACAGAGTGGATTGCCGAAACTGCCAGTATGGAAAAAAGTGAGTTTTTTTCTTGGAATTATACTATGAAAAACTTTGAAATCTGAATATTGTATTCCTGACGAATCTCTTCAAAAAATAGCAACATGGTTGTTGCAGAACGTGCAAAAATGGATGTATATTGCACTGATGTTGTTTTAATCAAATAAAAAATAAAAAATGAGGTGACCACTGTTAAAGAAGATGAAACAAAAATAAATGGTGATCGAATCACTAGGGGTTTTTTTTTTCAAAAAAAGATACAAAATACTTATCAACAAGGTACAAATCCGCGAATTCCACAACATGAAATTGTGCCCTTCTATTTTCATTTATTATTTAATCAAAATTATAGTGTCATTCACCCCGAGTGAGATTCACTCTCCCGTATCATTTTGGTTAGAGTTATTGTGGAGCACGCGAGCTATGATTTAGTTGTAGCTTGTAGCATCTACTCAGAGAGGTAACATCTCTCTCTCTCTAATATCTCTGTGTGCGTCCAGATTTGGAAACAACCTGTTAGACTAGGGCGAGTATAATTTTCTCGCTATATATTAACTATGATAATGGAGTTTGTTATTCTCCCAGTTCATCTGGAAATAAATTACATAAATATCAGTATTGTGGTTTTGATTGTCTTGTTGTTTGTATGATAATTGATCCGTGCTTGGATGAGTCTGAAAGCCTAAATAAGACCCCGGTCGAACCTCTAGTTCTAGTAACTTTTTTTAGCGCCCATACCAATGCCAAGTCTTCGATAAAGAGCCAGTGAAGAGAACTACCAATCTGAGGGACTAGCCGAGACTAGCTGGCCAAGATGCTTCTACTAAGCCGTGTTATCTATTCTGGTACCAACCTCGCCGCCTAAATTATTTAGCGAGTCCTTTTCCCCCAATGCTCTTTATTAGATTATACTAAGCCGTGTTATCTATCCTGGTACCAACCTCGCCGCCTAAATTATTTAGCGAGTCCTTTTCCCCCAATGCTCTTTATTAGATTATACTAAGCCGTGTTATCTATCCTGGTACCAACCTCGCCGCCTAAATTATTTAGCGAGTCCTTTTCCCCAATGCTCTTTATTAGATTATACTAAGCCGTGTTATCTATCCTGGTACCAACCTCGCCGCCTAAATTATTTAGCGAGTCCTTTTCCCCAATGCTCTTTATTAGATTATACGAGGCCGTGTTATCAATCCTGGTACCAACCTCGCCGCCTAAATTATTTAGCGAGTCCTTTTCCCCAATGCTCTTTATTAGATTATACTAAGCCGTGTTATCTATCCTGGTACCAACCTCGCCGCCTAAATTATTTAGCGAGTCCTTTTCCCCAATGCTCTTTATTAGATTATACATTTTAAAAATGCACATGTCATACCAATTTATTACGAATAGAAGACCGTTCCCATGGCAACGTCGAACAATAGTGCAATTGCTTTACCATGAATACAAGCTAGTACTACATGACGTTTTCATCCTTCTAAAATTAATTAATAATAATTCATTATGGTGTACAAAAAATAATTTAATTAATAGAGGCCATAGGGTACAATAAACTGTTTTGATTTTCGGCACCCATCTCATTTCGAATCGTATTTTTCAAACCACCGGGTATCTCTTATTAGACTCCGATAGTCTATATTCCTGGAAAAATGGTTGGCAAACTTTGCCTGTTTTTTGGTATATCTATGTTTAACCCAGATGTGCAATGGTTTTTGGGCTGTGGTGAGTAGGGGTGCTTTGGGGTTAAGGCTTATAGGTACGCCTGCGCTCTGTAGCCAGGCGCCTATGTTCAAGGGTATTAGGTTTGGTAGGCATCATTTATGCCAGACGACGGTGGCCGACGTCATTCAATGCGGCAACAGCCAATATCGTCAGCAAAACAGACAATATGACGGCAACACTGCCTGGACGTTGGACGCAATTTTTTCCCGAGCCGAGGTGCGGTTTTAGCTGTTATTGGCCCGGTTGCAGAGAAACCTCAGGGACCTCCTTGTTCAGGCCAAGCTTCCATGTGCTGACGATGAAGTCATTCCATAGTGCATTTTTTTCCACTTCAAATTCACCGTGACCTTTTCAGCCATAACCCCGCTTAGTGAAGATTAAACCGAAATATGCAGTACTAAACCATTATAGTAATCGATTGTCCAATGCACATTTCTTACCACGTGATAATATTAATCCAATGAGCGATCGAATTGTCCGCTACGGTCGACTAATCCAATCGATAATGACGTTATTGACATGACGGGTGGAGCTCCACGGTGAGATTGCGCTATTCAAATTTTGGCCTGGCCCAGCCCTACCCCCGGTAAATCCGGCACTCATCACCGTTTCGTCACTTCTCAACCAGTTTGAACAAATAAGGTCTTAAATCAGAGCTAAAGAGTACAGGTAGTAGCCGCTTGCATTTATTTTGACATAGTTGTCTTTGTTTAGGATATATAGGGATGAGCATAACTGGTACCTTAATTCTTATGCTTACTGTATATACATATTTTGATACAAACAGTTTTATTTTGTTCGCCGTAAAATTATGTAAGATAAAAAACGGTTCAAAACAGGCCATTACAAGAAATAATGGTCTGTAGGCAACACCGTCACAATACATACAAACACAAAACATTTTTTTTTGTATTTTCGAGAAAATAGTTTAAAGCCGTTAAAGCAATAGCGCCGCAATGTTTTTGTTTGAATTATAAATATTATTACGGTTACATTGGTCTACAGAGGGCCTATATATACAGTAAGCCAAAGAATTAAGGTACCAGTTGTGTTCACCCCTGTATATCCTAAATAAAGACAGCTATGTCAAAATTAAAACAAACAGTCAATACCTGTACTCTTTAGCTCTGATTTAAGACCTTATTTGTTAAAATTGGTTGAGAATTAAAGTAACAGTGATCTAAAACCTAAAACAGAATCGAAATCAAAAGTTGTACTTTTGTTAATTGTGTTCTAATCAATGAAAACACGACGCTAGTTTTAACGTTTTCTTGTTCACGAATGCTTTGTGTACAAATCAATAGCGCATGCAATGGTGCAAATTGCAACAATTAAACTGGCATCTTCCTTGGGGTTTTGGATCGTCGTGTCTTTACTTCTCGAACAATTTCAACGGATGATGTCTTAAATTCAAGCTAAAAGATGCAGCTATTGGCTGCTTGTTCCAATTATGACATATCTGTCTCTATTTAGGATATACAGGGGATGAACATAACTGGTACCTTAATTGTTTGGCTTGATGCATTTAAATATTGACAGTAGCATTTCGTACATGAACGCGAGATGTTTTTATTTACCAACCTCAGCGTTATGCGTTATTTTCGTCAAACTTGTCTAACAGATTCATCGTTACTTACTGCTAAGGAAGCTCATAACATTCGCATAAAATTTACAATGTGACGTCATGTGTTCACATACCACGTAGAAAACCTAATTCTGACATCAATATCAGAACAATTTATCCCTTTCCCTTTACAACAATGTAACAACATCAGCAGTAGCCATACCATACCACTAGCCTGCTAAAACGTTAAAACACACTAACGATACTATTATAAATTTATTGACCCTAAACCACCACCACCACCACCAGCCCAACATCCTAACACTTCAAATCGTAGAGAGCAGAAATCAATAGGATCGCCATTCTAGCAACACTTGGTTGGTTCTATTCGGACGAACTGAGCTCGAGGACGAGAATGAAACTCACTCATCACAGCAACATTAGGATTATCTGCACATTGGACAGGAAATGTCTATAACAAAAAGAAAGAATGAAAATTACTTAAAGACATTTCAAGTCGTAGAATCGTACACCAGAAAAACACTGTTTTATCATGTCTAAAAACACTTTGAAAACGTGTTTTTATTACTAAACATGTTTAGAGTATTGATGGCTAAAATTATCCTTTGATGTTTAGGAATTTGATACGTAATGTTTAGTTTCTAAACATGTTTAAAAAGTGAAGGCAAAAATGTGTTCAATTGCTAAACACAGTTTTATGGGATGTAAGTCGTCGTAAATTAATAACCAAGAAGATTAAAAAAAAACCAGTCAACTGCACTATCTATGATCAGCCGTTTTTGGATTCTGTTTTGAAGTACTTCCTTTCTAAACGGGACAAACTTCCCAATGTCTGGGCTCTTGTCCTTGGTTACACGCCTGCGTGGTATCAGATAAGATATCTTAAACTTCCCACAATGCATTTCTGCCTTGTACTGATGAGCACTGATGTGCTATTCAGTGCAACATGGGTCGATGGTCACACAAATACCTCAATTATTAAAAGAGCTCTTCCAGATCTTGCCATTGAGGTATTTCTTGACACTTGACCCAAGTTGCACTGAATAGCAAATCAGTACGAAAGTGCTGGATACTGATTTTATTTGTGCACTCACCACATTGCAACCAGAGACATAATTATTTTCAAATCATTAAAAACAATGTACAAGTTGCATCATTCTTTTGAAATCTCAAAACTTCCCTTGTTAGACGAGTAAAAAGTTTAAGAGAACCCCGGAAGGCGTTCAAAGAGCTTGTATGTGTGACTCAGAAGTGATATTGGGCGATAGTTCTTTGGAATTGATGGATGTTTTCCAGGTTTCATAAGTGCTGTCACATGAGCTTTCTTCCAGATATTCGGGAGCTTGTGTGTTGTCAGACATTGGTTGAAGAGCTGTAGGAGCCACTTCCTTGCTTCAGGTCCAAAGTTTTTGATCTGCTCAGTTGCGATGTTGTTAAACATATCGCTTTTCCTGGTTTTAGAGGGGAGATTCCTGCTTCTAGCTCCTCCATGGTGAAAGGTCTTGTAAAACCACGGTCCTTGTTGTACTTTTTACGGTTAAGCTTGATCTTTTTCTGCTTTTTTCCACTTCTACCATTCAGGAGTAGATGGTGTGCGACTTGGTTTGCTGTAACTTTGGAGTGTGGCGGAGCTGCTTTGGGATCACCTCTGAGTTTGCAAATAGTCAACCAAGCTTTCTTGCTATTCTTTGACATGTCTGTTGACTCAATCAAGGCATTCCAGGTCTTGCGGCGCTCTTGAGAGATACTTTCCATCACTTTCTTTGCTTTAAAAGTTGTTTCATCAGTGCGTGGTGGTGATAGGATTAGTTCAGCTGTTTAAAGCTTTGTCCAGAGTCGCGTGTACATATGTACGGCCGCTCCTATCATGATCCCATGACCCCGGTCCCCGCACTCCGTGCATCCGCGGGTATTCATGCTTGTCGGTGAACTTTAAAAACACCCCCTTTTGCATCTCATTTCGCGAAGTTTTTAGGGAAAAACACCCCTTTTTTAGCGATTTCGCGAATTATTTGCCCTTCGACAATACCCCTATTTTCGCTAAAACGCGAATGATATTTCTAATATACTCTTTTCTGTTTTTCTGGCAGAAACGCGTCGGCTGCTCGATGCGCGATGGAAATACCCTTTTTTTTCAATTTCGCGAACACGTGGTTTGAAAAAAACACCCCTTTTTTGTGTGTTTCGCGAATCGCGTTTCTTCATCTGAATACACCCCTTATTTCGCGAAATTTTCGACGAGCATGAATACCCGCGGATGCACGGATTGCGGGGACCGGGCCCATGACCCAGTGAGCCGATTGAAATTATTGTTTTGTTTTATTAAATTGATTAATGGTTTCTTTACATGTCAACATATATTGTTCAACTTTTCAAAAACATTTGAAATGAGGTTGCCAGAGTTCTGGCTTTTATTTTGGGACACCCTGTAAAAGGGTTGCACTATGAACTCTGTTTATTTTTGACTAGAAACTTGTCAAACTTGACTAGCAAAACTAATCAGAGGGCGGACGTACAAGATTTTTGTTTAACATTACTAGAATATTGTTATCAAAATGACTATAAACTCAAATTTGACCATTTTAGATGACAAGGGCATTGTAATCAAATAATATGAGGCGGAGATCTGGTTTATTAAGCATTATAACATGTATAATGAATAGATTCTTGTCAAAAAGATTCAACTTTGTCCAGGATGCCTTATCCGAGGGGAATCTAACAGCATCTAGTCAAAATGGTATGAATGATGGAGCCAAAATAATATATGGTCAATATGAATAGTTAATTAATACTTGTTAAAATAAACCGGAAACCAACCATTTGATTATGATTCCCAGGGTCAACGTAAAAATACACCTGATTAAAATTAACAGTATACCGTATCTCATCAAAATGATTAGTTTACGGGAACAAAAATAAATGTGTAGTGATTCTCATATCATTAAAGCAATGAATAGTATGAAATAGAGTGTGTCGCAGACATGGGATCTATTCATTAAAACATGGAAATTAAGTTGCATTGACAAAATTGGAAATTGGAAACGAAATTGTGATGTGTTAATCAGACGAAACATTGCGTTACCTAATTATGCCAGCAAAGTACAAGAGAAGACAGTACATACCCTCTATGCAACCGAAACTGATTTCAAGGTACTTCGCAGTGCCTCCACACGGATCTCCAAACACACCATTGCTAGCCTGTACATCACACATATGGTTCCCATTGCATAAATTTTGGACAACTTGCAGTGAATTTCCAGCAACGCAGTTCGTTGTTTGGACAGGTCCGGGACAATCTATCCCATCTTGTCGACCGTAGATAGCAGAAGTAACATTAATGAATCGTCCTTCTTCGCAACCTAGATGCAATATATCGTCTTCACAAACATATCTCAAAGTTTCACCTGCATATAATAATTTTAAAGAGTTGATAAAATTATGTGAACAATAAGATACATTATTGCCTTCGGAACCTGGAACGGGAAACATTAATAATCACTCCCACGACGTGTCCTGCAACTACTTCAAGTTTTTGACAATTAATTTCCATTGATAGGGACACTTCATTACACATGTGATGTATTATGCTGTATTCGTAAGTAACATTTCAGTATTTGTAGGTAAGATTTAGACTTTTGGTGGATATCGAAATCTTCATTTTATAAAGCACTTTGAATGTATTATTTTCTTTATGTGCGTTTAATGATACTAGAGACCCTATCATGTATTGATAGTGTCGATTCACAGCGGTTGAATGAGGATTGAAGTAAGAAACAAAGGAACTAAAGTGACTTTAATTTGCTTAATTGCACACACATCGCTTAAAACCGTTATTACAGGCTTGTGAAGTCCATCTTGGAGCCAGTTATGTCTTGTGGCCTTTCGTTTGAGGGCAACTACAATTAGCTTTATACCAGGGTCCATCACTGTGTTGTCTAGATCATGAGACAATGAGAACAGTCGTTTTTGTCCATGGTATTCGTAGGCAACCTTAGTGAAAACGTCAAAAGTTACCTTCGAATAAATCAATTTGGGCACAAATTACTCAGAAACCAGAAGGTCGGTAAACGTTTAAAATGAAGCACACATGGCAGCTGACAAATCCAATTATTTATCCCCTTCTAATCTTCCTCGAATCTGATTTTTCTTTCAAATAAGCAGACTTTCGTCTATTTCAGTACATATTTTCAACAATTAAGCCGTATTCAGTTTTGCATGGCAGGCATGTATGTGAATTCGCAACTTTCATTGACATATAATTTGATAGCGAACGTACGGGCCTTCTTTATGTACCGATATGGGCATTGGCATGAATGGCGGTTTTTCACAATAGGGTCATGATGTCAAATTGTATTTGTAGGCAACATTCGGCTACCGAAATCTATATACCTACGAATACTTACTTATTTTGTTAATATCTCAGAAATTGTTAAATACAGGCTATTGAAACTTGGTAGTATTAAAAAGTGTATTACCCTGCACCTATTGCTTATTTACTATTCTCTCAGTTTGTGGAAATGACAGAGCTTTTAACATGTATTCGGGGGTAATGCATATTTTTTACCAAACCTACCTTTGTGCCATTTAGAATTTCTCGCAGCTAAACACAATAAGAAAGATGTCTGAATGCAATGCATTTCAGTATTGGACATATCAAAGCTTGTATCAATTGCGCATTTATTAGTGATTTCCATTTTTTAAAGATATATCTAGTGCTATGAAAAATTGTATTCGTAGGTAATGTAAAAAATACCACTCAAAAAATTATCACAAAAAATCCATAATTATGTACAAATATGTGAAAAATTGAACAGGCAATCTTTGAATACACACCTTTCAGGAAATCAATTTAGATTCAATTCAATGACTGCTTTTCATAACTGATGTAGATGTTTTTAAAAATACCTTAAGAAATATTTTGAAAAAAAATGGGTCAAAATAGCATGTTTTGGGGTCTCTGTGTCTAAGTTTTTCACAGAAGGGGGTCTTATTATATATGGTGCGAAGCGTATGATTAAGGCAAATAAACACAATACAAAAACGAAAGCCAATTGTGTAATACTTTAAAGTTATGGCCCTGAACATGCCGTGAACACTTTCGTTGGATTCGACCATATGCGTATTTATAACAGCTGCGTTACTTTTGGTGCAGTCTTTATAAGCTTATCTAGCAGAGACAATATATATCTTTACCTTCAGTTGTGAGTTGTCCTTGAGTAGAACTTTCCGATTTTATGATGGTTTGGCTTGTTGATGACGCTATGGCAGCTGATGAAATAAAAACAAAACAAGAACAAGAAACCTGTCACTTTAGATGTTCTTTTCTCGTGACGAAAATTATTTGATAAAGACAAGTTATACTCGTATGTACCTTTTGTTGAAAGTTGGTTTCCAATTGAAGGAGTATTGCCCGGAATCGTGGTGGCTCGGCTAGTTCGTGATACGGTAGCTGAATAAATAAATAAATAAATAAATAATAATAATAATAATAATAATAATAATAATAATAATAATAATAATAATAATAATAATAATAATAATAATAATAATAAGGATGCTCTTCCTTGTTTTTGAACGGCAACCCAGCACTTATTGATTGGGTTCTGTTTTCTGTTGTTTCTATAAATAATTCATGAAGAAAACGGAAACTTGTAAAAATGTTGCAATCAAAATGGTTATGGCAAACAGAAATACTAAAATTGGCCTGTGCAGTGTGCAGATATCAGAAATATTGTGTTGATTTTGCATGTTAAGGTAAAATAGGTATATGTTTTAGGAAAATAATTTTTTTCTGAATCTTGACTAGGAAGTTTTGCTGGTTCTCTTCACTAGAACACTTATCTTGGCAGGCTATGGGATCATGTGGGCAGACACACCGGGTACCATACATGCTTTGTTGGAGTTCAGTATCTCAGTGTGTTGTATGGTATGTGATCCAATATCTCTGGTGAGAGCTACCTGCTGAGTTATGATGACATATTTAATTTACACATCTTACTATATTCATGTTCCTAGTGGTCTGTCTGTGGTGGTCTGTTATCTTAATATGTGTTGGATAATTTTCAACTACATGTAACATGTTTGACCATGCAACATGCAGTGAACATGGTAAAAGTTGAATCCCTCACATCGAAGACCTGCATAAATAAGCAAGATCACTGAATATTGGAAATATGTACATTTCCTGCTAACACGATGATGACCAAAAGCTATTGATGCACACATCACCTTCAAATATTTGGGTCTATTTTTATGATGACAAATATGTCACAACTAGAATGAAGCTTTAGGGCATAGGTCCTAAGTAATGATTGAATTTTGTTACTAAGAATATTATCAGTAAACATTCAATTCTTGGCTTTAAAGGTGCTATTTGGGGGTTCAGTATGTGTAGGCCTGTAATATGTACTGGTACCTTTCGAAAAATAATATTTCTCGAAATTTTGCTTGTTACTTTGTATGCTTAAATTCTCAAAAAACAAAAAGAGCTATGAATGAATTAATCTATACTATAAGGTGAGAACGTCGGTTGTTTTTTAGGCCACAAGGCTATTTAGCAATCCATGTATCATGTGTATGTGGGTTGTGGGGTCTATACTATAAGGTGCGAACGTCGGTTGTTTTTTAGGCCACAAGACTATTTAGCAATCCATGTATCATGTGTATGTGGGTTGTGGGGTAATGTGTAGGGGTGTTTGTACCCTAACAGTGTCTGCTTCCTACTCATGCCATCCAAACCTGGTGATAATAATATTTGAGTAGGAGGACATTACGTGAGTGGAGATATTTGAGGTCAAAGGTCATCTAGGTGTCAAATGAGGTAATTGTTGATTTAGATTAAGCGATGGGGGAAATTGCTCTCCTTTGTAAAAGTAAATTTCAATGTCAAACATTACCTAGTGATAATAATCTCTGCGTAAGGGAGCATCAGGTGAGTGAAAATGTTTTGAGGTCATAGGTCATATAGGGGTCAAATTTTGGAATTGTTCGTATTGGGCTTTAAGTTGGTGAACGTAAACCTGAAGAGGAGTAACAACGTAAAGAGCATATGAATTGAAGTATAAGAATTGGAATGGAACTGATGTAATGAATCCAACTGAGTCATCAGTATCTGGGAAAAAGTGCCTGATTTTGGGGTTTGAACCAACCGAATCTTGCCACTTCAAATTATTTTGACTATTTTTACAAAGAGAAATATGAAGTTACTCATTGTGAATAACCATGTCCCAGCACATCCCTTTTTAAAGGGATTTTTATTGTAGGTATTGATCAAGTCATTATTTGTGCCAATTGACATCTTAATCGGACCGTGTATTATTGAGTTATGTTAGCCAATTGTTTAACCAATCAGAGGCCAATCCATTACCATGGTAATCAGGGAGTAATTATATACTAGGCTTCATATACTATGATATATTATGTAACCATCCAACGTACTGAAGCTTTTATTCATCTATTGTGTCCGATTTGAGCGCTGTCATATCGGACAATTTTGCAAATCACATCTTTTCCTGACACCCGTGATCTTAAGGAACAGTTTGCCTCTATTTTTTACGAAAATCGGACCAACTTTAATTTTCACCCCTGTACAAAATGCACATTGACATTGGACCTCTTGAGCCTCAGAACTTGGTAACTATAATTATGTCATACGCGCACATATTATACATTTTTTAGATTTTTATGCCCAGACGAATAATTTGCATGTTTAATTTTTGGCCCCTGTATGATCCTGTAGGGTCATGGGGCTCAAATACAGATTGGCAGACAAAATATTTGAATTCATCATACTTCAATTAACAAAAATGTTTTGGTTGCCAGCTTTTGCGCGAACTTGCCGCTTGACGCTAAAATAAGCACATTATATACAGGGTGTCTCAATAAAAATGGGCCCTATGGAAAGTGGTGCATAACTTAAAATATCGGCAGTAAAATAAAACATTTCTTAAAGATTCAAAATTCATGAAGTGTCTGCTTAACAGTGGTGCAAAAAATGATTCAAATCCGTTCACGCGTCACTGAGATAATTAAGTTTGTACAAATAGACACATTTTTGGACCATTCCAATGGGGTAATACACATTAACAATAATGTGTAGCTTATTATAAGAGAAATAAAAGGAAACGCCAAGTGTTGCTGAATAGGAGTTCAAAATCAATCAATCAATCAATCAATCAATCAATCAATCAATCAATCAATCAATCTCCCAAATAATGTTTTTCACACGTTTCTCTTTTGGGTTAAGGGCTCGGATAACAACGTTTGCACAGTATTTTTTGTGGGACCTGACAGCACATCAGACATATCGAATTGCATTCTGAATACGAGGAATGTCCTTCTGAAATCAATGTTTAAATTTTTTTTAAATTCGCCATATAACACACATTTTATGGCAAATTAGAGAATGAATTTGGAGAAAACCTTCTGATAATTACAAACACTCGCTGAGCAGCAAGACCTTCCCTCTGAGCTTTTAATCCGATAAGCTGATTATCTATTTGTTTTCATGATTTGGAAGACACTCTTTGATGTATTGCTGAGCTCAATCATCTGAAATTACTGGAGCGTGAGCCACCCAGGTGGTGGCTCAGCATAGTATTTTATTAACAGAAGGTTTTCTCCAAATTCATTTCCTAATGTGAGCTTTGGGAAAAATTGCATTGATATTACAGGTAGACTTTCGTAGGTCCTGTGGTTCTCGAGTTATGTTGTAAAGAGGGATGAAACAACATCACTTTTGTAAAACGTACATAACTCATTAACAACAATAAATCAAGCAAGGTTTCAAAGTATGAAGTTTCGCAAAACATCAAGGTATTTTTTTCAATAATATATTATTGATCTAGATAATGAAAATCGATCTTTTTGGCAGCTTCGACAAACAATACTTAGTCAACCATTAACTTCATTAATTTCTTCCATTCTAAACTACAATGCACAATGCAGCACATTATTGTTAATGTGTATTGTCCCCCGGGATTGTCCCATTGGAAAGGTCCAAGAATGAGTCTATTTGTAGTTTCCCAATTATGTCAGTGACGAGTGAACGGATTTCAATTATTTTTCCCCAAATATATAGAAAACACTTCATGGATTTTTAATCTGCAAGAAAGTTTTAATTTTACTGCTGATATTTTAAGTTATGTCCCCTATCCACGGGGCCTATTTTTATTGAGACACCCTGTATTTTCAAAACAGAACAAGTCTGTCTATATTGAAGCTGATATGAATAATTTAGGTAAATTTGCATGTGGTGTAGACCATAACCATGATAACCACGCACATGATCCAGTTTAATGTAGAGTGTCATCCTGTTATATTGAAGAATTTGAATATCGCAAAATGTAGCCACTGACTTGCATGGTCTATAAAAAGACTATCATGATAATAGCTGTATTCTACTTAGTGAGTTTTAAGAAAATAACAAATGAAGAAATAAATTATTAATCATGCAGAACTGTATTTAATTAATACATTTTAAGGTCATAAGAATTTATTACGATTAGAAGACCAATCCCATGGCAACGTCGAACAATAGTGCAATAGTTTTACCTTGAATAAAAGCTAGTGCTATTGTACCATGACGTTTTTATCCTTTTAAAATTAATGAAGAATTCGTTATGGTGAACAGAAAATAATTAAGGTTAGCAACTATTTTAAACTGTTGCGATTTGGTAGTTCACAGTATCTTGCGAATGGTAGTGAGCTTTGGCAAAAAATTGCATTGATCATTTCATAGCAAAGTGTGTAGAAGAATTCAAATATCACAGATATACACTTGTAGGTCCTGTGGTTCTTGATTTATATTGTAAAGCGGGCTGAAACAACAACGCTTTTGTAAATCGTACATAACTTCTTCACAACAATAAATTAAGCAATTTTTCAAAGTATTGTAGAATGAACATTTGCAAAACATCAAAGTGTAATTTTTAATTGATTTAGATAATTAAAATCGATTTTTTGGGCTGCTTCGACCAACAATAGATTGTGTAGCCTTAAATCAATAGAGGCAATAGGGTACAATTGAGTGTTTCAGTATAAAACCGGCCCATGGCACATTTGTCAATTTGAAAAAAAAAGTGCCTTTTGCAATCTTGAATTCATATGGAAATATATAAATAGGTGTTTTCTTTTGCTTCTAGCAATAAAATTGGAGTGTTTACAACAACTTAGTAACTTCAGTGGCAGGTAACTTTCACCTAAAAATCTCGCCAGAAAATCCCAACAACAAAGGTCCGCGTCATCAACTGCTGGTGGGACCGCCACAGGAGGGCACTCCCAGCCTGCGCCCAAAATCCAGATTGTCAAGTAAGCCCATGTGCACCACATTTAATAGGCGAAGCCTTACAGCAGGCATGGTAGGCAAACAGGAAAATAAAGAAATATTATTACAAGTTACTATATAATGCATCTTGAAGACATTTGTGTTGAAGACAGGTATGTTTGGGGATCTTTAATGTTTGGGGAAGATCATTCCATGCTTTATCCCGCTCAACCAGAAAGTCCTCTTGCCAGTAGTATTTTATTGAGACACCATATTGTATTGTTTTATTTACAGGTAAATAAAATACGTACCTTTCGAATCTGTAGGCCTACACCCTAGTTTCTCACGTAACTCCGTGACATTGTCATTGTTGTTTAGCAGTAACAGATCATCCGAGTAAAAGAAGTTCTCTAATCCTGGGAGAGGTGTCGGGTTCATTCCTCCGAACAGAATTTTGGTACAAGTACATAAGACGTCCTTATTAGTATAAGACAGGACCCAACGTAAACCTAATTTAATATGATCCGGGTCAGATTGCTGTCCTATGAAGCAATCTTTGGCTCCACCATGTCCACAGGCACATATAATGGCTGCAACCAAATACACATCATCATGTTGTTAACTACATGTATGCACACAACACAGGGGCACTCACAATGGGCAATTGACCCGTACTGGTAGCGCTGTGTTGTAGATATAGGAGATGAACTAGTTAGCGTCAAATATCAAAAAGTATAAAAGCTATGATTTTAGTACATGATCTATGTTTCAATTACTTATTCTTTTCAAAATATCTGAATTTTTAACCCGGTACAAGCTTTAATAACGGGGGACTATACATTTGTAGGAAATCTACATCTTATCCAAACTCCCGTGTTAATCCAATGCACATTTTGCTTCACCGGGCCGCCCTGACTTGATCGCATTTGGAAGATGGGTGCCAGCGCCATGAAACCGTAATAGGTACAAATTTAGTACTTTCTGTCAATCAAGTATGGTTTATTCTGTACATGTCAATCTTTAAATTTATAATAACGGAGGACCGCCTTGATAAGTAAATGATAGCAAACCAGTGAAAAATACCCCAAAACTCAGTCATTGGAGCTCCACCCATACATGTCAATAGCATCATTATTGATTGGATTAGTCGACCGTAGCGGACAATTCGATCGCTCATTGGATTGATATTATCACGTGGTAAGAAATTTGGATTGGACAATCGATTACTATAATGGTTTAGTACTGCATATTTCGGTTTAATCTTCACTAAGCGGGTTTATGGCTGAAAAGGTCACGGTGAATTTGCCGTGGACAAAACTGCACTATGTTTAAAAAACATTAAAATTCAACTAGCTACGTGTATTTCTAGGAGGAAATTTTACGACCCATTAACAATAGCTAGTAGCTCAAGGGAGCACGGTGGCCGAGCGGAACGGGCTCCGACTCATAATCGGAAGATTACTCATCTCTGTAGTAGGTAAAGGGTGAGAAACAGACCATTACCATAGATAATCGGTGTCTTGTTGAGGTATGGTGAGCATGTTAGTCGCTCGGAAGGCGAGACCCCGAATGGTCTGTTTTGAACCGTTTATCTTACATATACGGCGAGCTAAAATAAACGAATTTGTTGTAATGGTGTATTCATTTTCCAAAAGACAAAATGGAAAAACTGATGTATTATTTTGTAAAAGTTGTGGGTTTTTCCCAAAATAAAAACACCCCGAGATAGTGTAATATTCTTCCCATGTGTCCTGCGTGCAAGTCTATGAGTCTATTTAATGACAAATGCAAGTGATTTAATCAAATCAATACAGAATTGATCTCAATTGATATCTCAGTATTTTAAGTGGTTTGGTAGGTTATTTACTTGCATAGTTAACCCGCTGGAGTGTATTCACCCTGTGACCATTGTTATTCAAATGATTAATGAATAATGCAAATTGTATAAAGTTGTCAACGTTTGGACTACGATCTATTTCAACACCATGAAATTTATATCTTAGAAAAATGTGAGTATTAGCAGATATTTGAAAAACCTAGTAACGTTGTGTCCAATGGTGCTCCCCATTACGGGTAGGTCACAGTAAGGCTTTGCACCCCCAGCCTCTTGACTTGTAATGAGTACCGCAGATTAGTTTGCGAAGCTCCCCTGGTCGGGTAGTATCCCGGGGGTTCTTGCCTATAGCTAATTCGCATGGACCGTTGAGCGTTTTTGGGTTGGGCAAGGATAAAGACAGATTCCCTTCTAAAAACCAATGGCAAGTTTATATACATGTACTGAGTATACATTCAACGAAACGGTTACTTTTTTTATTTATGAATATTTACTTCGTTATGCTTATTAAAATTTAATTTGCATAAATTTAACTGAGCACCAGTGGTGTTATATGAATTACTGTTATACGGACTGCAGGAGCCCTCTATAATTTTCTCTTGTCATGTAACATTTGCATTTATATCGAGCTGTAAATGCATTTGTTCCGAGACTAGTAACCAACTCAGATTCTACATGTATGTTGTGATCCTTTCCATAGTGTTTCTAGAATATCCACGGTGTTCCTTTTGTTTAGCTCGCTGCCCGAGACCGTTATCTTGAGCTATTGTGTTGATAATGGTCTCTGGGCAGCTAGCTACCTCCATTACTCTAGGTAATGGTCGAGGCAACGAACCTTAAACAAAAGGAATACAATGGATAATCTAGACGTATATATCCAGGTATATGGTCGAATCCAACCAAAAGTGTACACGGCATGTTCAGGGCCATAACTTAAAAGTATTAATCAATTGGCATTCGTTTTTGTATTGTGTTTATTCGCCTTGATCATACGCTTCGCGCCATATATAATAAGACCCTTTCTGTGAAAAACTTAGACACAGAGACCCCAAAACATGCTATTTTTACCCATTTTTTCAAAATATTTCTTAAGGTATTTTTAAAAACATCTAAATCAGTTATGAAAAGAAGTCATTGGATTGAATCTAAATTGATTTCCTGAAAGGTGTGTATTCAAAGATTGCCTGTTCAATTTTTCACATATTTGTACATAATTATGAATTTTTGTGATAATTTTTTGAGTGGTACTTTTTTACATTACCTACGAATACAATTTTTCATAGCACTAGATATATCTTTAAAAAATGGAAATCACTAATAAATGCGCAATTGATACAAGCTTTGATATGTCCAATACTTAAATGCATTGCATTCGGACATCTTTATTATTGTGTTTAGCTGCCAGAAATTCTAAATGGCACAAAGGTAGGTTTGGTAAAAAATATGCATTACCTCCGAATACATGTTAAAAGCTGTGTCATTTCCACAAAGTGAGAGAATAGTAAACAATAGTTAAGCAATAGGCGCAGGGTAATACACTCTTTATTTCTACCAAGTTTCAATAGCCTGCGTTTAAATATTTCTGAGATGTCAACAATAAAAGCAAGTATTCGTAGGTAAATTTCGGTAACCGAATGTTACCTACGAATACAATTTGACATCATGACAGTATTGTGAAACACCGCCATTCATGCCAATGCCCATATTGGTACATAATGAAGGCCTGTATGTTTGCTATCAAATCATATGTCAATGAAAGTTGTGAATTCACATACATGCCCACCATGCAAAAGTGAATACGGCTTAATTGTTAAAAATATGTACTGAAATAGACGACGGTCTGCTCATTTGAAAGAAAAATCAGATTCAAAGAAGATTAGAAGGGGATAAATACTTGGATTTGTCAACTGTCATGTGTGCTTCATTTTAAATGTTTCCCGACCTTCTGGTTTCTGAGTAATTCGTGTCCAAATTGATTTATTCGAAGGTAACTTTTGACGTTTTCGCTAAGGTTACCTCCGAATACCATGGAAAAACGACTGTTCTCATTGTCTCATGATCTAGACAACACAGTGATGGACCCTGGTATAAAGCTAATTGTAGTTGCCCTCAAACGAAAGGCCACAAGACGTAACTGACTCCAAGATGGACTTCACAAGTCTGCAATAACGGTTTTAAGCGATTTGTGTGCAATTAAGCAAATTAAAGTCACTTTAGTGCCTTTGTTTCTTACTTCAATCCTCTTTCAACCACTGTGAACCGACATTATTAATACATGATAGGGTCTAAAGTATCAATAAACGCACATAAAGAAAATAACACATTCAAAGTGCTTTATAAAATGAAGTTTTGATTGCGATATCCACCAAAAGTCTAATTCTTACCTACAAATACTGAAATGTTACTTACGAATACAGCATAATACATGACATGTGTAATGAAGTGTCCCTACCACTGGAAATTAATTGTCAAAAACTTTAAGCGGTACCCCAGGACACTATTATTACCCATATACGGATTCATTCAACAATTATTTATCATGTAAAATTGCTGATTAACTACTTGTATATCAAAATGAAGTGGTCAAAATCTTGCTAAAAGCATCAAAATTTTTTGGATCTAAGGTAATAGCATTTATTCATTTGGACGTACCATCTGAAAGAGATCTAAAAACTACCATTTTATCAATTCATTACCATAATAGCAAAATTTAAACCTCTAAACTCAATATAGATATTGTTAAATCGCTCATGTTACCTACGAATACCCGGGTTTCTTCACCTTTTCATTGTATAAAGCGTTAGGTGTATGCGTATAATTCCTAATATTCTTGAAAACATATATCCTACTCGTTCTTATACAATGTGTAAATTGATTCATACTCATTTGATAAATAAAATACAGAAACTGACTTAAACTTCATTTTCAAAAATAAACTAGCATAAATTGACTAAGATCATATTGATCGCGTTATAAAAATAAAAACAAATATTTTCTGGTTGAGCTAGCATTTTCCTGACACCCTGTGGTCTACATTACACGAAAAAAGTGTTAATGGGAATATTCCATTTGTTTTAGGTTGATTAGTATTGCGATAGTGAAAGCATCCTAGTGGTATTCGTAGGTTACATTGGGTTTTGATATCACATTTACTATCACACGTCCTGGATTTATTTTTCAAGATTAGTAATGGCACTTTTGGTTCCAATATGTCATCAATCAATGGGCAAAAGGAAAAAATTGTGGAGACATTTTTATTTCGGACTTTTATTTTTGGCCCGTGGACACTTTTGGTTGGATTCGACCATATACGTCTACCCCTATCGGGTCTCAACCTCAAACCAACTAACATCTCACCAGTCATGAACAACACGCCCATTATTTCTGATAATGGTCTGTTTTGAACCGTTTATCTTACATATACGGCGAGCAAAATTAAATTGTTTGCATCAAAATATGTATATATAATTGTTTAAAAATTGAAATAAAAAAAATCAAATCAATAATAGTTATTGATCTCAATTTACATCTGTATTTGAAGTGGTTTGGTAGGTTATTAATCCGCTGGAGTGTATTCACCCTGTGACCATTGTTATTCAAATGATTAATGAATAATGCAAAGAGTTGTCAACGTTTGGTCTACAATCTGTTTTAACACCATCTTAAAAATGTGAGTAATCAGATATTTGAAACACCTAGTAACGTTGTGTCCAATGGTGCTCCCCATTATGGGTAGGTCACAGTAAGGCTTTGCACCCCTAGCCTCTTGACTTGTAATGAGTACCGCAAGTTAGTTGCGAAGCTAATTAGCATGGACCGTTGAGCGTTTTGGAGTTGGGCAAGGATAAAGACAGATTCCCTTCTAGAAACTAATAGCAAGTTTATATACTAACATCTCACCAGTCATGAACAACACGCCCATTATTTCTGATAATGGTATGTTTCTCACCCTTTATCTACTACGTATAAATGGGTACCCGGCATTCTTAAATGCTGGGAAGGTAACAGACTCGCTGCTGAGGAGGTGTAGCGATCCCCCTATAGCATGGAGGAGTCTGGCCCAATCGCCAATGAAAGAGAGATGGGCACTCCGATCACTGTTTTAGTACTTTAGTGCTTTACCTTTTTTTAACAATAGCTGATCATAACAATTTAAACTAATCCCTATACCCTTTGCATCCCAACAATAACAATAACACTAACCACAACCCTACCCATATGAGTAAAACAGTGGCCTAAGTAGACATAGCAACTGGACATTTTCTGTAAAATCCCTTGTCCTACGCCACCCAGGTTAGCCAACACACATGTAAAAAAATATTTTGAACTAGAAAACGTTGGAATAACAACCCCACAATAATGATAATAACAACAGAAACATTCTGGCAACCGATATAGCTGGATTTACAATACATGTTGGATTTTGATATTAAATAGTTTTCATTTGTCAAGGTCAAACATGAATGTTCAATATTGTGACTATGTGAAAAAATAAATAATGCAAACATTAATATAATAGTTGTAGTTACAAATACACACACAAAAAAAATCAGTTTGATGTCTTCATAATATGATATTAGTGAAAACAATTCTGACTTTATCTTTAATAATCGTGTCATCCTTCTATTTGTTTGTTTGTTGTTTAATGATGCTTACCTGTCAAAGCTGCTATTAGGAATTTTATCGCCTTAGACATGTTGAATCCAATCTACGTCATCTTTAAATCCCGTTAACTTTACATTTCATTCCTGATAATGATGTACATATTCTGCTCGCTGGTAGGCAAGGAGAAAACTAGTATTCATCCCAAACAAACAAATATAGCAGTGTTGTCTGTTACCATAGTGACGCCAGGGGGGGAGCAGTCCTGGTGATCATTTATTATTACTTCTGGTATATTAAATAAATTAGGGTCTTTGACTAATTTTGCACCTGATATTGGCAATTATTATAGTAATTTTGAAAGGTTCGCGATATTATGAGTTTCACATACTTGCGATCGATTAAAGCAACGGAGTTATAAAAATATTACCAGGTATATTGAAAATGATACAATGACAAAATGGTATCACAATGAAATTCCATTTATTATGGGTTCCCCAGGAATATGGGAGCTGGTATCCAGGGTAATATTCTACATTTGTCTTCGTCAATGCACTTATCGTCATTATCGCTATCAGCACTATCAAGGCTTTTAGAACCCTCATTAAATATTCAAATTTCGATTTGATATAAACAGGAACCAATTCAACATGATTAAAGGCCCATTCAGTGATTTACTCATCCGGACGATAGTAAAAAATCATCAAAATTTAGATTTTGGTACCTTTGTCTTTGTCATAGATGTGCCAACATAGCCTGCGAGTGGTTCAGCCGAAAGCCATGTATTTTTAAGACAAAATAAGATATTTTACACTAATCTGTAATTTAGATACTGACAGTATCTAAATTAGCTACGTGTATTTGAATGGGGCTTCAACTTCGTCAGTACTGCTGTTTTCTTCGTTTTTTGCCAAATTTGTCATTTCAAAAATATCAAATGACATTTCAATGACTTATCCTTCACTTTTAAGTAATTTACAAACACTTTTAATTTTTTACACTTGCGCTGGGATCACTGAATGGGTCTTTAAAGCATATTTGCGAGCAGATCTAATATCAGGGTAACCACATACAGGGTGGGCCAAAACGAACTTTACCCAAATTTAAAGGTCCGTTTATCGGAGTTTGGAACCGCCATTCACGATATTATTACATAAATGTTAAATACGTATCTTTCGCAGAAAACATGGTGAAAAGATGTAAGAAAAAGAAGCAAAATGAACAAACTGGTGCTGGTTTTAAGTAAGAGGGTCCACAATCACTTTGTCCACGCGTAATTGAATATTGTGCTGATCAGTACTGTGATTGACCTACATAATCTATGATTGGAAAAAACATCAGCTTGTCATTGAAAAATGATTAATGTTTTACATGCATGAATGGATTACCAAATTTTAAAGGTCCGTTTTTCGGAGTTTAGAACCATCATTGTAAAAATATGCAACAATATAGTTGAAATGTTGAAATGGTATGTGAGGCAACTGTTGAATCTATAACTGACTGTTGAGTTGGGAGCTGTTCGGCCAGTTCTTTGACGCCCACTCCGTTCTTTATCACAATGTACATTGTATTAAACACATAACACTTTCAGTACGGTGTTTTAGAACTGCAGACCGTTATGGTAGGTTTGGGTAGGATTCTAACATTTGGGAAACAAAACATTGCACTACAAAAAAGCTTTTTGTTCTAAAGTCGAACCTCTGCCATAAAGACCCCTCCCGTCCATTCCCTTACACAATAAGTAACACAAGTAAGAAGCAGCAATGTTGACCAGTTAGCAAGGAGAGCAGTGGTATTATATTTAAAGCCATATATAAAGCAAAGTAGGAGTGGCCATCTCTCTTTTGAAGCGATGGGTCAGACTCCTCCATGAGTCTGTGCAATACCTTCTCTTTGAATAAAGCCGATGCCCCTTTGGACACCTGAGTGGGGAGAGGCAATATGGGTAACGAGCTTTGCCTATAATTGAAAACCCAAATTAAAAGACTAGTTATGACTCATACTTCAAGATATTTGATACAACAATTTTGCCTATTCTTACATACGGCTCTGAAATCTGGGGTTACAAAAAATATGATTGCATTGAAAAAATTCATTTCAAAGCATGTAAACATTTTTTACAGATATCTCAAAACACTCCCAATAATGCTGCTGTTGGTGAATGTGGTAGACTTCCAATTTATGTTACTTGTATGATTCGTTGTGTTAAATTTTGGTTTCAACTTCTAAATATGGACAATAACAGGTAAAAAAAAAGTGCTACCTTATGTTATTGTATCTTGACGACAGAGGTAAATCAACATGGGTAATGCATCATGATGCAGTCATGTCTACAGTAGAATTCATCTCGACCTTTGCAGGACTTAACCCCATTAAAAGCTATTAAACCAAGATAACACTCATTGAAACAGCTCAACTGATTAAATCGGATCTTCTCTGGTTGTGCACAAGTGACTGTTTTCATGTGCGATATCGCAATAAAACTGGTATTCATAGCTTCAGTTGGGTAACCGATTATAAAGGAAACGAAAGGAAACAATGTTATGTGTGGCTTTGTTCACGAAATCAGACAATGTCGTGCTTTTTGTAAACCAGCATTCTTGAAAATGAGCAACATAATGATTTTTGACTTAACACGGTTTAGAAATAATTTCTTCATATTTTTGGTGTTATCTGTCGTTTACATATCCTTCCTAAAACACCAAAGTACGAGTATTTCCAAACATCTAAATTTGCTAAAAATTTAGGACATGTTACAAAACTATATTGTCTAGAATTTTAGAAGAGTACTTTTAATATTGGCCGGTTATTTTTCACACAGCGACGTTAACTAGGCAATGTACTATTACCTATAACATTAACTAAAACACCAAAGTACGAATATTTCCAAACATCTAAATTAGCTAAAAATTTAGGACATGTTAAAAACTATATTTTCTAGAACTTTAGAAGAGTACTTTTAATATTGGCCGGTTATTTTTCACACAGCGACGTTAACTAGTCATATCCCCATACTGTTAACGTAGGGGTATTTGTAAAGGTCACGCGTCAATGGGAAAGAGCACTGTGTATTGTGTATAGGAAAACGGACAGTAACTGCAGTATGTGTTAAAAACATTCTTTTAACGTATGGCTTTGGCCACGTTTGGTACAATCAAGGTGTTGAAAATGAATGTCTTTTTATGTACATATTGTGTTTATTTGTTCTTGTGCAGGATGCGTATCCCCATTACCTACTTTACTTATAATTATACTGGGGAAACGATTAAGCATCAATAATGATCTCCTGCACATGCGTACTTGCGTAATACTTGTGTGTGTGTATTGTATGCCATGACTGCTATAACATTAGACCCAGCTTTAACCACCGTTTATCAGTGGGAGCTGGTAGCCTAATGGATAAGGCGTCCGTCTAGAGTTCGGAAGGTCGTGGGTTCGATTCCCATGCCGGCACATTCCCTTGCTTTTTTTTCAAGTTGGGTTGTGTGTCGGTCGGGATTTGTGTTTATTTGTTGTCATGTTTAATTGTAACACTTTGGGTTGGTTAAACTGTTCACTCTTTCTAAGTACATATTTAAACAAAGACTTGAAGATGTTGCAAAACAAGACTGGTATTCTGATGTAACTTCACTTGATAAGCTACGCACTTATTGCACTTTCAAGTATCAATTGACTCCTGAAAAAATATCTTTTTGATGTAAAGCACGCCTCATATAGGCGTTTTTTAGCTAAATTAAGGTGTTCCAGTCATATTCTCAAGATTGAAACAGGTAGAAGACTGAAATTGGATTTGGAGGACCGGGTTTGTGATCTGTGCAGGGATGGGAATATTGAAGATGAATATCATTTTGTCATGGTCTGCAAGTTTTTTGATAAGATTCGTCAAAAATATCTTCCACTCACTAGGTACAGATCGGAACCGGGCCGGGTCGTGAAATGATTGAATTTATGTAATTTATTTCTTCACGTTATTTATATGTCTTCCTCATATGTAATTATTATGTTTGTAGTGCAAAGGGCCAAGGGCCTATATGTACAAATAAATCTAAACTGAAACTTCGACTAGTTTGCGTATGACGTCCTGTCAACCGGACCAAAAATGCTGTACTGCGCAGGTCAGAAACCAATCACGTCGCGTCTTTGCCCTGATGCCAGACGCAAACTAGTCTTTTTAGTTCGGTCTCCACTCAACTCGCGACTATGACCGCTGCGCCGCCGTGCATATTATAGTAATATAATAAACATAAATATATGCTAATTAATCCTGTTATCTTACTAACGGGAGTGCCCATTGCCTTGGCTACTATGATGTTTGTTTTCTGTATGTGTACCAGAAACCAACTGAGACATTTATTCTATGACACAAATCATGCAAATCAATATGAGACATTTTGACACCGTAATGGGAGCTAATTTGAGCTTTATTTTCTCTTGTTTGGTAATATCATTTGTTTGAACACAACAAGATCTTTTACAAATACCAGTTTAAATTATTTGTATTTTTCTTTGACTGTTTAACTATGATAACATGTTGATTAAAACTAGGGCCTATACATGATTTCTGTTATCGTTGAATTTGTTATATGATGAACTGATTGCAAATATTAAACATTCACGCAACCGAGGTCTTTAAAACTTGCCCCTCTGCCTTTGACGAACGTATCGTCCGTATACATTTATAAACATACTAAGCTAGCTTTTCCCTATAATTGTGAAGAAAAGAGTTTTTATCATTAGCCTTAAGGGCTGGGGTATGAACGTTTGGACAGTATTTATTTTGGGACATGCGAGCACATCAGACATATCGAATTGCATTCTGAATACGAAGAATGTCATTCTGATATCAAATAATTTTGATTTTTGAAATTCGCAATTTAATACACATTTTATGGCAAATCATTAAAATTGATATTTTTGATATTTAACAGTACTTGAAGTAAACTTTATAAATCTGATGATTTATACTTACAGTGTATGTAGGTGGGATGAAAAGCCGACGATCAATTGAAAATGTTGACCTTTCGTATTGAAGATATGGATTTTTTTCCCAAAACACCAAAAAAAAATAGGTCTTTTGGGGAAAAAATCCATATCTTCAATATGAAAGGTCAAAATTTTCAATTGACCGTCGGCTTTTCCTCCCTGCTACATACACTTTAAGAATATATCATTAGATTTATATAATTTACTTCGAGGACTGTTATATATCAAAATTTGAAAAATATCAAATTTTTATAATTTGTCATAAAATTTGTATTATATTGTAATTTTCAAAAATGAAAATTATTTGATATCAGAAAGACATGCTTCGTATTCAGAATGCAATTCGATAGGTCTGAGGTGCTCTCATGTCCCAAAAAATACTGTCGAAACGCAATAAACGCTCATTTTGGAACCCTTAATAACTTATTATTATTTTACAAGAACATCGATAGATAATATAGTGCACAGTTGCCTTCAAAAAGAAGAAAAATCTACACAACACGTAGGACAATGCAACAACAAATTCTACTACCAATTGTACGATCATCATACATTGTCAGATCATGATATACTAAAAGCAAACTAGCTTTTGATTTTACCCATAACGATTTCGATCAAATTTTAATTTGGTTATTCTTTACCAAATATTATAAAATATTCTAAGTAGCAATTGTCTGGAAAGTTTTCTGGTCACTGATTTTAAGCCAAACAAATGACGTAAAACGAAAAAAAAACTTACTTGCTATCTTAGCCACTTAACTGATTTAGTGCTCTACGGGGGATTTAAAGTCATTATTATGACTTTAAATCAAACTTGCTCTGTTGTATTAAAAACACAATGAATTTGTCTGAATCCAATAGGTTTCTGTTGGGACATGTCTAAACATTACAAGTGTGCCAAATAATCAGGTTTGAAAAAAAAAAACTCATTTGAAAAGATCGTACATTATCATGATTATGGCGTTAAAACATGACCCAATATAGTTTCTGCCTGACACTGCTTGTAGAATGTATTGTTTGCAAACATTGATATAAATACCAATCTTTTCCCTATAATTTTGATGAACAGATTTTATACCATTAGCCTTAAGGGGGTGGGGTATGAACGTTTGGACAGTATTTATTGTGGGACATTAGAGCACATCAGACATATCGAATTGCATTCTGAATACGAAGAATGTCCTTCTGATATCAAATAATTTTCATTTTTGAAATTCGCAATGTAATACACATTTTATGGCAAATGATTAAAAATTAATATTTTTGATATTTAACAGTACTCGAAGTAAACTTTGTAAATCTGATGATTTATACTTAAAGTGTATGTAGGTGGGATGAAAAGCCAACGATTAATTGAAAATTTTGACCTTTCGTATTGAAAATATGGATTTTTCCCCCAAAACACCAAAAAAAATAGGTCTTTTTGGGAAAAAATCTATATCTTCAATATGAAAGGTCAACATTTTCAATTGATCGTCGGGTTTTCCTTGCAGCTAGATTTATAAAATTAACTTCGAGGACTGTTATATATCAAAAATGTGAACAATATCAAATTTTAATAATTTGTCATAAATTTGTATTATATCGTGAATTTCAAAAAATGAAAAATATTTGATATCAGAAAGACATTCTTCGTATTCAGAATGCAATTCGATATGTCTGATGTGCTCTCATGTCCCACAAAACTACTGTCGAAACGCTCAAAACGCTCATTCCAGATCCCTTAATAACTTATTAAATTATTTTACAAGAGCATCGATAGATAATGTAAAAGCAATAACAAATTCTACTACAAATTGTGCAATCATCATGTTCATGCATTGTCAGATCATGATATACTAAAGAGCATTTCGATTTGGCCCATAACAATTGTTGTTTTTATACAAATAAATCAAATTTATCGCTTATCATTTTTGCTGAACCATGAAATGGTCTCAGCCTATAATAGTAGTCTATGTTACTTCCTTCCTTGCTTCCTTACTTCCTTACTTCCTTACTCAGCAACCTTTGGGTCTGAAATGGACATATCTCTAAATGCCACGAAGGTATGACCCCCTGAGTGGTGTCATATGAAAGAGGAAAATATAAAGAATATAATAAAAATATTTCTAAATGTCAGAGGTCATCCAGGGGTCACAGGGGTCAAAAAAGGTCATTTTAACCGAAAATGCTCCAATTGAGCTGAAATTTAAATGCAATGATCCTTATGACATTCTAAATATTTAAAAAATATTTAAAAATTCATTTAAGGTCATTAAGGGGTCATAAAGGGGTCAAAGGTCAAGTTTTTCAAAATGCTGCGATTGAACTGAAATTTATATGCAATGATCCTTATGACATTCTAAACATTAAAAAAAATATTTTAAAATTCATTTAAGGTCATTAAGGGGTCATAAAGGGGTCAAAGGTCAAGTTTTTCAAAATGCTGCGATTGAACTGAAATTTATATGCAATGATCCTTATGACATTCTAAACATTTAAAAACATTTTAAGAGCCAGTTAAGGTCATTAAGGGGTCATAAAGGGGTCAAAGGTAAATGGTCTCATTAAAAATATTTTAAAATTCATTTAAGGTCATTAAGGGGTCATAAAGGGGTCAAAGGTCAAGTTTTTCAAAATGCTGCGATTGAACTGAAATTTATATGCAATGATCCTTATGACATTCTAAACATTGGCTTATAATTCCAAAATGTGTGACAGTGGCAGTGGCAGGCCTATACCACAATATGCTGCCGAAGCCACATGGTTCAGTTATGGTGCGGTAACCGCTCTAGTTTATATCACATTTGATTTATCTCAAGAATTTTAGCATCTCATGATCTTAGCTTAGGTGATTTGATTAGGGTTAGATGGATCTACACCAGTACCCTCGGCTCTTACCATTAGCCTCTTCTTATAATTGTTAATCACTGAATATTCACAAATTTAGGTCTAAATCATTTCTGTTGTTGTTTTTGAATTTCCTCACAAACTGAGCATTTTTACCCAATTTTGGCCTCACCGATGGATTCATCATGTGTTTGCCATTATAAATATAAACTTTTATATAAATTTACTTTAAACTACCAGTTATGAGGCTCAAAAATATAAAACAGCCTTAAAACCAAGCTTAACGCGTTTAACACAAGTACGCAACACGTATTACTTCGTAATATATCCACAGGCGAGAAAATGTACAAACGATCCACAACGAGGCAAAGTCTCAGTGCTTTGTATGCTGAGAATTCCCCGTATTCCTGAGGGCCGATCGTTCGAACGACCGTGTCTAACAAATTTACGCACACTCCGTTCGTGGCTATAAGTTGTATATATTATATTTTCAGCTCCAGGGTACCTACATACATCAACTTACGCGAAAGATGTCAAAACTGTGCTTTCGAAATATACGCGTTAACAGGTGCAAAATCGACGTAACGTTTTCGTGCGCGTGCTTTATTGAACAATGAACCCTAGAACATACTCTGTAAAATATCAGCTAATATCCCAATAGTCTGTCTCAAGTTGAGAGTAACGCCATGATGGGTGGCAGATTCTCGCGCTAACCTAATCCCGTGGGGCGTATACACACGCGTAGTTGGGCGCTTCCCAGCAAACACAAAACGTTTTTTAAATGTTTTTAACAGGTTATATTTTGGATTTTTGGTTTTGGTAAAAATGTTTTCATAACATTAAATTTCGAGTTATATAAAGGTCATGAAAAAGTTTTAAAATATTTTGTATAAAATCACACTACAAAAATATTTTTAAAATGTTTTCAAAATGTTATTTTAAAATATTTTTTGCAAACGTTTTTTACTGAATATTTTGTCAACACTTAAATAACATAGAATATTTGCAGTAAGTTATCAAAAAACGTTTTTGAATGTTATGAAAACGTTTTATACACTTTGTATAAACCGACATTTAAACATTTTCTGGCAACCTTTTCTAACCATTTGCGAGTGATGTCGAAAATGTTTTGTGTTTGCTTGGTTAGCTCTTAATCAGAGCCCTCATGATATGACATAAGTCCAGTCTGGTGCAAACCAGACACAAACACTCTGATCACCACAGGTCCTGCGACTGCCCCTCCCCTCTGATCGTGAAATATTTAGTGATTCACAGGCACATCTAGAGCAGCTCAAAGAGGGTAGGTCATGGTTTTCACATTTTCTTTTTTGACATGACAACTTTATTGAGGAATAATATCAAGGCTCAGAATCTGAGCTTATGGGCGCTTTGTCCGTACGCTGGCGATGCAACCACATTGGTTCGAATGTACAACTGCGAAATCAAACATAGCTTTACTCTCAACTTGAGGCGAGACAAAAGAACTTATAAATATAATAACGTATAATTTCTAACACTACTATATATAAACTGTGTGGTCAATTGAGAAATTTCAAACATGAATTTATAGTGCCTCTCGTCTCAAGTTGAGAGTAATGTGATGAGTTTACGGACAAAATTACCCTACGCGTGTGTATTAGCGATTCGAATCTGACACTTCGAAATCCAACATTGTGTTCCTCTCAACTTGAGACCAGACATACTATAGTCAAAGTTTTATGACTTCTACATAAATGGAAAGAAAAATTAAGGCCCAATAAAAATAAAGGTTTGTCTCACAAGACCGCGCGCTTAGCTTTTTAATTTCGAATTTAGTGTATTATTTTCACATTCTTAGGTTTTTCCTTTTCCCATTCTGAAAATAAATTAAGATAAAATGGGCCAGAAAATAAAGCGCGTAGCACATAGCTTTTATAAAAGGAGGAAAGTGCTAACGGCGATTTTTACAATTTCGTCTGAGACAAACATAAATTTAGAACTAAACATTGTTACTGCTTTTCGGGGTTAGCGCGTAGCACATAGCACAAAATGTTTATTGGTGAATTACTTTTGAAACAAAAAACAATGCCACATTTGTGTGTTTTTTTATCTACATGTCTCAATTTCTGCGCATCTTTCTCATCAGCATGCAATATACAAACACAAAACAAAATGCACCTCTTGTTTTCGCAAATGGTGTTAAAGGTTATTGTAGAAATTGCAATGATTTCACTTGTCTACAGATATTGAGAGTAGTTGTCGTACGTGAACGAGTGACGTTATCGTTATTTATTTATCTCAGCGTTAAGCGTTATTTTCGTGAGAATTGCCGGTCACTACATTTCGCATAAAATTTATAATATGACGTCATGCGTTAACATACCAGCTTCACATACGAAAACCTAATCCTGACAAGTACCGTATATCAAAACAATTTCTCCTTTCCCTATACAACATGGTACCAACAACAGCAGTTGCCATCCCATACCGCTAGCCTACTAATACTCCCCATTCACCACCACCTCCGTCAAATCAACATCCCAACACTTCAAATCGTAGAACACAGAGCGTCTTTGTTTCGTCAGGATTGTAGCTCTTGTAGCACTTGGTTGGTTCTATTCGGACAAACTGAGCTCCAGGACGAGAATGAAACTCACTCATCACAGCAGCATCAGGAGTATCTGCACAATTGACAATAAATGTCTGTAACAAAAAGAAAACAAGAAAATTAAGCATTTAAACACTTTTCTAAACACATTCTTTCATTCACTTTGTAACGTGTTTAAAATACTAAACATGTTTAGAGTATTGATAACTAAACATGTAATGTTTAACTTCTAAAGACATTATGTTCATATCATCAAAAAGAGTGTACATGATTCTTTCGAAATTTCAAAACCTCCAAAATTCAGAAAACAAGAACGAGATCGCCGTAAAGCCGAAGACAGAGCCCAGACTGGTGGCCATTTTAGGGTAAATTGATATTCATAAACTTAACTAAAAATATCTACCATAGTCAATAATACGAAGGCATGAATAATACCTTTTCTCCTATTCCGTCATTATCTGGCAGGTAGTAAAGTGATGTCTCCAACAGCCCTGTCTTCACTTTGAATTCCTCCACACAGTATCTACTGGCAGTCTGGATACCTTGGGTTAACATACCAGTCACTATCATCTCCTGTCCAAGGTCGACCTGGATCCACGGTGTATTGTCATCAGGATGACTTGTCCACATTAAATTGTGGTTCAACCTACCATACCTGAAATTGAACAAAAATACTTACATTTCCAGGAATGATAAATGTATAGCTTGCGCTATTTTGTACACGACAAAATAAGATGATTACTCTTTTAATAGGCTTTCTTAGCCTAGTTTATTTGCATGAGCTTGGTCGTGGTTCAGCCTACCATACCTGTAATGAATTTCCATATTTCCATAAATAATGAAATATTTATTTTGCGTAAGATGATTCATAATTCGAATACTTACTCAGCAAAAACAAAGCAGATAGCCACATTTTTGTACCCATTTGTAAATGTTTCGTCCCGTTTTTATTTTTGACATTTTGATGTTTTGGGGGGGGGGGGGTGGAATTTTCCCCGGCTACGCTACTGGTAACAGTGTTGAGTTAAGAGAGTGCCAATTGAACCAACGTTGTTACATACAATTAAGTTCAACTTAGACCAACAACCAAGTACACTTTTATAGTAAACGTTTACTCAGCCAAGTTAACTGTTAACTTTATTCTCAACGTTACTAAAAATCGTAAATTTTATTCAACATTTTTGCAGTGTATTGAAGATCTCAGAGACAAGTTTTATTTTAATAGAATTGCCACTTGAAGATCTATTTTGACACCTAATTTAAAGATTTTATCTCTTAATATTTCACCCCTTCTATACTTTTCTCATATGCAATCTCGTGTTTCACGATTTCTTGAAATCTCTGCTGCCTCAGGAAGAACCCGGATGTTTACATACGATGACCAGAATGATTTGCGTAAAAATGGAGGCTGTATCAAAATGATTGTTACCATCCAGTTTCTAATGATTATTGACAAGACAGCCGTGAGCCATTACGGGACCAGGGCTATCATGAACACACGGACCTCTTTTTTTGCCAACAAATATTTGCCGACAGAATTTGTAAAATTATTGACCCCAAAGTTTTTTCAACCCCGCAGAAAAGTGTGGGGCTGGAACTAAAGAAAAATATTCAGTGTTCATTTTTTTGGGTTTAAAGTTTACAGTACAATAGCAGTAACAGATGCGCTTTTATTTTCTTATTTTCACAAATAGATCCATAGGCCTCCTACGATCCCGGGCCACGAGGTGACGCCTGCCTCCCACCTTTGTTCCATAACCATTAAGGTATAGGATATTTTGTTGTTTTTGCTATAGCCCCCCCGAATGTGAATGAAATGTATTTAATTATGTTTGTACTCACTCAGGTAGCATTGTGTGTGAATTTTACACCCGAACTAAGTGCTATTCTTTTTTATGGGCATTTTAGTGTCTAAAATGGCCCAAAATGAGGGTTTTTCAATATTGCCGTCCATTTCTAATCGTCACCCCCATAGACTTTACATGTAAAATAAAAAGGCTCATTTAGTTCGGATGTAAAATTCACACAAAATATTTTTGAGTGATTACAAAGATAATTAAATACTTTTCATTCGGGGCTATGTGGAATTTTTTTAAATGTATTCCTTGTACAATGACATTTCACAATAAAATGTCCATTGGAAACAAAGGTGGTCCCCCTTGTAGATTGAAGTTATATATAAGAGGTTATAAAATTACAACGGCTGGTCATTTTAAGAGAACCCAATGCTGCTTTTAGAATAAGCTTAGCTGACCAAAACTGGTGTGTACCATAAATTACGCGAAACAATACCAATATTGGGTAACGAATTAGGGGTTCATTCATGTGACGTGGTATATCGCAAGCAGAAACTTTTGGGCAGGATTGTAAATTGAGAAATAGCCAAAAATCTACTCGGAGTGATTTTTTCACAATTTTGGTTTCTTGAGAATTTGTGATGTTATTACTGTTTAAAATATTGTCTGATAGTTTCAGACCGGAATATAACTGGCATATTGTATTTTTTAGACATTCTTCAAGGTAATTCCTACTCTCAACATTGTCAATAATATCTTTTTGTCAATAATATATTGTATAATACTATAACTTGCGAACTCAATATCTTCGCTTAGGTATGAACAACGGCATTGTGTAGCAAAATATCTCTATATTTAAGATATGTAAAAACCTCAAAATTGATAACCTGCCCCAAAGTGTCTGTTCATGACCAATCGGTTGTTTATGCCCGAGGGGCCCGTTCATACATACCAGAACATTTTGGGATTCTTATTTCATCAAAATAATAACAAAAATTACAAGTAACATTATTAAAAAAACATGATTTTCCTTCATTTTTCCTACCCGGCGATCTCACATCCGGGACACCGGGCATAAACGTTTGTGAAAAAATAGCGGTGATGCATGAAACTTTGGGATCAATAAAGACACATTTCTATTTACATCACACACAATGAAGCTCTTAATTATGAGGCTAACGTTCAAATGCTAGGAAATAAAAACCTGAAAGCGAAAAAAACCCCACAATATTTGGATTGAAAATTTGGAGCATATTTGAAACAAATCCTACAGCAAAATAACAATAACAGTTATCAGCATATTGTTCGGTGTAGTTTCTGTAACATTGTTTGGACTATTGTTTGGATAACTTACTGAGGAAGGCGATCATCGTTTTGATAAGATGATGCGGTAATCTTGTCGTCTGCTATTTCATAATTCTCCATTCCAAGAGGCCTCATACACTCTAAAGGAAGAAAACAAGAAAGTATATAGTCTATAATGTCTGTATAAGATGATGCGGTAATCTTGTCGCCTGCTATTTCATAATTCTCCATTCCAAGAGGCCTCATACACTCTAAAGGAAGAAAACAAGAAAGTATATAGTCTATAATGTCTGTATAAGATGATGCGGTAATCCTGTCGTCTGCTATTTCATAATTCTCCATTCCAAGAGGCCTCATACACTCTAAAGTAAGAAAACAAGAAAGTATATAGTCTATAATGTCTGTTTAAGATGATGCGGTAATCTTGTCGTCTGCCATTTCATTATTCTCCATTCCAAGAGGCCTCATACACTCTAAAGTAAGAAAACAAGAAAGTATATAGTCTATAATGTCTGTATAAGATGATGTGGTAATCTTGTCGTCTGCTATTTCATAATTCTCCATTCCAAGAGGCCTCATACACTCTAAAGGAAGAAAACAAGAAAGTATATAGTCTATAATGTCTGTATAAGATGATGCGGTAATCTTGTCGTCTGCTATTTCATAATTCTCCATTCCAAGAGGCATCATACACTCTAAGGAAGAAAACAAGAAAGTATTTAGTCTATAATGTCTGTATAAGATGATGCGGTAATCTTGTCGTCTGCTATTTCATAATTCTCCATTCCAAGAGGCCTCATACACTCTAAAGGAAGAAAACAAGAAAGTACATAGTCTATTATGTCTGTATAAGATGATGCGGTAATCTTGTCGTCTGCTATTTCATAATTCTCCATTCCAAGAGGTCTCATACACTCTAAAGGAAGAAAACAAGAAAGTACTAGTATATAGTCTATAATGTCTGTATAAGATGATGCGGTAATCGTGTCGTCTGCTATTTCATAATTCTCCATTCCAAGAGGCCTCATACACTCTAAAGGAAGAAAACAAGAAAGTATATAGTATATAATGTATGTATAAGATGATGCAGTAATCTTGTCGTCTGCTATTTCATAATTCTCCATTCCAAGAGGCCTCATACACTCTAAAGGATGAAAACAAGAAAGTATATAGTCTATAATGTCTGTATAAGATGATGCGGTAATCTTGTCGTCTGCTATTTCATAATTCTCCATTCAAGAGGCCTCATACACTCTAAAGGAAGAAAACAAGAAAGTATATAGTCTATAATGTATGTATAAGATGATGCGGTAATCTTGTCGTCTGCTATTTCATTATTCTCCATTCCAAGAGGCCTCATACACTCTAAAGGAAGAAAACAAGAAAGTATATAGTCTATAATGTCTGTATAAGATGATGCGGTAATCTTGTCGTCTGCTATTTCATTATTCTCCATTCCAAGAGGCCTCGTACACTCTAAAGGATGAAAACAAGAAAGTATATAGTCTATAATGTCTGTATAAGAGGATGCGGTAATCTTGTCGTCTGCTATTTCATTATTCTCCATTCCAAGAGGTCTCATACACTCTAAAGGAAGAAAACAAGAAAGTATATAGTCTATAATGTCTGTATAAGATGATGCGGTAATCTTGTCGTCTGCTATTTCATTATTCTCCATTCCAAGAGGTCTCATACACTCTAAAGGAAGAAAACAAGAAAGTATATAGTCTATAATGTCTGTATAAGATGATGCGGTAATCTTGTCGTCTGCTATTTCATTATTCTCCATTCCAAGAGGCCTCATACACTCTAAAGGATGAAAACAAGAAAGTATATAGTCTATAATGTATGTATAAGATAATGCGGTAATCTTGTCGTCTGCTATATATTTCATAATTCTCCATTCCAAGAGGTCTCATACACTCTAAAGGATGAAAACAAGAAAGTATATAGTCTATAATGTCTGTATAAGATGATGCGGTAATCTTGTCGTGTGCTATTTCATAATTCTCCATTCCAAGAGGCCTCATACACTCTAAAGGATGAAAACAAGAAAGTATATAGTCTATAATGTCTGTATAAGATGATGCGGTAATCTTGTCGTCTGCTATTTCATAATTCTCCATTCCAAGAGGTCTCATACACTCTAAAGGAAGAAAACAAGAAAGTGTATAGTCTATAATGTCTGTATAAGATGATGCGGTAATCTTGTCGTGTGCTATTTCATAATTCTCCATTCCAAGAGGCCTCGTACACTCTAAAGGATGAAAACAAAAAAGTATATAGTCTTATATTAAACCTTCTTCTTGCTAATAATTACATTAAAAACCCAAGGGGTAGTCAGATGTCAAGTTTAGTGATGGCTAATGAAAGATATGAATGGCAAGTATCTGGTGGGTTAGTGCAAAAAAGTGGCTAAGTATTATTTTTGTCATTGCAGGAGACGCGTTTTTGGTTTAATTCTGTCTTCTTTATTGTTTTTAGTGAATCTATTAAAAAATAAATTTACCCACATATGGTTTAGTTTTAAAATTAGGACGGCATACACTGCACTAAAATCGAACGCGCACGATTCCCACTATACTATACTATACACAGGTATACGGTCTTTTCGAATACCGTAGAAACCCGTCTATAAGGAATAGAAGCGACTGTGATGATAGCATATTTCACGCTAGCGCCCTCCACAATATTATATCATTATGGAATTTGAGCAAATCATTTACCGACACAAGCAGGTATACAATGTATTATTTTATCTTTATTTCGCATCTCACGAGCATAGCTCACTTGGCAAGGCATAAGACTTTGGTTCTTTAGATCGGAAGATGGTGAGTTCGAGCCTCATCACGGTCACACAAACTTTTATAAACAAAATATTGTTCAAACTTTTCATTTATATTTTCTTGCATTTTCTAAAGACTCCTTTCGTGATCATTTTTTTTTCATATTTAGTTTAATTTATTTTATTGTTTTTCTTTTATTGTTTCTTTTCTTTGTCTTTTTTTCTTGTTTAATTTTATTTTTTCTTTATTTTTCTTTGATTCATATAATATTGGCAGGATAAGGAGAGGAGGAACTAAAGACCCATTCAGTGATTTGCTCATCCGGACGATCGTAAAAATCATCAAAATTCACCTTTGTCATTGTCATAGATGTGGTAACATAGCCTGCTAGTGGTTCAGCAGAAAACCGTGTGACACATAATATACATTTGGCTACATTTTATTATACGATAAATACGAATTTATTAAACATGGTAACAAATATTCTCTAGCAGATCGGTTATACGATGGAACTGGTAGGCATAGGCCTATTATAAATTCGGGATATTAAATATCTTCCTGACGAGACAGATCTGCGCATGTGGTCAAAGACGATTCCTTACTAGCCACAGACCGTCCGCTGGAATTAGTTGAACATGAACCATTCGCTATGGCTGTTGGTCGGACCTCTCATCTCTCCACATCGATTGTGACCTATAATCCCCGACATTGCCCTTATGAACTCACATCCTCCTGTTTTATTTCAATACGCTGGCGAAGTTACGTAATAATCGGATTAACTACCATAGCAATAGGTGAAAACAATTTTTGAATATACCGCGTTATACACTGATACGTTCAGGCGGTACCTCTTCATTGAACCATATCATGCTGCACCTGTAAGATCTTTGAAAAGACCAGTATTGTATTCAATCTATGATTGCAGACATACACAGTACAGGTGATGAGTGTAACCTGCTTGTAGCGCAGCGCGATATGTTCAAAATTGTTTTCACCTATTGCTATGGTAATTAATCCGATTAATTACGCAACTTCACCAGCGTATAATGGCCGAATAAATTCTGACCATCACTTGGCTTGTTGGATTCGTCTATACTACAATTCGCTGTCGAAGTGACGTAATAATCGCAATAACAACCATCAAGCAGATTGCACTAATCACCCGCGTATGTCATCAAACATAGATTGAATACCACTCTTTTCATAAATACTAATCTTACATGGCGAGTGATTAGCATTTCTTTGACAACTATGGTTTAATGCATAGGTGCCACGTGAACGATGAAGTGCAGGGCTATATATTCGAAATTGTATTCATCAATTGCTATGGTAGTTAATCCGATTAATTACGTCACATCGACAGCGAATAGCCTATAGTATGGGTTCAAGTGGAACAAAAAATAGTGTATGTCCATTGCTAGCTATGGTAATTAATCATGTTAGTGTTTACATCACTACTTCGGTGAAGACAAGAGAAGTGTGCCTTCTCTACCAACGCCTGTGATATAACAGGTGCAAGCGAAACAAAATTGAATGACCAGAATAGTTTCCTTTGTCAGATGAATTGATTGAAGTTTTTGAAGACACTCTATTCTTGATGGGACAATAGATTCAAATATGGAATAATTATTATTCCTCATCTATTTTTTTTTTATTGAAAAAACTGCAATTGTGGCAACAGAACAATATTTATTTTGATTTCATTTCAAGTAGAAACAAAATCGTGCTTAAGCCAAAAACGCACCCTACCTACCATTCCTCAAGAATTGGGATGGCACAAAGGTGCAACATAGGTTTTTATTGCAAAGACGAGGACAGACAAGTAGTTACAACACATCTGTCTAACCGTGGGTTTCGCTATTATTTAGAATAAATGCTTTTACTAGTTTCTATAAAACCACAAAATTACTAAAAAAAAACTATAAACAAAACTAAAAAAAAAAAAAAAAAAAAAAAAAACACACCTAAAATTAAAAGTAGAAAGGTAGATTTGAAGAAAGATAAAAAGAACATGTCAAAAAGTTAAAATTAAACGAGAATGAAAAAACGGAACCGGTGCCCGGACCATGCTCTCTTCAGCATGTCTTCAGTTCCAAAGTCTGACGCTCTATCAATTGAGCTATACGATCCTGATATACGAAACAGTCGTTATTATGTCAATACAATTGATTGGTGTTACAACATACTTAGATGGAATGCATAGCCACCCAGTGCCAGTATATATTTGCTCAAACTCCAAATACAACAAGCAACCAATTTTATTGAGGGCGTTTCTTAGGTATATCCTTGTAGACGGGGTTTTACGGTATTGCCCTCTTATGTGAACCGGTATCATGAACTTGCTTTGTTCGATATTAAGCTATTCGCGTGCCCTGCAAAACGTGCACCGTATACCCGAATAGTAATGTGAACTCAGCCTTACAGAAACAAGTTATATTTTTACCTTCAGTTGTGAGCTGCTCAGTAGCAGAAGTAATTCCAGGATTCGTGGTGACTTGACTTGTGGTTAATTCAAAGGCAGCTGAAAACAAACAAACAACGTAATGAACAACATAATACTACAACTATATTCATTTGAGCACCTGGTGTTTGTGTTTATAATGAACACTTGTTGGTTCAAATATTTTGTATTGTGTAAAAAATTCGCTGTAGACATAGTAACAGGATTAATTACAATGGTCTTAGCACTTCGTAAAAAATATTTAATGTCAAGTCTGTAATATTTACGTTCCGTGACGCCATACACAACGAAAATTATCTTACAGAAATAAGTTATACTTGTACCTTTAGTTGTGAGCTGCTCAGCAGCAGAAGTACTTCCAGGATTCGTGACGACTTCGCTTGTGGTTGATTCAACAGCAGCTATTAAAAACAAACAGTTTATGCTCACAATGAACGTTTTCTTAGTTATAATCGCTCGAATGGCATAACGATGATGTAGTACTATCGTAATTCTATGGAAATTTCATATGGAAATTTCATATTATGCAGAGTCCATGTAGGTGTCACTCGCACCTGTACAATTAGTGTCATAATGTGCAGAATTAGATAGTATATCTATTAAAAAATAAATTTACCCACAAATGGTTTAGTTTGAAAATTAGGACAGTATACGCTAGGGTGCATCAAACGCCCCTCATGTCAACCATATTTTTTGTACCTAGTGCCAAACTGTGCCATTTAATTAGAAAATCATCCCCTCCAAATTTAAATTCAATCAGAAGTCGGGAAGGGGTCCACCGTGAGCTTAAAGTTCGGAGAGAGGCAACCAGTAAAAGTCCGGCCGGCAGCTATTGAATTATATATACAGTTATACATACATATTAATAGCTGCCTTTAGTGAATGTTTTTATAGTACCTCATATCTCAGACAATACTCAATAAAATGCAAATCCATTTGAACTAAGCAAAAAGGCAGCTATTTTCAGACATATTTGTAGTCATAATAATAGCTGCCATGTGCATGTTTCTCTATTTACAGCCATTTCTGCATGGAAAATGGGTCCATTGCATGCTGCGAGCTTATAAAGTTTGCATGATAGGTGCCTTTTACTTAATGACAAATCAATCAGGCAGCTATTTAGTTTTCATTACTTTATACTGCACATCACTGTGGCTGCCATATGAATAACAATGTAATAAATGTACTTATCTATGTTGCTTATCAGTCCATATGATATTGGTATAGGTAACATCATTCAGTTTACGCTCTCTCAGATTAGGTGTCCGTTTTCTATCTTGCTCCACCACTTGCAAGACATTTTGATACGGTAATGTTCCTAACTCTGGGCAGTAGCTAGGAAATCTGCACTGAGTTTCATGCCACGTTCTGCTGCATCATTTACCACATTGAGCTACATTGACGGCTCTAACATTGCTAAGCGATTGCAGATAAACTGAGGACTCGGGCCAAGTGTCAACATTGTCTGCTAGGAATTTGTCATTGATCTGCAGGATGTTCATAGTGAACCTTGCCTGCAAAATCAGCTAGGACGACTGTTGACTAAGTGATATTCTCATGGTCAGGGAACTTTGGCTTTCCAAAGCCTGCGCCAAGTGAATATATGGCTTTAGTGCTGCTGCATCAGGTTTAAGTTCAAGTAGCCTTCTCGAAGTTCTCGCTAAAGCTAGTCTCTATTGTACTGGTACCTTCCCACTGAAGAGAGCAAGCGGTGCCATCTCTTCGGTGAGATACATGTACCACAGATGTCTGCTCAGGGCTTTGTGGGTTTGCGTGCACTTGTTGCAACACCAAACTTGATATCGGCATACTGCAGGAGGCGATTGTACAACTGAAGATCATTCCATGGCGGGTCAGAAGCAATACTGCATGTTATCCAGCAGGAACTTTAGATTATTGTTGCAAATACAACAAATTCACATTTCTTTGGTAGCTGGTGCTTTGTTGTCACAGTGCCTTGCGGAAGCTGTTCAATGTTATTCTGCATTAGAGAGATTTTGATACTATACAGCAGTTTGGACATACATGACTGCTTGAATGTAATTGATTGGCCCGAGTCCTTAGCAATGTTATAGCCAAATTGTGGGATAGGCTTTTACGACGGGAATTCATAACAATTAGTAGGTTTTTGGCGGGTTCGCCGTCGGACAAGTTTAGAACTGTCAAGCTTTCGTCAGGAGTAGCTCTGACTTCTTCAGGACAAAGTACCTAAGAATGAGACATGTAGACCGCCCCTTGTCTACTGATGACTCTGAAAAGAGCCGTTTGCTGAAGACTGCCCCTTGTCAACAGAAACTAGCAGATCTCGCCTATCTGCTGATTTTGTAAGTTTGTTTTAAATTTTTTTTTTATAGCCCTCAATGTGGTAAATGATGCAGCAGAAATTGTCGTGAAACTCATACAGATTTCCTAGCTACTGCCCAGAGTGAGGAACATAATCAAATGTCTTGCAAGTGGTGGAGCAAGATAGAAAACGGACACCTAATCTGTGAAAGCATATCATATGGACTGATAAATATTAAGCAATTTATTACATTGTTATTCATATGGCAGCCACAGTGATGTGCAGTATAAAGTAATGAAAACTAAATAGCTGCCTGATTGACTTGTCATTTAGTTAAAGGCACCTATCATACACAAACTTTAAGCTTGTAGCGCATGATGGATCCATTTTCCATACAGAAACAGCTGTAAATAGAGAAACATGCACATGGCAGCTATTATTATGACCTCAAATATGTCTGAAAATAGCTGCCTTTTTGCTTAGTTCAAATGGATTTGCATTTGATTGAGTATTGGCTGAGATATGAAGTACTTTAAAAACTTTCACTAAGGGCAGCTATTAATGTGTGTGTATAACTGGATATATAATACAATAGCTGCCGGCCGGACTTTTATTGGTTGCCTCTGTCCGAACTTTAAGAGGGCGCAACACTAAATCACTCCGCATTTTATGTAACAACGAAATTCGGCTAATATAGTCCATAGTGAATATGAGATTGTAGCGACCATATCTACCGACATGTTCACTTTAAATCACTCAATATTGGCTCATATGAATTCGACAAGTGTCTTTAATGATAACATGCAGAAAAAAACTGGACAATTGATCTCAAAAGCAATTCTCTGTGGCGGATTAAGAGAAAACCCGATTTTGAAATGTGAGTGGTGAGTTTAGTATATTTTTAGCTATTTTTTTTGCACCGCAAAATAGCGAAAAAAGTCAATGGTCATCGATATATGCCGACAAAAGTTTTGGAATCTAGAGAAACAGAGCTTTAATTTGATACCAAATGTATTTTGCCAAGTATTGCAGGGACGCCAGAAATGGCGCTTGAAGTAGGCCGAATTCACACGTTATCCTATGGGACGCTGAATTAGTGCTGCGCCCCTTAAGCTCACGGTGGACCCCTTCCTGACCTCCGATTGAATTTAAATTTGGAGGGGATGATTTTCTAGTTAAGTGGCACAGTTTGACACTAGGTACAAAAAATATGGTTGACATGAGGGGCGTTTGATGCACCCTAGTATACGCTGCACTAAAATCGAATGTGCACGATTCCTACTATACTCTATTATACTATACTATACTATACTATATTATATACCTCATATATAGATTCCTGTCATCTGATTGGTTAAAAGTGCAGTCATTGAATTAGCTATGCCCTCCTTTTTAAGAATTACGTAGAAACTGAACTATTCCCCGGGCAATAGTCTTTTAAAAAGACTATTCCCCGGGAATAGTCATTTTGACATCATCGGCGCGCGGGATGGCGTGTTCGCATTACGCGCGCGATGGCGTATTCACATTACGCACGCGGTGCCAACGCGATGCCTGCCAGTTGCGGTGACGCGATTGGTTCATAACGAAAAACTTTCTTTGTAAATTTTACCATGGCCTATGAACAATATAGGCATTTTAACCAATCAGATGACAAAAATCTATATTAATTCGGTATATAAAACAAATATTGACTGCTTTATTTGGGACATGGTTAAGATTATAGGCCCGCGGTGATCTCAAAACCATGCTATGACCCGAGGCGCATTGTAAGTCAATATTTGTATACTATACTCACAGAGGAGTAAGATAGACAAAGCGCGTACCACCAGTCAAAGTCCCCGTGTATTGTATGCTACCAGTTCTCGCATATTCATGAGGGCCGATTGTTCGATCGTGCTGTGTCTAACAATCACGCCAGCGCTGCGTGCCTTCGCGTATACGCGATAGAGCGTTGCGTGCTTTCGCGATTACGCAATAGACCATGAAAATACGCGGTAATTGCGTAGCAGTCTCGCCTGTCGCATTTCATGGAACAATCGGCCCTCATTATCGGACGAGGCGGAGACTTTGACTGGTGGTACGCGCTCTGTCTATCTTACTCCTCTGTGACTATACTATACTCACAGAGGAGTAAGATAAGACAGAGCGCGTACCATCAGTCAAAGTCCCCGTGTATTGTATGGTACCAGTTCTCGCATATTCATGAGGGCCGATTGTTCGATCGTGCTGTGTCAAACAATCACGCCAGCGCTGTGTGCCTTCGCGTATACGCGATAGAGCGTTGCCTGCTTTCGCGTTTACGCGATAGACCATGAAAATACGCGGTAATTGCGTAGCAGTCTCGCCTGTCGCATTTCATGGAACAATCGGCCCTCATTATCGGATGAGGCGGAGACTTTGACTGGTGGTACGCGCTCTGTCTTATCTTACTCCTCTGTGACTATACTATACTATACTATACTATACTATACTATACTATACTATACTATACTATACTAAACTATACTATACGCAGGTATACGGCCTTTTCGAATAGTGCCCTCTTATGTGACCCGGTATTATGAAATTGCCTCGTTCGATATTAAAGGGACCATTGAAAGAAAATATTATTTGGTATCAAAATAAAGCCCATAAAATATAGAATCAATATCTAAAACAATTGAAGAACTAACTATTTTAGAAATAAAAATACAATTAAAACAACGTACTCGATTTACCCCCTCCGACGCTACATCGCGCGTCATTATCAAAAGTAGAAAATTGGGCGCTTTCCGGATGACGTCATTGTGGTTACGCGTTTTGTGTTGCGTTGACATTTTTGCCGGGATAATTTGACAACAACGATCGCGATCTAAATATCAGATGCAATAATCATGATAATACAACCACTTATATAATTATTTAAAGGTCAAGTAAAAACAAAATACCAGTTGATTGTCCACATGTTATCAGAGGAAGTGGAGGCCCTTTTTTTATTTATCATTATTACTTTTTTACAATGCAAATGGATCATTTAGGCCTATGTATTATTCCCGGACATCATTAGTTATGTAACTTGTAGAGGAAGATGATAGGATCGAGGCTCTTGTTATTTGATGGTTCTCTGAGAGGATGATTAAAACAAAGCCTCTAAATTGAAATGCTTATTGGACAGAAGCAAATCTAAACAATTGACAATATTATTAACTTTTGAAACATAAAAAAAAGGAAGTTTTCCCTTATAATAAAGAAAATAGCATTAAACATTTCAGACTCCCTCAATGGCAATGCCATGCGAAAGGAAGCGGGTGGGGATGATCAATTGGTTTTTTTTAAAATCATCATCAAGCATGCAGCTTCCTATTTTACTTATTCATAAATTTGATTCCGATGACTTTATGTAGGCCCTACATGGCATGTATAAAACCATAAAACTAATTATGAGTAGGCCTAGGCCTATGATATAGTGACGATGACGAAGGGAATATCGCCAAGATTTGCCGCAACACATAAATTGCAGATGATGTGCCGGCGCGAGCACCTCCCACGGGTATTATTATAATTATGCCTATGTATTTTTTCCGTAGGGCCTACCTTAAAATATTCAAGAGATGATTATATTTCCCAAAACCTGACAATTGGTAAAAAAAAAGCCTTTTCTTCCATAAGTTAACTTTCAAAAGTGCTTATTTTCATACCCCAAACATGCCAAAGTATAGGCATAGGACAGGCCCTTTTATTTTGCAAATGTATTCCCCTATACCATGTGTTATAGGCCTACGGGACACTTGCCAATAAATATTATTTGAGCCGTTGGCACTGGGGCAGTAGCTGTACGGCAGATGAAGAACATGACATGCATGCTGTTCTTGAAATAAATTACGAGGAGCGCCTACAAACATAGGCCTACATAGGCCTTCAAAAAGCCTATGCTACAAAAATACAAGTACAAACATCAAATGGGAAATATTATAGGCCTATACACTTATTTTAATCCATGGATCATGCAAAGGTAAGATCATCATACTATTGCGATCAATATTGTGTCAAGAATCCATTTTGAGATGAAACCCTCAGCAATTTTAGCAAATATATCATTTATATTTATATTGTATTTTTGTAAAACGGTACTCAATTCAGCCTTTGGCTGCGATGCATCTGTTTAATAAAACCTAAACCTAAGGATGGTAAGGCCCGGGGTAGGCCTACGCTATGCGGAATTGATGTCAGTCATTTCTAAAAACGAAATATCCAGCCGGGCGCGCTGTATTTTACAAGATTTACCCAATCAACATAAACTTTGTAACTGTAGGCCTACCTTTGATAAAACGCTCGGACACTTTGCACTTTCAAGTTTCAGTGGAAGTTGAGATTGCATTGGATTAGGCCTATAGGCCTAAGCATTTCCGAAAACGCAAACTAAAGGCTGACAGTAAATATTGTTCATACGATTGTTTGGAGTGGCCTTTATACGGGCCTTTATATGTTCCTCTCGTGGTTCTTTATCTTCAAATTTGCATGTTTCTCATTTTTCATAGGCCTTTAAAAATAAATATAAATAAATTTCGGCTTTTATATATAGCGCCTTTTCCCAGATCTCGGAGGGTTCAAAGCGCTGTAATTTCGCTGCCATAGTACTTATCACAATCAGATCGCATCATCTATAGGCTGGATGCTGCCGAACCTGTCGCAAATCTAGCCGCACTTGGATCGTAACATCCACCATCTTTTCAGCGCCCCAAATTTCATTGGGTGAAGGACGTTTTTGATATCAACCAAACAACTAATCACCGATTTTTGAGAAGCAGGAGGAAACTGGAGATCCCGAAGAAAACCTGCGAGCACGGGATCCCGGGATCGGGATAAACCAAAATCACATGCGTCTTTTGGCCGCGCGCCGCGGCTTGGAAGTTGAACCCGGTACCTCAGTGGTGCAAGGCGAGGAAACAACCGCGCCAACTCGCTCTCCAGACTCGGAGCCTGGCTTTTGTTTTGAACCTGGTCCCATTTTGTGTCTCTACACGGAGCGACCGTTTACAAAAAAACACACTTTAATCACTCGCAATTCAGCTTCCAAACTTCGGAGTCAGGATCGGCTTGCGTTTTAGGCCCGGCGGTTGTAAACCTAGGCCGCACGCCGCGCCCGGGAGGTAGGCTAATTAGGCCTGAAGGTCGCATGTCATTGGCTAACCCGAAACATCATTGCCTTCTCTTTCCTATCCTCACCAGATATTTCAGAGGAAATATAAGTAAAGAGTTGCTATATCAGAATGCCTTGACAGTCAAAACAAATGATACTCTCTTGCAAAAGCCGAGCAGCTAGCACTGATAGCTTTGACTTTGTCAATATGTAGGCCTAACTTGTTTATGTTTCCCCGTTATTGTTGGCCAATTTTGTAGGCCTAGCTAGAATTTATATATAGGCCTAGTAGTCATTGTAGCTTTGTAATTTATATTATAATATCCTTTTTAATATACTTGTTAGGCCTAAGGCACAGAAACGTTCATTGCTGTAAACATGTTCATGCGTTGGTTTAGGACCAAGTCTGGCCTATGCAGTGTTGCCACAGCGGAAAGGATAACCACTTTGACGTCACAGGGGTTGCCACGTGTCTCTGCACATATGAATTCGGCGGAACGACGCGACATTGGGCGCTTTGTCTTTTTTTGCTGATTTGGGGGGTAAAATGAAGGAAAATTGCGTTTATCATTTTAGAAATGGATTCTATATGTTATTAGCTTTATTTTGATACCAAATATGTTTTTCTTTCAATGGTCCCTTTAAGCTATTCGCGCGCCATGCAAAACGTGCACCTATACCCGAATAGTAGACTCCTATATTAACTCAGCCTTACAGAAACAAGATATATTTTTACCGTTAGCTGTGAGCTGCTCAGTAGCAGAAGTACTTCCAGGATTCGTGGTGACTTGGCTTGTGCTTAATTCAACGGCAGCTGAAAACAAACAAACAAACAAACAAACAACATAATGAACATAATACTACAACTATATTTATTTGAGCCACTGGTGTTTGTGCTCATAATGAACATTTGGTGGTTCAAATCTTTTGTATTGCGTAATAAATCGCTGTAGAAGTAGTAACAGGATTAATTATAATTAGCAATAGGTGAAAACGATTTTTGAATGTATTGCCCTGCACTAGACGTACGCTGTAACTCTACATCGCATCATTGATTGTCAAAGATTAGGCATCAAGACCTGGATCGTAATTCTATTTAATATGTTTTTACAGAAACTCTTTCAGATTGATCGTAGCACTTCGTGAAAAAATATTCAATACTTAATGTCAAGTCTGTAATATTTACGTTCCGTGACGCCATACACAAACGAATATTATCTTACAGAAATAAGTTATACTTGTACCTTCAGTTGTGAGCTGCTCAGTAGCAGAAGTACTTCCAGGATTCGTGGTGACTTCGCTTGTGGTTGATTCAACAGCAGCTATTAAAAACAAACAACGTGAAAAAAAAACAAAGCTATTATCACCTGAGGAATGTTTTCTTGGTTCAATTCGCTCGAATTGCATAACGATGATGTAGTACTATCGTAATTCTATGGACAGTTCATATGGAAATTTTATATTATGAAGTGTTCATGTAGGTGTTACTCGCACAAAATTTGCCACTTTTGAAATTCTGCCTTTTGTCGTTCAAATGCGTATAGCTTAGTGTAATGAAGTCTCATCATGTTGAACGAGGTATCGCACGCAAAACTTTATTTTGTAATTTAGATTTAGTGTCTTTAAGAAATTGCTTTTGTTTTAAGTGTTCGGGTACTTTTTGTGCGCAGTATAGTATCATAACACTATTATCTTTAGAGTGGAAAATCACAAGGACAACCAAAATTTGCAAAAAATACCAGACTGTCGCCCAGGATATTCTTTCACTATTACACATAAAGAATATTATCTAAGGCTGAGTTCACATAGGAGTATACCGATACGGTATACGGTATTCGCTATACGCTATTCGATCAAGCATGTATAGGTCAGTTTGTCAATTTTAAAACTGGACCTTCGTCTAATCAAATGCTTGTAACTTTACTTCTTGAGGTCACATTACATTCAATAATGTGCAGAATTAGATAGTATATCTATTAAAAATATACCCACATATGGTTTAGTTTTAAAATTAGGACGTTATACTGACGCTGCACTAAAATCGAACGCGCACGATTCCCACTATACTATACTATACGCAGGTATACGGGCTTTTTGAATAGTGCCCTCTTATGTGATCCGGTATTATGAAATCGCCTTATTCGATATTAAGCTATTCGGGTGCCCTGCAAAACGTAAACCGTATACCCGAATAGTATGCTCCTATGTGAACTCAACCTTATAGAAACAAGTTATATTTTTACCTTCAGTAGTGAGCTGTTCAGTAGCAGAAGTACTTCCATGATTCGTGGTGACTTGGCTTGTGCTTAATTCAACGGCAGCTGAAAACAAACAAACAAACAAACAACATAATAAACATAATACTACAACTATATTCATTTGAGCCACTGGTGTTTGTGCTCATAATGAACATTTGGTGGTTCAAATCTTTTGTATTGCGTAAAAATTCACTGTAGAAGTAGTAACAGGATTAATTACAATTAGCAATAGGTGAAAACAATTTTTGAATGTATTGCCATGCACTAGACGTACGCTGTAACTCTACATCGCATCAATGATTATCAAAGAATAGGCATCAAGACCTGGATCGTAATTCTATTTAATATGTTTATACAGAAACGCTTTCAGACTGGTCTTAGCACTTCGTGAAAAAAATATTCAATACATAATGTCACGTCTGTAATATTTACGTTCCGTGACGCCATACACAACGAATATTATCTTACAGAAATAAGTTATACTTGTACCTTCAGTTGTGAGCTGCTCAGTAGCAGAAGTACTTCCAGGATTCGTGGTGACTTCGTTTGTGGTTGTTTCAACAGCAGCTATTAAAAACAAACAACGTGAACAAAACAAACAAACAAAACTATTATCACCTGAGGAGTTTATGCCAATAATGACTGTTTTCTTGGTTCAAATCGCTCGAATTGCATAACGATGATGTAGTACTATCGTAATTCTATTGAAATTTCATATGGAAATTTCATATTATGCAGAGTTTATGTAGGTGTCACTCGCGCCAGTACAATTAGTATCTTTGAAAAGAGTGGTATTGTAAACTCAACCCAGAAAGTATCGAAACGATTTCAGATGGTCAGATATATCGGGAACTGAAATATATAGCAAAAACTTATTTAATGTATATAAAGCGCAGCTTTCTTCTGCACATTTTGATACCTCTTTTGTTGCTCTACGATATCATTTGGTCGAGTTATGGGCGCTTGAGTGGCTTCAAGTCGAATTTTGAAAGTTGCACTTAGCTCCTATACAAGCCATGAAAGTACTCCGTCCGTCCTTCGGAGGGGATGTTTGTATCTGGCAGTCAGTTTCGGAAGTTTTTAATCCCTGACAGTTCCACTGTCCCGTGTCGTTTATATGTACAATCAGTGCAGATTTGACTCACAAAAATGGCTGCAGTTTGGACGAAGTGATCTGATTCTGATTATTGACTAGACAGCAGGGCTTTGACTCCTCTGGAAAAGTGCTATACAAATCACAAACATAAAATAATACCTTTAAATGTTCGGCATATATAGGCCATTGAACCATTGCACCGGAAGTCAGTCCAGAGACCTCGAGAGTCCTGTTGGATAATGTTGCCGTACATTCCAACACAATCGTTATCGCCGACATTATTCGGTTCATCTTCGTTCCATGCAGTAAAGTCCACCTGATTGGTAAAGGTTAAGGCATTTGCATTAAGGTCAGTTTATAGCATGGTTAGAGTAGTTAGCTGTTGTGAATTGGTCAAATTGTGGTATCCTGTGAATAGCAATGACCTGGTGAAAATTGTTGTTATTTTAAAGCGGACATTCAAATATCAAAGCTACACTTTGTAGGTCTTTTGTTTTTTGAGTTATGATGTGAAGAGTGTCGAACGAAACATGTTCATATAATGACACATATTTCAAGAACCACAATACATTAAGCAATTTTTGAAAGTTTATATTTTGTATTCCGTACCCATTCAAATCTTCATTATTAATCCCCTAATCTAGATAAGGACGTTTGTTATAACATACATGTAACTTGATTATTAAGTTTTTTACAAACCTGGGTTCCGTCGGTCCACTTCCAAGTGGTTTCATCATCAATGTCATTTAAACCAATGAAATAGCCCAAGGAAGTTACTTGCTGATGATCTCTGATATGACCTACAACGGTGACAAGAAAAGTCTAAATGTTAAAAAGATGATGCCGCAAGTTGGTCAATTAAATTTTTTTTATCACAAACAGTACAAAATGAATGGTCATTAAATGAAAAAGCACACTTACATTGTCCATACACTAGCGTCACTAGAATGAGCGACGGCCAATTCTCTTTAAATTGCAAATCTTGTGCAAAAAGTTACTATTTTCGCATGTTTTGTCACACGGTTGTAAATTCAATGAACCATGACTTTGCTAAAAGAGCGCTTACAAATTGATATGTTTCAAATCGATTACAGGGTCACATGACCCATGTGCCCCGTATGACGCTACAACACTAAATCGCTGAGGATTGATTTTGTTACACTTTCTAAACTAAAGTGGTGGTACAACACCCATCTGAGTTCTAGTTCATGTACTATATGATACCTACCTACCAGACAGTATCATGCATTATTATATAATATGAAGCTTCCATCTATACCACTCATTTTTAGTACTGAATGACGTTTAAATCAAACTGTTCAGTATTTTTACAAAACTGTTCAATATATCTTGATACCCGCACGCTCATCACAATACCCAGAAGGCACGCATCACATAAACGCAGTATTCACGTAGAGCGTTCACAAACAGTGATTGAGACTAATTTTGGTACTGCACGACTCCATCTGATGTGCAGCAAGTCATGTTGTCCTGCGAAGCACACAAGCAGCACAAAACTGCAGCTAAAATACGGCGATTTCAGCGGGTATCTGAGTTAATCAGGATCAGCATCTTAATATTGACGGTGCACAGAGAACATGGTTACTCGCTTCACGGCGGTATTGCAGTAGTTAGGCCTCTAAAGTACAACATTTTCACGGTAAGCTTACTCATTTGTCTGCGTGGTGCGTGCGCGTGCATTCAATCAACACAATATCAAGGCCAGCCTATCCTTGACTAGGCCTAGCCTACGTGTATGCCTAGGCCTGAGGCTGTGTCTATAAAAAGCCATTCGTTTCTGATGCATGAATGTTTTCATTTATGAGTTTCAGTCAGCTTCATATTATATAATAATAATAATATTGGATGGCTTTATTTCGGGTTGTATGAGAATATACTGCACTTGCCATGAATGATATTCAACTCGCCGTACCGGCTCGTTGAATATCATTCATGGCGCGTGCAGTATATTCTCATACAACCCTCAATGCCATCCAATATTATATAATTACTGAACTTGCTTTATATCTTAGATACTTAAATAAAAAAACCCTTTAAAAGGGAGCGCTCAGGCACGATTGGAAAACATGGTTGTGGATACCCTCCCTTTCATGTTGAAAGGCAGTGTCAATTAATTTTTAGGTAAAGGAACTTTGAGGAAAGGAGTCTTGAGGCAGCTGTCATTCTTGTTAGATGATAAAAATATAAATTTGGGCTGAGTTGATAGTGAGTGATGTAAAATGTGAGCGACCTCTGCATTGGACTTCAACTTAATAGGGGGTAAAAGTTGAAGGTATAGAACTGGGCCTGTTCTACAGTCCATGGTTAATTATTACGATCCACAACATGCTCATTTATTAGGGCACTGTTCTTCAACCCCAATATTGATTGGATGACCTTTGAAAGTTTGGATACCAAACTCATACTTGGCAATTGGAGGTTGAATTGGACACTATATTGTTTAACTGAGATTATTGAAGTATGCCTTTGGGATGAGGCCATTGGGGTATGAGTGCTGGGAAGTTCATTAGTGGCCACTGTTCCGCTATAAAAAGTGAAGGTCTCCAGTGTGTGATGCTTGTAATTTTATGGATCAGTAATTGAGCTAAATAGCCAAAATTGTCTTGGGGTTTTTCTCTCTGACACACAAGACAATAAATTTGGTTCTGGTTAGTCGGCTTGTTCTGTGTATAATCCCCAGGTTAAGTGTATTACCAATTAGTTAAAAACACAAGTATTGACAGATTTGGCAAATTTTGCATAAATGGGACCAGGAAATGGGACCTTGGCAGTGGGGTTAATTTCAACAAGAGAGGGATACATGTAGTAAGTTGAAGGTCTATGGAACTATACCTATTCAGGCACATTGCATGTGTGCAATATAATGGAGAAGATAAGCTAAAATATATTGAAACAGGTAGTTTTAGAATTCAATATAATTAAGAATGTTGTTGTATTGGGCGGATCCGGCTGCGAATTTGCACTTCAGCCTATTCAGAATTTTATACCACTGGAAACCTCTGGCAAAATAGTTTCTGTATAAAATAATTCTTGCCGATTAATTCGTTTAACAAGCCTAGGGTCAAATTTGTTCCCAAAATAACACAGCAAGTATATGGGCCATATATGAAGAGCTTTGTTTCAAAACCCCTTACATCCACTTGAGCAATTTTGAGAAAACATCAATAAATCATCAAAAAAGTACTGATATAAGGGGGTTTTCAACAAAAGCAGTTTATGGCAGGATGCTCATACTACCCAAGCATCCCGCCAAAAACTGCTTTTGTTGAAAACCCCCGTATATCACTGCTTTTTTTAATGATTTATTGACGTTTTCTCAAAATTGCTCAATTGGATGTAAGGGGTTTTGAAACAAAGCTCTTCATATAAATATACATAGCCTGTATCAAAATGCTACCAATAGCTAGCATACATGCTTATTTATACTTGCAAACAAACAATCTGATCCCGGGAATCTGATCAACTGAAGTTGTGAGATTTAAGTTTTTGCTTGTGGATATAGATCTACTGACAAATCTCATAAAAAGTGTATGCTAGGATTGTGAAATACCCTTTAACATATTATGTCACATTTAGTGATTCGAAACAGACATGTATGCAATTGAATGTTACCCATGAAAATGAAAAGTAAATTTTAAGTTGTACATGTTATAACGATCTGAATAATACAATTCAATTTAAATGTTACACCACTTTATCACCAATGCATCATTTTCACAAAAAACAAAACAAAAAACAAAATAATTTAAGCCCTATACCTCCAATGTGCTCTGCTCAAGTTCGGGCTCAAAGTAAATTTTAAGTTGTACATGTTATAACGATCTGAATAATACAATTCAATTTAAATGTTACACCACTTTATCACCAATGCATCATTTTCACAAAAAACAAAACAAAAAACAAAATAATTTAAGCCCTATACCTCCAATGTGCTCTGCTCAAGTTCGGGCTCTGCTCAAGTTCGGATGCCATTTTACCAAAAATGATAAAACTTGATAAATTTGCGTCTGCGGGATATTCCAATCTATTGGTTTTGAAGATGATGCTGTGGATATAAATTTGTATCTGCGGAATATTCCAATTTCTGTTGGTCTTAAAGATAATACTGTCACAGTGGAGGCTCTTGTGTAGAGTGTGGATGAGATGACCACTTGTGAACTTAATCTGGCAAATCCAGAACAGTCATGACACGCCTACTTACTTTACCTCTCAATGCAAATTTAAGAAGTTCACGGACATTTGGTAAACTTGGTATACCATGCAGGCTGACCTAGCTTGCTGACATCTGTGCTGACATTGTCCATAAAACAAAATCTGTTCATGATGGCCAATATGTAACTTGCGAACTTCAACTTCCACACCACTATCAATCTGTCAACATGGTCAACGCTCATAATTCATTGAAACTGATTATCATTCCCAGGAAACAAAACCCTCCACTAAGGGCAACAGAACATAGTTTTATAAATAATTTCATGGGAATTGAGGCTAATATTTCATCCCCACCTCCGTTTAAAATCTCACTGCTGCATATATTTATGAACTATGTCATGAGGAGTGAGGTTAATTTTGGAGCTGGCATTAGTCTGCATGTAGTGCATTTCTATTACTGAGATATCATGCATTATTCTACAAAATATTTTTAGTGATTCAAAGCAAAAGCATTTGCAAAAGAAGCTCGACTTAAAGCTACTTAGGTTCAGAGGTCGATTTTTTTGATTTTTATTCCAAGGTCTAACCTGAATGTATATATTCACTCAGGTGTACCTGAGCGAAAAAACAGTACTTGCAACAGATAGGAATGTGCACACGAACTGTAAGCTTGCTGACATGACATCTGGTACCAAAATCAATGCTTTCATTTTACGCGCATATCTAGAACAACAATTATATAGGTATAATTATGTTGAAAATTGACATGCTTGGCAATTTAAAAATTACGCCACAAAATACAACTTAATAATATAAATTAGGTAAATGATAAGCCTACCTGCCAGAAAATCCTGTTCTTCTTGACTGTGGATACTAGCTAACTGAGATCCCATGTCAGAGCATGACTGATTTGCCACAAAGAATGTCACCGCTGCGGCGTGATCGAAGAAATAACAGGAATCATTGTAACCTACCCATCCTGGCTTGCATCCTATGCTGTTAACAAAAACTGTGAAAATAGAAAGAGATATTTTGTGCAATTTCTCCTGTGCCTATCGTGCTATACAAAGGTTGGTTCGGTTTGACCAGGAATATGAGACAACTTATAGCCCTGGTTTTAGTTAGGTGAAAAAGTTCAATTTGGTGACCACTCTCTGGCTAGTAAGGTTTGACGATTGATTCGACTTCTATGGACCATTTAGAAAAAAAATAGCCACCATGTCCCTCGCGAAAATCCCGGCATTTTTCGCTAGAGGCCAAAATCAAAATGGCTGCCGCCACCATTTTGAAAATTTAAGTTTTGAACCAGAGCACCTATAATCATGCACAAAGACACTTTTTCGGATATGTCGAGTACAAGAATTCCGATTCTGACATTAGTTTGACATTACGGCATCATTTTCACCCAGAAATCCAAGATGGTGGCCGGCACCATCTTGAAAATTTATTTTGAACAAGAGGACCTAAAATCGTGTACAAAGACACTTTTTTGGCTAAGTCGACCACAAGGATTTCAAATTTGACATTACTTTGACATTATGAACTCATATTTACCCAGAAATCCAAGATAGTGGCCGCCGGCGCCATCTTGAAAAAAAAATTTTTGAACCAGATTACCTAAAATCGTGTACAAAGACACTTTTTTCCGGTAAGTCGACCCCAAGAAATCCGAATCTGACATTAATTTGACGTTATAACATAATTTTTGCCCAGAAATCCAAGATGGCCCCTATTTGGTAGAGCGTAAATGTGATTTTTGAATGAGAGCAGAAGCATAAGTGTGTCATTTCCGCCTTATCTAGGGATAAGGCGCCTTACCTGTGGTTTAGACGGCCTTATCCTGGGTTTACGTTCCTTACCTGTGGCTAAGATGCCTTAACCTTAGCATATCGCAGTCTAAACCCAGATAAGGCATCTAAACCCCAGATAATGCGCCGTAACCCCAGATAAGGGACGTAGATCGCCGATAAAGCAGTCCAAACCCTAAATGAGGAACATAAACCTAAGATAGGCATCTAAACCCCACATAAGGTGCCCCGACTCTAGATACGGGTCGTTAACCCCAGATAAGGGTCGTAAACCTCAGATAAGACATCTAAACCCAAGATAAGGCGCCTTAACCCCAGATAAGAGACGTAAACTCAGATATGGCAGTCTAAACCCCCGATAAGGCGCCGTAACCCCAGATAAGGGACGTACACCTCAGATAAACCAGTCCCAACCCCAAATAAGGCGCCTTAACCCTAATTCTATTACTCTTACGACCCATTATTCAAAATCTCGCACTGTGATTTGTTAAAACTCGTCACGTGAGAGCCCATTATTCTGCAATAATGGGTCAAGCGCCGTAACACATTCTACGCACAGCTTTACGCTTGGTTACGCGTGCAATATTTCCGCGATACGCGCTGTCACTTACGCGTACGCGCTCCACTTGAAGTAAACAACTTAAAATATTTGTGCCAAAAAATGATATTTTCTCTTTAAATCGCACTATTTTCTGGTAATAGAATAGAAATAAAGGGTGCAGCATTATCCTTTACACGCAAATAATGTGTCCTCGGCAGTAAAAACGTTTAAATAATGGGTTCGGCTGCGCCTTGCCCATTATTTACGTTTTACTGCCTCGGACACATTATTTTCGTGTAAAGGATAATGCATTACCCTTTATTTCTTAAATAAGGAACATGAACCTAAGATAAGAGAAGTAAACCCCAGACGGCGCCTTATCTGGGTATGCGTTTAAAGTGTGTGGAGGTCGCGCGGTTTGGCATATCATTCCGTACTGGTACCGTACATGATTCAATTATGTCTTGAGAAGCAGATATTGAAACATATCAGGAAAATCTCGTTTGGCAGCTGGATAATACGTAAAAACTTCCTTCATTGGCCTTCCAGCAAAAGATGATAAAGTCAATTGGTTGTTTATTTGTGGAAGATGGCATGCTGGACACCCGGGGAAAAATGAACAAAAAAGAGAGTAATCCCTGAAAACATCACAGGACGATGGTTAATCAGTTTAATATAATAACCACAATACAAACACAGGTATGTCGGTGCCCAGGTCGGTGTTTTGCGCTTCTAGCCCTCTGCAACCGCCGCGCCGAGCGCTCTCTATTCGGGCATCTCGATCTGAGAGAAATGACTTTGAGCTGGCGCTATATCATGGCTATAACCAGTCCTTCCATGCTATAACTAGAACATGTTTTACCTTCACAACCAACAAGTTCAAAACGCATGCTGATGTATTGGTACCATTCTGTAGGCAGTATTCGGATGTAAGACGCTATAACTGGTGTATGGAAAAGATTGGTGACAACCGTAGTTTGGTCGGTGTTACCATCAAATATCTGTGATATGATAGGGAATGATTTCAATATCAATAAAAATGTATTATGTATATCTTGTTAGGTTTGTATGTTACTTTAGACTGTGTAACGTAAGATCCGGGTGTAAGATATAGTTTGCCTGCATGCTGCATTGTACTGGGCATCCTTGAGAATAGCTTGGCTACTTGGATACCCATCTACTAAGATGTTTTGTCTTGCTTTTGTTCTAACAAAATTTTGTAATAAATAGATAAACAATTCATGACTATATCTTGTATTATAACACATTCATTTTTCGGTTATTATTCCTCTTAATATCTAAGAAGGATAAAGCCGGCCACACACAATTAATCATGGAGGTACTTACTATTTCCCCATTTGCTTGCTGAACAAACTTCCAATCGTCACGATCACGGTCATTAGTGTATTGAACTTTGAATTTGATCACCCATTGTGATGCATCTTCCCTTCCTTGAATCAACACACCAGTAACCCATGTTTGGACGCCAAGAGCTGCCTGGATCCATTGGCCGTCCCTGGTCTGGGCAGTCCATGATCCGGTAGTACCTGCGTGCGCAACGCGGTTCAGACGAGCATTGGTAGCCACGTGGCTACTAGCCCATTCGCTGGAAGCTGTGATATGGTCGTCACTTATCCGACCATCCTCAACCCCGAGACGGTCTTGGCAAGCTATCAATAGTATACAAGAATAGCACTATAAAATTGGGGTAAAGTTTATTTTGAAACTAAATAACAATACCATTATCATCACAGGAGGAAATATTGGGGCGATTGGGGGTTGTATGGATCATGATAGCCTGTATAGCTTATAATCACCCCCTCCCCCATTTTATTACTAAAAACTTCGCCCACTTGTGAGACGGAAAAAGAATTTTATCACTAGGTATGAGTAAAAACAATTATCCAAATTGTGTTTTTGATCTTGGAGAGGCATACAGATCGGGGACAAAGGGGGGGGGGCAAGTTGCTCCTCATGGCTCGAAATACAAGGACAAATGAGACCAAAAGTTGTAATATGCATAATCCTGTTATGTCACAACTGTTGGCCCATTTCGAGGTATACAATACCACTGTGATACAATACACACAAACAAATAGGCCTATTACGCAAGTGAAGGAGATCATTACTGATGCTTAATCGTTTCCTGGGGAAACTCAGCCTTACAGACAGTTATATTTTTACCTTCAGTTGTGAGCTGCACAGTAGCAGAAGTACTTCCAGGATTCGTAGTGACTTGGCTTGTGGTTAATTCAACGGCAGCTGAAAAAAAAACACCCAACAACAAACAAACAAAAAACATAAGGAACATAATACTACAACTATATTCATGTGTGTTTGTGCTCAGGATGAGTTCACATAGTAGTATAGGCCTACTATTCTGGTATACGGTGGACGTTTTGCAGGGCACGCGTATAGCTTAAATCAAACAAGGTAATTTCATAATACCGGTTCACATAAGAGGGCACTATTCGAAAAGGCCGCATACCTGCGTATAGTATAGTATAGTATAGTATAGTATAGTATAGTATAGTATAGTATAGTATAGTATAGTATAGTATAGTGGGAATCGTGCGCGTTCGATTTTACTGCAGCGTATACCGTCCTAATTTTAAAACTAAACCCTATGTGGGTAAATTAATTTTTTAATAGATGCACATTATGACACCCCAGTGAATGCAATGTGACCTCAAGAAGTAAAGTTAGGGGTGGTGCAATAATTATGTGTACTCCCGGGTGGTGAATTATAGGGAGGCAAAGATTTTTGGCAGGCCAAAAGGGGGGTGGGGCAAGCATTTTTTGACAGGTCGAAGGGGGAGGGCAGCGATTTTTGGCAGACCATTTTGAGAATTCACCACGCCGTGGGTACACATAATTATTGCACCACCCTATTACAAGCATTTTAATTGGACGAATGTTCAATTTTAAAATTGACAAACAGACCTATACACGCCTGATCGGAGCATAGCCGAATAGCGTATAGCAAATACCGTATACCGTATACTCCTATGTGAACTCAGCCTTATGAACATTTACTTTGTTCAAATCTTTCCTACTGGATAACAATAGTGTTTGTACCGTAGAACTATAATTCGCCGTAGAAGGGACGTAATAAGAGGATTAACTACCATAGCAATAGATGAATACAATTGTTGCATATATCGCCCTGCACTACAACGTTCACGCGGTACCTATGCATTGCACCATACGCTGGCGAAGTGATGTAAAAATCGGATTAAATACCATAGTAGAAAACAATTTTGTAAGCAGGTTGCACTCATCACCTGTGTATGTCTGCAATCATAGATTGAATACAATACCAGTCTTTTCAAAGACACAGGTGTGAGTGATCAGCATGATATGGTTCAATGCAGAGGTACCGCGTGAACGTACCCGTGCAGCGCGATATATTCAAAAATTGTTTTTACCTATTGCTATGGTAGTTAATCCGAATATTATATCACTTCGCCAGCGTATAGATGTCAAAGAACAGGGATAAAGACGTGGATCGTAGTTCTATAAGATATTCATATTCGTATTGTAGTCAATCTATAGGTCTTTTTATCTTTTCAGTTTTCATAAGTCTATTGTTCAGAAACGAAAACGCAAGGGATTATTTGAGTTGATCTGTACTACAGCTTATTTCAATAGAGGTGGATGTCTGTGTCAATAAAGGCTGGATAAGACAAGATTATGGAACACCGGTTTTTTTAGTGGTCTAGTGCCCCTCTCGTCTTTGATGGTGTTCAATTGGCTCAAATTAATTAATGCCAATCCGAATGAAAAGGACAACATTTTTCTGCAAAACGTTGAAAATAAGGCCTCAAATCACAAAAGGTCCGCTTATGAGCCGGTCGCACCCCAATAAATCCTGGCTAAGGGCCTGTACAGGGCCGCAGTGTCGCCCTTGCCTCGTATCAATGTATATCTCCCTATTTCGCCTCCTCCTACCTCCTCCGAATCATTCTCCCCGCCCCTCCCCGGTCCCTTTTCTCTCCTCTCGAGTTCTTCTTCTCTAGTCTCCCTCTGCTCTCTTTCTCTCTCGCCCCTCCCACTCTCACTTGTTCAGTCTGTCAGTCTCAAGTATCTCCCCTCCCTCTTTGCGAAATTTACCAGTATTTTCAAAAAGGGAAAAAAAATTTGTGGCAACAATAAGCCTTGCATTGGAAGTCATGGTTAAAGTGTGTTGAGTACCACCCCAAAGTTTCCCTACATACACCCCCACTACCCACCTCACACACCTCTGCACCCACCACACCCCATAGGCCTACATGTACATGATATTACATAATAATATATAGCATAGCTATACATTTAGGTATACGCCTACATGTCAAATTAAAAACAAACCCGAACACAAGTCTGAAGGGAGTAATGAAAATGTGGCAACCGCGATTGGGGGGGGCGGAGGGGGGGGGGGGGAGGTCATACAAAATTCACCTGGAGATAGGAGGGACAGAATATTAAAATCCCGTATAATAACACGCTAATGTTTCTAGGTTTGGACCGTGGATTTTCCCATGGACCTCAAGCGTGCGTCTCTTTTAAGAGAAAATACGGACTAACCTAGGTAAACAAACAAACAGACAGACAAAATGGTTTTCATAATCATGGAATCCATATAAATTGAAATTACAGGCTATCACGGGAGCAAATTTTAAAATTCACCTCATTTACCGGAAAACCCAATTGGGGATTTGGGCTACTAAATCGCTGGTCGGGCAATATTTGCTTTTCAATGGAAAATTGCCCTGGATGACAACAATGAAAATATCGACTATTTCTGCTGGTTGCTCACGAGATAAAAGTACTGAGTTTTGACATTTTCGGAGCATGAAGGGAAAAAGGGTAAAATAAAAACGGAAATTCTGACAAAACTATAATAGACCCACACGATGTGCGTTACAGAGGTGGGAAATATCTTTCTTTAGCAAACTATATTAGTTTGAGACGCTAAAAACCAATTCCGTAAAAAGCTCGCGGGCGAACTCAAGGCCTATAAAAATAAAAAAATATCACACTAAAAGACACAATTTGATGCTTAATTTTAACACCAGGATTTAAAAAAAATATATATATCCAAGCACCAAGTTTTTAACTGACATTACTGAAGAAAAAAAATATTGCTTTATATTTGACCGAGAAAATTAATTTCATAGCAAAAAGGTGTATCTCTGAATTGTGCTGACTTTAAATGTATCGATCGACTTTTAGCGCGACTAAGCATTTCTAAAGAATCGGTTGTCCAGGTGGCTGACTGACAAGTAAATGAAGAGGTGGATTTCTCGGACTGTAAAATTTTGGACTGTAAAATTTAGATACTTAAATTGTCTAAATGAGCACGTACCCGCTTACCTGGAGTTTTGAAGTCATAAATTTACATAACTTACGGAAACGAATACGAATATTAACTTGCCTTAAGTTATTAGTAAGTGACAAAAGGCAAAAATAAAAGGTTGGTCACACCTGGGAGGCTAACACTTCAGAATAACAATGACATACAAAACGAAAACGGATAACAGTAACTGAAAAGATAAAAAGACCCTATGATTGCAGACATACACAGAGTGCAACTTGCTTGTAGTACATGACGATATATTCAACAATTGTATTCATATATGTGACCCCTCAGCACAACTGAGCCCGGATGTCGCCATTGCCACTATTGAGATATGCTCCATTGAACTTAACAATAAACAATAGGAAACAAAGGATTTATTGACTGTTTTATTGATTTTTCACTACTTAAATGTCAAGTACTATAGACATGATATACATCATTTTAAAGCTAATTTCAAGCAGAATATTTTGGTTGAATATCTCAAAAATGATGATTGGCGACTTCAGGGCTCAGTTGTGCTGAGGGGTCAGATATTGCTATGGTAGTTAATCCTCTTATTACGCCACTTCTACGACGATTAATCTATAGACCACTTGGCATGTGACGTCATTGCCCGGCAGTGTGCGCGCGCATTATGACAATTTACATTGTTCTTTGGCCTGCAGTATGCGTACGCATCGTAGTCTGCTAAGGGCACGTGCATTTTAAATCGCCCGCCACATTTCATACAGTACAAGAAAGCCATTGAACAGTGTAGTGGCTCGTTCGAGCATATCGATAGACGAGTCCCTCGCCTTTGTTGATAAACAGTGATGTCAAGTGGTCTATAGTACTACATGTACTATAATTATAACAATTATTCATTTGAGCCACTGGTGTTTGTGCTCATAATGGACATTTGCTTGGTTCAAACCTTTCGTATTACATAACAATAGTGTTTGTAACGTAGTATTATACAGTAAGCCAAAGAATTAAGGTACCAGATGTGTTCGCCCCTGTATATCCTAAGTAAAGACAAATATGTCAAAATTAAAACAAGTAGCCAATACCTGTACTCATTAGCTCTGATTCAAGACCTCATTTAGTTGAAATTGGTTGAGAATTAAAGAAACGGTGATCTAAAACCTAATGAAAAGACGAAATCAAAAGGTGCACTTTTGTGTTCTAATCAAGGAAAGCACGACGCCAGTTTCAACGTGCTAATCAATGGAAGCACTGCGCTAGTCCCCTTGTTCGCGAACGCTTTGTGTACAAATCAATAGGGCATGCAATGGCATCTTCCTTCGGTTTTTGGATCGTCGTGCGTGTCTTTATTTCTTAAACAATTTTAACGAATGAGGTCTTAAATTCGAGCTCAAAGATACAGCTATTGGCTGCTGGTTCCATTTATGACATATCTGTCTTTGTTTAGGATATACAGGGGTGCACATAACTGGTACCTTAATTCTGTGGCTTACTGTACTAATCTATAGTACTATATAGTCAGTTCACACGGTCGGACATAAGTGACTTATTACCGGTAATAGTGACTTATTATCGGTAATAAGTGACTTATGTCCGACCGTGAGAACACGGCTTATAACTATTATTCATTTGAGCCACTGGTGTTTGTGCTCAGAATGAACATTTGGTGGTTCAAATCTTTCGTATTGCCTAACAATAGTGTTTGTAACGTAATAATAATCTATAGTACTGTACAACTAAATTTATATTCATTTATGCCCCTGGTGTTTGTGCTCATAATGAGCGTTTGCTTTGTTCAAATCAGGCCGAAATATTTTGTAACTCATATTGTTAAATTTTGAAATTGGTGGACAGACACATATCATAGTGAACCAAAAATCTTGATATAAACCCTATGGTGAAACACAGAATAAATAAAGAAAAGCTGAATTATTTAACGAGCTTAGTAACATTTATACCAGGCCCCTCACTATCTGCTTTATGTTTATCGGAAGAAGTCACAGAGTGGCAAAAAGAATTTCGGGGGTGGGGTGCAAAGTTAGCACTTTTGTTACATTGATGAGGCAATTTAGAGTAAGTACAAAAATATCGGAGGGTAAAAACATTCAGTCTTATGAAACAATATTTAACTTTTTAGAAAGCTGCAGTTTGAAACTTACGACACGGTTGAGTGTTACAACTCTGTGAAGAACTACCAGAGCCGGGACATGCACCACTCAGGACACATGTCCTGTGCCGATACCTTGTGCCACCGCCACATGTCCTGCTGCAAGTGCCCCAGGAATCCCACGAAGACCAGGTGGCTGTGTATAGGATTCAGAAATAAATCTAATGGAGCACTGTGTTTTATCAACAATATTAAAGACAAAATAACAATAACAATTATAATAATAACAACAACAAAACGACATTTGCCGATATGGCATGCTTATTGTTAAAAGTAACTGAACTATGGCAGCATTGGTCTCCCCTCCACAGTTACACTAACTTTTGTCATATTTAATAACAAGGGGTTGTAGAATTTTTGGCTTCGTCACCAGCGATTTTATACCCTGTTTTATTAAAGAAATCAGTGTTTCTATAGCTTAGCTTTGGAAAAATGAAGAATTGAATATCTTGCACAGAAAGCGTATCGATTCAACTAGAATGTGTGTAAGATGGGAGACATTTGACAGGATACGTTTTGTACGTGGGCGAGGTACGTAAACGCGCGTGATGATGTCGGTGAAACACAGTGATAAACTTGAATGACAGCAAAACTTCGAGAACAAGAACAAAGTCCCAAATAAAGCTACAACTTGATCATTTGAGCGGAAGAGCGCACGGACAACCGAAATTCACACAAAATACCAGACTGACATGTAAGATATTCTTTCCCATATACATAACGGACATTAGAAATACAGTGGCTGTACAGGATATTTTTTTCGGAGGCACTGGGGGAGCAAAGTGAAATTTTCGTAATTTTGTGATTTTACTTCGGGCATGGTGGTAGTTCTGACTGAGAGGATGCATTTACCCCCATGCCCCCGGAGCCGCCACTGCAGAAATAAGTTGTAGTTATACCTTCGGTTGTGTGTGCTTTCCAGGATAATGATAATTGATAATAATTAATAATAATAATAATAATAATAATAATAATAATAATAATAATAATAATAATAATAATAATAATAATAATAATAATAATAATAATAATAATAATAATAATAATAATAATAATAATAATAATAACGCCGACGCTTCTTACCACAATTTGTAGTGCGGTCCAAGAGATGATCAAGTATATCTTTTTCCCAGTTATGTCGCATGGTAAGTGGCTGTGGGTTATCAATGAACCACAGATCACCTTCTTCATACTCGTCATCTCGTCTTCGACAAGTTTTGGCATATACAGGTGCTACCACGCCTTGACAAAGACATATTTCGGCAAATGGTAGAGACCATCTCAAGGCACCACCTCTTGAAGGATCTGGTCTTTTTTCCAGAACGCAAAGGTGGCTCTGCACCACAACCAGATGAGCTGTATCGAAGAAAATTGTAGTACATGATTCTTACAACATGACGCTATATTGTGAATTTATGTTGGCCAGTTTAACTACAAAATGAAAAACACTGTGTACAAAAAATCATACACTTATCGAAACAAACTGCATGTGTGAAAAAAAGGAAGTGCATAAAAAGACAACAAGATTGAATTCTTGTCTGGGTTCGAGTCGAGTTATGTCTGGCGATTGCGTGTTAATTCTAAAACCGCAAGACCAGTCTATTGAAAAGAAAACAAAGTTACAGGTTTCGACTAAAATCGGTTCAGTTGATTGAGGTCATTATTTTTAGTGATCATCTTGCAAGTATAAAACATGAGAGATACGTGTATCTTATAATTGGAAGTATGATACTTCACTTATTAATGACTGAAAATGTTCAATGAAATTTAGTACGATTTCAAATATTGCAAGTTTATCCATTTTCCCGCGCGTTTTCGTTGCGACAGACGTTACGTTGTATGTTCTCGGCGGTAGTTTTCCCTCAAATGATTAGCTTTGTTCGAGACTTTTTCTGCTTATCACTACAGAAATATGGCGTTTTTAGTTGCGAAGTACGCTCGCAGTGTTTTTCGCAGTGACAACAATTTGCCGTCTAGCGTTTTCCAAGCAATGTTAATCACTTGACCAGAAAATTACAATCGAGAACCGAAAATTGCATCCGCGAATTGATGTAAATCGAAGTGGAAAAAATACCAGGCTTCACTCAATCGGATAAACTTGCAATTTTGTTAATTGTACCAGATATCATTGAACATTTTCAGTCATCAATAAGTGCGATATCATACTTTCGATAAACGCATCTCTTATCTGTTTTATAGTTGCAATATGATCACAAAAAATAATGCAAGCAATTTTTGGCAAGCCGAGGAGGGGGCAAGCAATATTTGTCATACATTCAATAGCAGCATTTCGAATAAAATGCTCTAAAAAGACTTGAACATTAAGGGTATGTAATATCATGATTTTCATCAGTACCCCTCTTCTTCTTTTTTTCTTGCAAATTTTACATAAGTATGTTCATCACCTCGTGTCCTGAACTCATAAAGTACCTCTACATACAAAGTGCTTTTAAACCATTTTAGTAACTCAGATGTGTGTTTCATAACAAAACATAATTCATTCCATTCAAGTAGAGTAAATTAAATCTTTTGTTATACTATCTATAGAAAATGTACTCAGCCAGGCATGCTAAAATAACACTGAATAAATTAAATAAGCTCTTCCACAGTGAATGCTACCAATTTAATACTATGTAGCTTCTATCATGTGTTGTTAGGAAAAGATATTTCAAAAGCTATAGGTCATCATAGGTCATGTTGTAGGTCATTTGGTTCAGGTCAAATTAGGCATCCATTTTGAAATACATGTGATAGTCTGTGATATCATAATGAGGCATCAATTTTGATATTTTGTTTAGTTTGTCTTTTACTGGATATATATTGAAAAGGCATGTGGTGAATATATTAACATACCTTGGGATGTAAATGGTGAGTACAATTTAGATTGCCTAGTTGAAATGGATTGGACAAACAAAAGTAAAATAGTTACCAAAATCACAAAAGTGAAGCTTACGAAAAACTACCTAATATGGTGGTATAGGTGACGAGAAATTTTTTTAACATTGCTGTGGTATGGTTGTGGGAACCTGTTACCTATGGCTTTATTAAGTTTCAGTGAAATAATGTCGCTGGTTAAAAATACAAAATATAGCTCAACATTGAAAATAGAAGCATTTTAACCAGTTCGTTTTTTGATTGGTGTGGAGTCATATAAAAGAAATCAGGAACCACTTATTCCCATTTTACATATCAACATTATTTTTCTAATGTGTTAGCAACACGTATCCAAAATTTTAACGCAATCCGTTGATAGTAAGCTTTCCAAAATGAAGTAAATTTAAAACATCAGTGATGTACCACCTTTTGGCTTCTACCTTTAAAAGCATGTAAGCTACATTCATACCGATGCCACCAATAAAACGAGAAGATTTGCCCCTTCATTTTGCATACCACTTTCATGACTTAGTCCATTTTTTCTCAAAAATGTAATGGTCTAGTACCCCCTTAAGGTTTGAAAATTGGGGTCCCAAAAATTTGGCATGTGCAAAGGGGGTGTGCAAAGATTTTGTTGGCAGGCTGAGGGGGTGCAAGCGATTTTGTCAGGCCGAGAGGGGGGACCAAATTTTGGCACGCCATTTGTAAATGTTACCCCGGGGCTCATCATTTTTGCACAGCCACTACTCACTTCTCGGTGACTTTGAATTTCTTTTTACACATGTTTGGTACGGGTAGTTGATTTTGCCAAGGTTTGACTTTCAAAATGGGTTTTATCCATAAAATAATGAGTCACTAAGCGTCAAACTGCTAATCTTGAATCAATAATCCACAGGGCCGTTCCTTGGGATTTGCCGCCCTAGGCAAAGCCTCTCCATGCCGCCGCACCCCGCCCCATTTCTTCTTTCTTTTTCTTCGCCCCGTGTTTTCTTTCCTTTTCTCTGCCCCATTTCTTTTTCTTTTTCTCAGGTCCCCTTTTCCTTTTCCTCCCTGTTTTCTGTTTCTCTTTTCGCCCCTTTTATTTTTCCTCCGTTTTTTCTTTTTTATCCGCCCTCATTTTTTTTTCTCTTTTCTTTCTCCATTCCCGTTTTTATTTTTGTTCGCCCTTTTTTCACTGAAACAAGTTAATTCACCATGTCGGAGCCTGTTGGTAGCGATAGTTTTAAGCTGAATTCTTGTTTCTGAATAAGTAACGTTGATTCAAAACATTTTGATAACATTTAAATATCAGGTTATATAAAGATCATGACAACGTTTTTAAAACGTTATTGTAAAATATTTTGGACAAACATTTTTTCAAAATATTTTGTCAATACTTAATTTAACATAATGTTTAGAATGTTTTGCATCAAATTTTCATAAATGTTTTTTCATATAACCCGACATTTAAACGTTTTCTGAAAAACGTTTTGTATTTGCTGGGAATGTTATATTCAGGGATTGATAAAACGTCCATAAGTTTCTTACTCTACGGTACGTGTTTCAATGACCTTGGTATGAATTTGGGCTAGAGATTATTAGATCAGCTTAGATCTACATGTACAATCTCTATTTTCAAAAAGTAATGTTCACAATGTTCACAAACGAATGGAATGACCAGTCATCATTTTCTGGTTTATTTTATTGGATTTTTGAATTCATTTGATTCATTTTGGATTTTAAAATACTATCTGTCAAATAGATTTCTATTATTATAGACATGACTATGTACAAAACATTAGTTTATTGTACACGAAAACTATGAGATAAAATTGAAAAAATAAAATTACTTTAAACAACAGTTCCGTCTTTCTTTGCATACTAGTCTTGTTTTACCCTTCTCCTTGTTTGTTTGTGTGTTTGTTGCTCAATGATTCTTACCTGTCAAAGCCGCTATTACGAATGTTATCGCGTCAGACATGTTTAAGAACATTTGGTAACTCTGAGTCATCTTCAAGTCCAACCTAAGTTATCTTCAAGTCCCGTTAATTGTACATTTAATTCCTGAACTTGATGTACACATGCTTCTCGTTGGTAGGCAAGGAGGAAACTAGTACTCCTCCCAAAGATATATTAAACAATAGCAGCGTTGTCTGTTACCATAGTGACACCAGAGGAACCAATCCCGACGATATTTTATTATGACGTCTGGTATATTATAGAGATTAGGGTTTTGACTAATTTTGCACCTTATATTTGTAATTATTTTGGATTTTGAAATTTTCATGATATTGTAAGATTCACCTATAACGGTATCAATTAAAACACTGGAGTTATGAAAAATATAGTCTGGTATATTTCAAATGAAAATATACAGTGACAAAAATTGTACCACATTAAAATTTCATTTATTATGGGCTCACCAGGAATATGAGAGCTGGTATCCGGCGAAACTTCAATGTAATTATCGTTATTGTCGCTATTAGCACTATCCAGGCTCATTAAATATTAAAATATCCAATTGATATAAACAGGAAGCAATTTACATGATTAAAGCAATTTTACATATCAATTTGTAAGCGCTCTTTAGCAAAGTCATAGTTCGTTGAATTTACAACCGTATGACAAAACAGGTATAAATAGTAACTTTTTGCATCATATTTGCAATTTAAAGAGAATTGGCCATTGATCATTCTAGTGACGCTAGTATATGGACAATATAAGTGTGCTTTTTCATTTAATGACATAAAATTTGAAAAAGTTTGGACTTTTAAAACCTACATTTTGGTCAAAAATTGTGCTTGGATAGGTAGTTTTCAACAGATTTACCACATTCGCCTTGCTATAACATTTAATTGCGTCATCAGTTGACCTAGTGACGAAAAGTGTTTTAGGGGGAATTCATAACCTCATTAATAAACGCGATGTGTGCGATCCAATTATATTTAGTTATTTGTGAAAACCTCGAACGCAAATCGAGGTCATTAATATCTCACAATTGACCGCAAAATGCGTAATTGTTCCAATGTCGCACACAATTGACCGGCGTTTGCGTGTTGTTGTGCGTCGAAGAAACTGCGCGCGCGTTTTTGGATTGCGCGCTACCATATTTGGACAGATTGTGATACGCACTTTTGTTATTGGTCGTCATGTTTTAGCCTGATCGATTTTTGGAAAGGGAATATGTAAAAATCATCTATTTTTATAAACTTTTGAGCAAAATGTTGTGTTATTTTGTAAGGTGAAGAGATTAAAGTGACGGTTATGAATGAGGTTAATAACTTTGCATCGGTAATATGTCGGGCATTGTGAAAAATCTAAACATTTTGCTTTGGACCTCGGAATATCCCTCAGGGCTACGCCCCTCGGGATATTCCTCGGTTCCAAAGGCAAAATGTTTAGATTTTTCACAATGCCCTCCAAATAACCGATGCGCAGTTATTAACCTCTAAGTGTTAGCTTTCGTTTGATAAAAAAAATTCTGATTGGATGAAGGGAACACTTGAGGTTTCGACAAAAACCAATCAAAGAGGCCCATTTTTCAGCTAGAAGCTCCACAGCTCTTACGATGATATGCACTCAACCGTGTAGTGTAATCAAAGACTGTGGAGACAATTCACTGCTTGCATGAGAGCTCTTGGACGAAAATGTGTGCTCAGGTGTACAGTATCCACATGATGATTTATAATAGAATCGGTTTTGTATAGATGATGTGACTTCTGACGTCAATGCCTGACAGTATGCGCACGCATCATCACAATTTCCAGTGTTTTTTTGCCTGGCAGTATGCGCGCGCATCATATTTTGTTCAGGGCTCGTGTTTTTAAAACTCCCGCCACATCACAATAAGACTATTAAACAGTTTAGTGGTTGCATGGGGTTCATTCAAGCATAAAGATGATACCAGTCCCTTGCCTTTGTTGATAAACATTGAGGTCACCTCATCTATAGAAACCTTTCCATATGATGTTTTTGAGCATCTAACCTATTACCAGGGTGATCACATACAACGCTAACGTGATATTAGTGACGGCTGTGTCTTTAATCGTACAGGATCTTCTTTCTTTCTTTCTTTCTTTCTTTCTTTCTTTCTTATCTATGCCCGTGTTAACGGGGCATAGCTATTGTATTTGTTGTGTTTAGTCTTCGGCTTCTCCTTCTCCTTCTTCTCCTTCTTCTCCTTCTCAAGATCAGTCCTTTGCACCCCTCTAGCTCAGGAACTAAAGTAGCCCCTGGGCCCATACTTGGTACAATGATGGCCCATGACCCCTAGATACATCCTAGGGTACCCCCGACCCCAAAGGTCAAAGGTCATGGGCTACAGGGGGCAATATGTGTAAAATTTCAAACAGCTCTAGCTCAACTACTATAGCGCCCTCAGGGTTCATACTTGGTACAATGATGGCCTATGACCTTAGAAGTATGCTATGCTAGCCGCAATCCCAGAGGTCAAAGTTCATATGCTTTAAAAGGCAAAATAGGTACGACCGGTTAACACAGTGTATCGCAATAGGTAGCATTTTGGTAGCTACCTGTATCTGCAATGATGAAGGCTTCAAATATACGTCAAGACGTACAATGGGGTTAAGAGGTTAACCGCTTAAAGGGACACAATGTTTTGGGATTAAAGGGGTATTCTCCAGTCTGGTGGTGTTTCAGAGAGAGTGAGGGTCTGATGGAGTATAAGAAAGAGTGAATGCTTGGTGGGGTATTAGAGAGAGTTTGGGCCAGCCTGGTGGTGTTTTAGAGCGAGTGAGTGTCTGGTGGAGTATAAGAGCGAGTGATGGCTGGGTGGGGTATTAGAGAGAGTTGGGGTCAGCCTGGTGGTGTTTTAGAGCGAGTGAGTGTCTGGTGGAGTATAAGAGAGAGTGAAGGCTTGGTGGGGTATTAGAGAGAGTATGGGTCAGCCTGTTGGTGTTTTAGAGCGAGTGAGTGTCTGGTGGAGTATAAGAGAGAGTGAAGGCTGGTTGGGGTATTAGAGAGAGTATGGGTCAGCCTGTTGGTGTTTTAGAGCGAGTGAGTGTCTGGTGGAGTATAAGAGAGAGTGATGGCTGGGTGGGGTATTAGAGAGAGTTTGGGTCAGCCTGGTGGTGTTTTAGAGCGAGTGAGTATCTGGTGGCGTATAAGAGAGAGTGAGGGTCTTGTGGGGTATTAGAAAGAGTGTGTGCCAGTCTGGGGTGTTTTAGAGCTAGTGAGTGTCTGGTGGAGTATAAGAGAGAGTGATGGCTTGGTGGGGTATTAGAGAGAGCATGGGTCAGCCTGTTGGTGTTTTAGAGCGAGTGAGTGTCTGGTGGAGTATAAGAGAGAGTGATGGCTGGGTGGGGTATTAGAGAGAGTTTGGGTCAGCCTGGTAGTGTTTTAGAGCGAGTGAGTGTCTGGTGGCGTATAAGAGAGAGTGAGGGTCTTGTGGGGTATTAGAAAGAGTGTGTGCCAGTCTGGGGGTGTTTTAGAGCTAGTGAGTGTCTGGTGGAGTATAGAGAGAGTGATGGCTTGGTGGCGTATAAGAGAGAGGGTCTGGTGGGGTATTAGAGAGAATGTGGTCCAGTCTGGTGGTGTTTTAGAGAGATTGATGGTCTGATGAGGTATAAGAGAGAGTGAAGGCTTGGTAGGGTATTAGAGAGAGTATGGGTCAGCCTGGTGGTGTTTTAGAGAGAATGAGTGTATAGTGGAGTATAAGAGAGAGTGAAGGCTTAGTGGGGTATTAGAGAGAGTATGGGTCAGCCTGTTGGTGTTTTAGACCGTGTGAGTGTCTGGTGGAGTATAAGAGAGAGTGGGGGTCTGGTGGGGCATTAGAGAGAGTATGGGTCAGCCTGATGGTGTTTTAGAGCGAGTGAGTGTCTGGTGGAGTATAAAGAGAGTGAGGGTCTGGTGGGGTATTAGAGAGAGTGTGGTCCAGTCTGGTGGTGTTTTAGAGCGAGTGAGTGTCTGGTGGAGTATAAGAGAGTGATGGTCTGGTGGGGTGTTAGAGAGAGTGTGGGTCACGGGCATAGATATTCGTGTTTGGTCAAACACAACTGTGGTTTCTAGTTTCTTTCTTTCTTTCTTTCTTTCTTTCTTTCTTTCTTTCTTTCTTTCTTTCTTTCTTTCTTTCTTTCTTTCTTTCTTTCTTTCTTTATTTATTTATTTCACATACACAAATTTGGGATCATTATGGGTTTACTTCCGGTGTAAAACCAAATACCATGACAATGTTTTATTATCTGAGAAACACATAGGACAGGGATGGTATGTTCACACATGAATTATGGTTACCCAATGTATATATTAGGGGTCATTTTGTGAAATCTTAAAAATGCTACTCTCTCCTTTAAATTACATGCTATGACCACCAAACTTGGTCAGAAGAAGCGCTGGCCCAAGTAGCTTGGGGATCAGACAGAGTTTATCCGAGGTCAATTGCCAAATGAGGTCACATGTTAAAATGCGCCCGATTGGGCTTAAGGGTGGTCTTAACCCTGGAATTATTGAAACTTTCGGGCTTCATATGGAAAGGTTTTTATACAAAAACGATTCTCTTATAAACCATCATGCGCACAGTTTCCACCTCGATACACCTGAGCACACATTTTCGTCCCAAGAGCTTCCAAGCAGAGAACAACAAGCAGTGAATGTCTCCACCACAGTCTTTGATTACACTGCACGGTTGGGTGCATAGCAATGTAGGAGCTGTGAAGCTTCTAGCTAAAAAATGGGCCTCTTTGATTAGTTTTTGTCGAAACCTCAAGTGTTCCCTTCATCCAATCAGATTTTTTTTAAATATCAAACGAAAGCTAACACTTCCCCCTAAAACCCTTTTTGTCAATAGGTCAACAGATAACACAATGCAATGTTATAGCGAATGTGGAAAATCTGTTGAAAACTACATAATATTATCCAAGCACATTTTTTGACTAAAATGTAGGTTTTAAAAGTCAAAACCTCAAGTGTTCCTAGTACAATATTTTTCAAATTGTATGTCATTAAATGAAACAAACACACTTATATTGTCCATATACTAGAGTCACTGGAATTAGCAATGGTCAATTCTCTTTAAATTACAAATCTTGTGCAAAAAGTTACTTTCGCCTGTTTTGTCATACGGTTGTAAATTCAATGAACTATGACTTTTAAAAACGAGCGCTTACAGATTGATATGGGTCTAAAGAATAAAAAGTATACATGTTTAGAATGGCAATGACTTGATCTGTGAGATCAAATTTGGGCCAAAATGCCCATTTTAGAGAAAATCCAAAAAACGGTTGGTTTTTTTTTTTGCCCAAATTTTTTCGTTGAACGTAACAAAAATATCTAGGACTTAATTTTTTTTATATTTTTGAATTTTGACCAACTTTGAAAAATTTGCACCAAAAATGGTAAAAAAATGCTAAATTTTCAAAAAAAAATCATAAAAAGCCTTATTTTCGCTTAAATTTAAAATATTGTTGGTGAAGTTGGTCAAAATTAAAAAAAATTTAAAAAAAACGATTCCTAGATATTTTTATCTAGTTTAAATTTTTTTGTTTAAATTCCAAAACGTCATTTCAACTTAAAATGCCACTTCTCCCAAAATGTGTGGGGCAGTGACGCCACTTGCACACATTTATTGCTATTACCCAGTGTCTATGAATCATACACAGATTTGGGGTCAAAGGTCATTAAGGGGTCACTTCTGGTATAAAACAAAATACCTTCAATATCAGCCAAGAAAAACATCGCACAGTGACGGTATGTTAGCACAGGTATCGCTGATACCCAGTGTATAATATTTTTATTTGGGGTCAAATGTCATTAAGACGCATGCTAAACAAAGCTTTACGAGATAGAGTCAGGAACAGTGACATAAGAAGTCAAAGACATCATGGAAATGATTGGTCAAGCGAAATGGTGATGGGCAGGACATGTGGCAAGAAAAAATGACTGGACAAAAAGAGTCACCGAGTGGCAACCAAGAATGGGAAAGCGTAGAAGTGGAAGGCCAAGACGAAGATGGCGAGATGACTTACCAGCATATAGGGGCAACACAGTGTCATCGCCCCGATATCTTCATGGCAGAAATGTTTGAAGTCTGGTTCAATACTAAATGTACTTCAAATAAAGCTGACATATCTGATTACTAGAATCAAATCATTTGGAACAAAGATGCTGTAACTGCTAACAAGAAAACACTTTTCTATAGAGACTGGATTGATGCTGGCTTTATTTTTATTAAAGATCTTTTTGATGATGATGGTTCAATCTACTCACTTGAGTATTTTAGGCACCGCATTCAGCGCACTGGCAACATTCTATTTCAGTACTTCGCTCTTTGCAATGCTCTGCCGAATGATTGGAAGAATGCACCAATTGTAGACCAAATTAGGACTGAATCAGTTGTCTTTGATGCAGTCCCTATAGACTGTTCTTCGAAGATGTTTAGACATGCCATGGTTAATAAGATTTATGTTTCACCCATCTGTATGAACTACTGGTGTAGGAGATTCCCCAATTACAATTTTAATTGGGAAAAGATTTGGGTTTCAATACCATGTTGTACCAATGAGGCCAGACTTATTTCACTTAATTGGAAAATTATTTATAACATTTATCCAACAAAATTTTATTATGTAAAATGGGGATTGAAGATACAAATTTGTGCAATTCCTGTAATGCTATTGCTCATCCAGAGCACTTCTTTTTTTTTGTACTAAGACTACTCCTATTTGGGAATTTGCTAACAGGGTTATTACACAAAGGCTTGGTAAGAACTTTAGGCTTTCTGTTGAAAATGTTTTATTTAATTATCATAATGACATTACCAGTGCTCGTTCAAAATATATCAATTATGTTATATGTGTTGTCAAAATGTGCATTGGCAAATTTAGATATGGGGTTCATCCTTCTCTTCTGTTCCACTTTAGGCAGGAACTTCGTATGAGAGGTTTGATTTACGATGACTTTAACTTGTTGATCGCAGATGAACAGTTACTTGGATGACATCTGTGTCTGTTCTTGGGTTTGTCATTTTGCTTGAATTATTTGTTTGATTTGCTTATAAATATATGTAAATTTGGTATATAATATCTATTATATATGGATTATGTGCTGTGCAATAATTTTCGTTGTTGTAATATTAGTAGTGTATTTATGATGTTTTTCCCCCATAAAAATGCCAAATGACACTTAAAAGTTAATATTCCTGGCAATCACAGCTTTCATTTTTCCCATTTAGCCCTTTCCAACCATGCCAACAATATTTTACCATCAATCAACATCAATATAGAGAACCAAGCATGACAAGTACATGTATGGTCTGGAATTTTGTACTTCAGCCCGATTTTGTTACCAAAGAGGTTAAACTTTATATGGCAAGGTTGAAATACATTCATACACTCATCAAAGCAGCCAATCATAAAAGCGGTTTAATAGAAAAGTATGCAGAGTACATTGATTGTGTATAATGTGCAATCCGCGTACTACGCACAGTGCTTTCGCACGCTATCGCATAGCATAGGATTTATTTATTTTTCGGGCGGGTTGATGCATTTATATTTGGTCCTATTTTCCAACATTTTTAGTGATAGTTTTGTTATAAAAACAGCAAAAATCACATGATTTTTTCTTCTCGTGTATGAAATACTATTCAAATAGGTTAATGAACGCGCATTACTTGTTGCTCAAGAAATTAGACAAAATAATGCACTTGTGCTACACATCAACATCAGCGCGCATACATTATTTTTGTTTCATTTCTCTCTCAACAAGTAATACACGTTCATTTAACCTAGTATATACTTCTAGTACCCGTTTCTATTCATCGTTATGTATTCTTCTCCCGTGCATTATTTCCGCGAACTACCCTTCATAGCCCAAATTATATAAACCTGCACGCTAAACAATGTATTATCTGAAACCCGCACGCTAAACAATAGATTTTAGATAATACGTGCACGCTCAAATACTAGAAATAGTACTAGTACTTTAACTTGTCTGTTCGATATATATACCATCAAAAAAGTACGAATATACATTCTGTGGTGTTAAAATAATTATAGGTTACAATGGTATGTTTTCATGCGCATGTTGTAAATCATAGGTTACAAATTATGTTCTATTTTGCAACTATCATTGCCATAAATTAAAAAGGGCTAAAAATAGGGGTGACCATAAATACAAGATGACACCATTAAAAAATATTCAGCATTTTACAAATGAAATACATGTAGGCCTATAACTAGTGGGGCGTCAAAATCAATCGTTTCCAGGTCAACTGAGTCATGCTGTGTTCGGAACTACGAATATAATTGTCACAACATAAAGTTAATTGGTTGTAAACCATGCGTGAACAAGTTACTAAAGTATGACGTATGACGCAATCGATACCATTGATAGCTAACTTATACAGTGATTGATTTTCTTGCTACTGGTCATTTAGCTCTCGAGCCTATCGGCTCTCGAGCTAAATGCAATAACTCCACGGCGCGTGCGATTATCTTGACTAATGCATTGCACTCAGTTCATTATCCTTATCATAATTAAAGTTTGACACAAGCACAAAATGTAAGGCTGAATGTTGCATATTTTCTCTTACCCACCTTGATGCAACACGTCTACAGATCTAAGACAAAAAAAAGGGGAAATCGACCTACCGACCCACTCCTTTCTACCACATGTCTGAGCAAACAAAGACTTTTTTGGGCTTAATGGGCCGAGGGACATCCGACTAAGGCTATTGACAATAGCCTGGTGACTGACCTCTGTAGATGTCAGTTAGCCTGGTACGTCATCTGCATTAGACTGCCTCCACCAGTGGTCTACATTGTGCTTGTAACGTGATATGTTTCGTTACTCCGATTGTTTACGAATGAGGGCAGCTGTCATTTATTTTTGTTCTGCACATATGAAATCAGAATTTTTTTGTCAGTTTTTGATTTCAAAATGCACAGTTGTTTGTCAATACGCGCGCTAACGGCTATCATGATCTTTCAACACATATATTCAAGTGCAAGCCTTACAATTGGCTTCTTTAGAAAGCAAAAATTACGGGAGATATTAATCATTTTGTACCCCGGTATCCAGAGATTTATCGTCTGAATATCAAATCGTGCATAGCAGATACACGTGTATTGATCCCGGGTATTGATTTAGTTTCCCTCCCTGCCTGCCTGTACAATATAATTATTTAACAGGCGTCGTCGCTGTGTACCACTTGGGGCAAGGGACGCGCAAGACAGACAGAAATGGAAGATTCTTGAAGAGGGCTAGGTGAGGTGAGGTGAGGTCATATAGGGGGTCATTTCCTGTCTAAAATCAAATACCGTCAACAATTTTTATTAGCCAGGTAAATCATAGCAGAGTGAAGGTATGTACACACATAAATTGCTGCTACTTAGTGTATGTATTTTTTACTTGGGTTCAAAGGCTATTAAGAGGTCAATTTCGGTAAGAGACGAAATACCTTCAAAATGCCTCTTCTGTCACAAATAACATAGCAGAGTGATGCCATGTGCATGCATGCATTGACATTTAGCCAATGTCTATTGGGTGTTCAGCGAGTTGGGGGTCAAAGGTCATTAAGGGGTCACACCACGGCTGTGTTCGTGGTCTTAGTCCACAGCTATGTCCAGGCTAGTTTGTTACCCATGTATAGCATCCCCTTCTAATTGACCGATTCTGCGAGGCGTTTATTTAAAACCAAAAAAGTCGTGCGATTAAATCATTAGAAGGGGTCCTTGACAACCCCTTGCCTACCGTTGTTGAGAGGAAACTAAAATATTGAGAGCGATGTAAACATAAAACCATGTTGAATTATTTCGTCGGGTGCATCACATACTGGTCTATCTTGAATTTTGACTTTTTTGAGAAAATTGGTATATAGTTCTTTTTACGGAGGTCTTCCAATACAACAAATTACAGACCTCAATTTTCCTAGATAATTAGATATAAAATGTTTAATTTAAACTATCTATGAATTTTTCAAAATACGTATTTTCACATACTGATCTATCTCGAAAAAAACACGCATTTCTAGAAAATCGCAATTGAAAATCTTCGTATTAAGTTTACCTTTTTATAATTTAATTAGACTATGGATTTTCATGAAAGTGGTTTTAAATTAAAGCATATACTTAACCGATTTATTTAAGTGGAATCTTTAATTATATTTACGTATGTAATATTGCTTAAAACTACACTTAAGTTGTAGTTCTGTATGTGAAATCGTTAATTTCCCGATATCGTATTGAAAGTGCATTACATACTGGTCTATCTCGAGATAGACCAGTATGTGATGCGTCTAAACTCACATCATTGTTCGCGAAATCGAGATAGCCCCCAAGATAGACCAGTATGAAACGCACTTTAAATACGATATCGGGAAATTAACTATTTCACATACAGAACTACAACTTTAGTGTAGTTTTAAGCAATACTGCATACATAAATATAATTCAAGATTCCACTTAAATAAATTTGTTAAGTATATGCTTTAATTTAAAACCACTTTCATTAAAATCCATAGTCTAATTAAATTATAGAAAGGTTAACTTAATACGAAGATTTTCAATTGCGATTTTCTCGAAATGCGTGTTTTTCGAGATAGACCAGTATGTGATGCGTCCGACGATTTGCTCATGTGGACATGTGTGCATAAGGGGTAAAGGGACAAACCTGTGTTCACAGAGTGCCCATCTCTCTTTTGATCACTGCACCGCCACCACAGCGAGTCTGCTTAATACATTCTCTTTGAATAAAGCCGGTGCCCATTTGAACACCTAAGTGGGAAGAGGCAATAAGGGTGACGAGCCTTGCCTAAGTGCACAACACGTTGTGTCCGCCATGTCTGCCATGTCCGCGGAGACTCAAATCCACGACCTCGAGCTAACTCGCGATTATGACCGTTGCGCCACCGTGTATACATAAATTATTATTAATTATATTTATCATAAATATATGCTAATTAATCATGTTATCCTACTAACGGGAGTGCCCATTACCTTGACTATGTTTGTTTTCTGTATATGTACCAGAAACTCCGGGGGCCACTCGTATAATTTATAAAGGTTGTCAAGCATCCGCATGAATTGACTTTCAAAAATGACCCTAAGCGAGGATGTCAAAATATGTCACCACTAATGGCCGTTAAATAGGTAATTTAAAAAAAAAACTACCCTAAAGATTTAAATTTAAATAAACACCCCTTCTTCCAGCAAAATGAGTGTTTTGAGACCCTGATCGCGGATCCACGCGGATCTTCGTTTTGCTTTTCAAAACCAGCCTAAATCCATGTTTTCTTTAACGCGGATGCTTACAAGAATAATTCTGAGTGGCCCCCTGGCCAGAAACCAACTGAGACATTTCGTTTATGGCACAAATTATGCAATGAGATATTTTGACACCAAAATGGGAGCTTATTTGAGCTTTATTTTCTCTTGTGAAGTAATATTGAACAATACAAGATCTTGTACAAATACCAGTTTAATGTATTTGCATTTTTCTTTGACTGTTTAAAGCATGTTAACATTCTGATTAAAACTATACATGATTTCTGTTAAATTTGTTATATGGTCATGATGAACTGATTGCAAATATTAAACATTTACCGAGGTCTGTAAAACAACTTTGTGTCTGCCTTTGTCAGTCACCATAGGCTATTTAATAAAAGGCACTAAATTTAATGCCCACGTGACACATGGGCGCCGCCATACCAAGACCACCAAGTGATCAGTAGATATGCTACAATGCTAAGAGATAGGAATATTTTCTAGTATCATCAAAATTGCTAAAAATGTATAAGGCAACTTAATTACACATTGGGGGATTCTGCTTTTTTAGTTTGTTTTCAAGAACTAAATTTTGGAACTTTTTATCGACGCACAACCTATCGACGGAAACTCTTACAATAATACTACAAAGTTGCAAGAAAATGACAAAATTGGTAGAAAATCTGGACATGTATGCCGCGTTTCCAATTGAAATACACGGGAAGACCACCCAGTGTGCCCATCTGGTCACGTGGGCATTAAATTAAGTGCCTTTATTTAAATAATTTAAGACGACTTTTTGTAGAATTGAAGAATGTAACGTCCGTATACATTGATATACATACCAACCTTTTCCCTATACCTTTGAAAAAGAGATTTGATATCATTAGCCTTAATAACATATTACATTATTTTACAAGAACATCGATAGATAATATATAATGCAGAGTTGTCTTCAAAAAATAGAAGAATCTACACAACACGTAGCACAAAGCAACAACGAATTCTACTACAAATTGTACAATCATCATGATCATACATTATCATATCATGATATACTAAATGCAAACTTTTGATTTGGCCCATAACAACTGTTGTTTTTATACAAAATAAATACAAATTTATCGCTTATCATTTGATATCATATTTGATTTATCTCAAGAATCTTATTAGCTTCTCGTGATCTTAGGTGATTTAAAGAAGTATTTCGTGATCCTAGCATCCTCTTTTTATGACATATTTCAGTAGATATCCACGAAAAAAGCTTATTCCCAAAATTTCAGTTGATTCCGATTTTGCATTTGCGAGTTATGCATGATTATGCGTATTACACTGCGCCATAGGCCATTGTAGTAATTTCGTTCTGGTATACCAGAACGAAATTCAAATTTGGCGATATTTTTGCTAAACGAATGAATCTGCAAGAAATATTTGGTACATAAACATTATGTAGCCAGAGGTATCCAGTGGTATAAAAATCTCAACTTTTTTTGAGAAAAGTGGGGGGATGAGGTTGTGGATCACAAAATGCCCTTTTAATTAGAGTTAGATGGATGTACACCAGTACCCTCGGTCCTTATCATTAACTTCTTCTTATAACTGTTAATATGAACATTGTCTTCAAAAAGTAGAAGAATCTACTCAACACGTAACACAAAGCAACAACAAATTCTACTACAAATTGTCCAATCATCACGATCATATACATTGTCAGAATATGATATACTAATAGGCAAACTTTTGATTTGGCCCTTAACGATTTTTGTTTTTATGCAATTTTTTTACCAAATTTTGACGCCACCGACGGATTCATCAAATGTTTGCCATTCTAAATATATACTTTTACATACTTTAAACTACCATTTACTAGTTACGATGCTCAAATGTATGAAACCAACCTTAAGGGCTGGGATATGAACGTTTGGACAGTATTTATTGTGGGACATTAGAGCACATCAGACATATCGAATTGCATTCTGAATACGAAATTGAAATTCGCAATGTAATACACATTTTATGGCAAATAATTAAAAATTGATATTTTTGATATTTAACAGTACTCGAAGTAAACTTTATAAATCTGATGATTTAAACTTAAAAGTGTATGTAGGTGTATGTAGACGATCAATTGAAAATTTTGACCTTTCGTATTGAAGATATGAATTTTTTATGAGGTCTTTTTGGGGAAAAAATCAATATCTTCAATACGAAATTTTCAATTGATTGTCGGCTTTTCCTCCCAGCTACATACACTTTAAGAATATATCATTAGATTTATAAAATCGACTTCGAGGACTGTTATATATCAAAAATGTGAAAATATCAAATTGTAATAATTTGTCATAAAATTTGTATTATATAGTGAATTTCAAAAATGAAAATTATTTGATATCAGAAAGACATTCTTCGTATTCAGAATGCAATTCGATATGTCTGATGTGCTCTCATGTCCCACAAAAAATACTGTCGAAACACTCAAAACGCTCATTCCAGATCCTTTAACGCGTTTAATACAAGAATATGGCCTAGTACACCGGGTAGTACACAACACGTATTACAAAGTACAGTAATTCTATACTACACATTATGCAATCATCATGATCATGATGATTATGCATTGTCAGATCATGATACAAAAGCAAACTTTTGATTTGGCCCATAGCAATCATTGGATAAATTATGCATATCGTCGTTTGGCAGGAAAAACCTCATATGTACACCTCTAAAATCAAACCCTCATATGTAGCAAAAAAAGGCCTATGACAAAACCTCATATGTAGCAAATTCATATTGAAATTTACAATAGACACAAAAAATGAACAATTAGTTAAGAACAGTTCAAATTATTACGCACAAAGAGCAATCTTTTTGTAGTTTTAGTTTGCAGGGGCGAAATCTTTTTTGAACCAGACTACTGTTTGATTCGACTGTTTGATTTGACTTTTGAATTTAGGGGGATGTCATTTTCTTCGGAAGGGGGGGGGGATATGTCGGTGACCGGACAAAATTTTTTACGACACCTCCATCTTGGGTCAAAAAATTTGATGATTACACCTGCTTGAAGAGTTGTCGTTGTATTGTGTTACATGGGTTTTATGTGTGACGTCACTTTCATGTCACGCTTCTCCCGAAGATGATTTGAACTGTGATCTTTCAATTAACTTTCTAAAATATCCACAGGCAAGAAAATGTACAAACGATCCACAAAGAGGCAAAGTCTCAGTGCTTTGTATGCTGAAAATTCCCGCATATTCATGAGAGTCGATCGTGTGTACGACCGTGTCTAACAAATTTACGCACACTCCGTTTGTGGCTATAAGTTGTATTATATTTTCAGCTCAATGGTACCTATATACATCAAGTTACGGGAAAACATGTCAAGACTGTGCTATTAAAAAATACGCGTTAAGGCGACGAAAAAAAAGAAAACCTGTTCTACGGGCGGACGGACCTTTCAAGTAGGGTCGGTCGGTCGGGCTTTTTTTTTCTTTTCTTTTTTTTTGGAAATGACGCAAAAAATCACCAAATTCTGTAAATATTTGCAATTTGGGAAAATTGTTTTCCTAATTTGTTCAAAATCTGGCTCGGTCGTGCCCGTAGAACAGGGTTTTCTTTTTTCGTCGCCTAACAGGCGAAATATCGGCGTTGCGTTTTCGTTCGCGTTATTTATGGACCTATTGTGGCCCCCATTAACAGATGCTGGACTTTACCTGTCGGTTGGTCGTCTGTGAATGTCTAATAAAGATAAACTCCATTATCAAGTAATAATTAGCGAGAATTGTTCTCGCTCTAAACTAAGAAGTTGTGTTCAAATCTTGACGCACACGGAGAGTTTATGGAGAGGTGTTAAGCCTCTGAGTGACTGCCACAGACTACAATTCATTCTCAGTTTGCGTCGTCCACAAGACTTCTCTTTACAAAAGACTATTGTGACGTTTCACGATAGTCTAATTGAAATGATACGAGAGAGTGATTTCTCTCGGGGTGAATGACACCATAATTTTGATTAAATAAATACATTAAAATAGAAGGCACGGGATATAAAATAATATATCGCCACAACATACGCCCTCCCTAAAAGTTTTGGCGCCTGACAAAAGTAAATTCCTGAACACCCAAATTTGTTCTACTTTCCAGTTCATAATTGAATTGCAAATTTCATTTATGTTTATACAATCATCATTTGACTGTCTCTGATAACAATTCAGGACATATTTATAATTCATTGATTATTAAACAAAATTTTATGAAGGTAAATCCATGCGATATAAATCCTCTTATCCTCGTCAGTGTATCCTCGTTGTGTGATGATTTCAATATGCGAAGATAATATAAAGTTCTTTTTAAACAGTCTGACAATCCAATTCGTTAATCCAAATTTCGACGAATTTGCTAATTTTTCGTAGTCTTCTTGTTTAACTCCTATGTCAGCTAAATTGAAGAACGAAGTGTTGTTGTCGTAAAACGGCGTCTTTTAATCGTTGTCAATTTCATCAGCAAAAGTTTTTATTTTCATCTGCAATGTCAGTTAGGCAAATATAGTTATTTTGTCAACACGTTAAAACTCGTTTCAGCTCAGGACCTCCCCCCATGAGTTTTTGATGAAACTCTGGTGACCCCACTAATCAAATGCCAATGTCAGTTGCAGAAGGCCACAGATTACCAAACATCAGCAAATCGCGGGCCCAGGGAGCTGAAACTCGTAAAAACTTAGACAAAACAACAAGTTGCAATTGTTCTTTATAAAAAGCAGCGTACAGCTTTGTTTTGCTGTTTGAAATACAATGTTCAAATGTTCAGCATAATAGTTATCGTAGATCAAATTAGCGTAGAAAATCGTTCTTCAACATAATTTTAAGTTCTTCTTCGCTTAAATTGTTTCCTTGTTACGAAATGTAATTCATCAATGCTTTGTCGTATCTGCATCTGTGGAACTCCTGATACCGAATTTACCCGAAAATTTTCAAAATTAAAGGCCTAATTTTCAGGTAATTTCAGTTTCACGGAAAAAGTTAAGACTAAATTTTATTTACATTACACAAACATCCCTTACATACCCTCTCACGTACTTAGACAAAACTCTATTCCGGGGTTCCAAAATGATTACATCGAGATGGGAATGTTTCCTTTTGAAGATTTCCTCTCACTGATTTCTTCAATATCGCAATATATTGTAACACGCTGAAGTACATATCGCGAAATACAATAATATATCTTACTTTAATTGAATCTAAATAAAATGATGGTGGCATCAACATTACAATTCTACATTTCTTAATTTCTTAAATGTTTCATTACTTTATTACCTACAAACAATTTGTTCCAATAATGTACAAATCCACAACATACGCGCCAACCAAATATATATTCGGGTTCATGGTCATTATAATTCAAAATACAATATATTGTGATAATCAAATTCCATACAACCACAATTGTGACAAGCTTTCAAAATACAATCATTCAAAATCAATTCAACATGTAACTTTCTACATTTATCAAATGCCAAATATATTGTTTTCATTTTGACGTGCTTTGACTTTTATATTAGTCATTCATAAATTTGTAAATGCACAAAAAAAAGTATTCTTTGATAATTACAAATCACATAATAATTATAATATTATGCCTAATTTCACATTTTTTTAAAGACATTATAACATTATATTTTTCATACAGCCTTTTGATCGAGTTGCTTACAACTGATCTAACAATGATACCGATTCCATAGTCTGGCCTTTACAGTTTACCAGTAATTTTGACAGGGTTGGTCTTCAGAGACTCAAGAGCAGCTGCGTTCAAGTTTGTCTCTGGTTCCCAAGTGTTTCTTGATTTTGGAAAATCCCGCCACTTTATGAGATATTCTAGACGCCCATTTCTATAGCGTCCTCTGATAATATGCTCAATCACATATTCAGGAGTTTTATCCTGAACTGGTGGCAGACCTAGGATAATTGGAACCTTTGTTTTCTCAGATTCTTGTGTGGCCAAAAGAGGAAGAAAAGAGTCCTCAGGACAATCGTCTAGAACAAGTCCTGGAATTGGATCTCTTTGTTCTAAATATGTTGGTTCAGTATCATTGCTTGGTCGGACATACCTATCATATGCAAATTTCATACGATTGACGTGGATTGGTGTAGTAATCAATTTGTTGTTTTCTAGATTACGTACACGGAAATTGACTGGACCTGTTTGTTCAACAAGCAGGTAAGGACCCGACCAGAATTTTTGAAGTTTGCGTGAAAGTCCTTGCTGCAATGCAGGAATATATATCCATACTGAGTCTCCAACTTGATAAGGAACTTCCGTTGCACCCTCATCGAAACGTTCTTTCATCTTGTTTTGATTTTGCTCTGCGTGACGTTGTGAGATCTTCCTTACAATTTCCAATTGAGAGATTAAATGATGAATGTGCTCTCTGAGATTCTGTTCTGCATAATTGCAGTCTGACGTGAGCGTTACATCTAAAGGAAGTCTCGCTTCTCTACCATACAAGAGAAAGAACGGACTGAATCCAACGGAGTTTTCAGCAGGAGTTGTACGATATGCAAACTGTATGGCTGTGATATATTGATCCCAATCAGTATGGAATTCATTTACATAGTGTGAAATGGTGTCTAAAATTGTACCGCTCTTGTATCGCGTTGCATTGTGGGTGATAACTTGAAGTATTCAATTTCTGTGTTCGCATGATTCGACACACTTCCAAAACGATCTTGCTCAGAAAATGTGTTCCTCTATCGCTTAATAACGTTTCTGGACAACCGTGGACACATATGACATTATCGAAAAATGCTCTTGCTATTGTTGAAGCATTTGTTACTTTCAAAGGTACCAAAATGGGCCACCTGGTGCAGTGATCCGTAAAGCAAAGAACATAACGGTTGCCAGAGGTTGTAATTGGTAAAGGTCCTAAAATATCAACACTAACGCGTTGGAAAGCACCTGGTACTTTCATGATTTGCATTGGGGCGATAACTTTGTGCCTATGCGTTTTGCGTTGAGAACAGGATATGCAAGATCTAACCCAGTTATCTACATCACGATACATCCCTTTCCAGAAGTACCGCTGACGAATTTTGCTGTAAGTTCTTTGAAATCCAAAATGTGCAGCTAACACGTGATCATGGCAGTTGTTCAGAACTGTATCAACAAAAGTGATTGGAACATACAACTGATAAGTATTCCTTTCTGGCATGTGCCTCTTTGCTGGAGTATGCCAAATGTGATATAATAATCCTTCATGGACATAATATTGATCAGCCTGCAACAACAGATTTCTAGCTTTAAGAGCATCATCTGGCAATTGATCGTGCTCTAGAAAATTCAACATAGAACTAGCAAAAGTATCGGTCAGCAGTGCTTCTTTAAACCCAAGTTGTAAATTGATTTCAGCTGGAAGAGTCGGTACATCTTTGTTTTCCCCCTTTTTGTCATTCCCAACACGTTTACCATATTGATAACGTATATTTTTGACAACATTCACTTCAGGTTTTGAGTCACTTCTAACATTACATTGTCATCAGGCAGCTCAGACAAGACGTCCTCCGAAATCTTGTCTAAGTCTGAACCTATCCATACATGTTTAATTCTTCAGAATTTTGTGAATCAGACTTACAATGGTTACAATCGACACAAGTGTTTAGAGAGTCATAGTTTAACCTACTAAGTGCATCAGCGTTACCATTATTGCGTCCCCTGACATGTACTACATCAAATGTATATGCTTTTAATTGCCCACCTAGCTAAATGACCAATTGTTTGTTTCTTGCTGAAAAGCCATTTCAGAGCACAATGATCTGTGACTACTGTAAATTTTACACCATGTTGTAGATATGGGGCATATTTTTTGACTCCTTCAACAACTGCCAAGGCCTCTAATTCTGTGGTCGTGTAATTCTTCTCACCTTTGTGCAAAGCTCTACCACCATAAGATATGACTCGTTCTTTTCCATCCTGATTCTGAGCCAAAATGAATCCTAACCCTACCCCACTGGCATCGGTTTGCAAAATGAATTCCGTGCCATCAAATCTAGGATAGGCCAAAATTGGTGGTTCTTGCAACTTTTGTTTGAGTGTTTCAAAAGCAGTTTTGCACTTTTCATCCCAAACGAAGTGCACTTCTTTTCTTGTTAAATTGGTGAGGGGTTCTGCAATCTTACAAAAATCTTTGATGTATTTTCTGTAGTACCCTACAAAACCCAATAATGACCTGACCTCAGAGACCTTGGTAGGTGGGGGATACTCCTTTACAATTTTGACTTTGTCAGGATCTGTCGCAACACCATTTTCACTCACTATATGACCTAAGTATTTCACTTCTTTCTGACCAAATGAACATTTCTTTGGCTGTAGTTTTAGACCAGCTTGATGAAAACGGTCAAACACTTGTTTTAGATGACATAAATGCTCAGAAAATGAATTACTGAAAATGATGACGTCATCTAGATAACATAGAACAAACTGCCAGTTAAGACCTCTCAAAACTTCTTGCATTGCGCGTTGAAATGTCGCAGGAGCATTATGAAGGCCAAATGGCATTCTTTGGAATTCAAATAGACCATCTTGTGTCACAAAAGCGGTGAGAGGTTTTGAACTCTCTTCTAAACCTATTTGCCAATAACCTGAAGCAAGGTCTCTAAAGTTGAGAAGTATTTGGGTTTCTTGAAATTTATCGCAAATCTATAAGAACCTGGAGAACCAGCCTTGGGTACCATACATACAGGAAAACACCATGGACTAGTTGACTCTTTAATAATTCCTTGATCTAACATTTCATTGACTTGTTTCTTGATTTCCGCTTGAATATGTGGAGTATATCTATATGGTCGAGATCTAATTGGTGGATGTCCATTTGTTTTTATTTCATGTTTTACACCAGAATAATCTCCATGCGGACCTCCTTCCACTTGAAATATATCAATGTATTCATTAAACAACTTAGTAATTTCTGACATTTCTGAAGATGACAAATGATCAGTGTTTACAGAGACTTTAGAAAGTACTTCTTGAAGCCTAGGATCCTCATCCTTACTATCTATTGGCGATGAATGAATTTCATTGACAAATTCTTCCTTCAAGTTAGGAAATGGAACTATTTTCTCAGATTCCATCAGTGTAAAAGTGCCTAATTTAGTCCTAGGATACAAAATGATTGGTTCATCCGTTGTATTCATTACAAATAAATGAGCACATTGATCAATTACACTTGACGCCGTATTGGCAACTAAAATTCCCAGGGCAGTAACACGCCTACCACCTTGACAGAGACCAATGGTTTGTACTGGTAGCCTATTATTTATCTTTGCACAAACTACAGACTGAGTGTGAGGGGGAATTTCTTGTTTCTCTAGCACTCTAATCTGACTACGCTTTTTGAGCTTCAACTTACTATCACCACAATCAATAATGGCACAATGTTTCTTCAAAAACTTCTTGCCTAAAATGATGCAAGAACTAAGATTGCGTGCAATATTCAAAGGCACCGGAAAAAGTACACCATTGACAGATATGACCAAAACAATAAATCCTGTTACCTCTAAATCACTACCATTTGCTACTCGAGCAGATTTAATACGAGGTTTTTGTATCATATGATGAACAGAATGCAGGTTTGAATACAACCAATCATGGTTTATTAGATTAATTGAAGCACCTGTGTCAACCAAACATTCAACTGGATTACAATTTATGGAAGCCGAAATGGTATTTGAATCAGACAAATTAATTTCAACAAATAAATCGGAATTGTTCATATCACTCTGTCCATAAGGTAGTAAAGGGCTATGTCCTCCCTTTTTGTCACAATTGGCAAATACATGTTCATTCTTACGACTGTACTCACTCCCACCTGCATGTTTTTGAACATGCTTGTTTCTCTTACGATCCCTCGCAAATGGGTACATTAGTTTAAAGGTTTACCGTCAATTCCTTGTTTTGCATAACATTTTCTCCACCCATGGCCTATTCGTCCACATCTATAACATATGTTATGTTTCGTTTGGAAGACCTATTGATGGGCAAATGATCTTGATATGAGTTTGCAAAGGAAACCTTTTTACTACTAGTATCTTTGTCACTTTATAACTTCCCCATTCTAGTACTTATATTAGAAACCATGCTTGCTACAGAATCCAATGTTACATTAACTTCATCCACTGAATTACTAGAGTTTTCTATAGTTTTAGTACTAGAAGTGTCACTTTCAGCGGTTTGCTGCACTGCGATACCTAATCGTGCCGCGTCTAAGGCATTACGGAATGTCTTAGGTTCTTTGGAAAACACAAATCCACGCAAAGAAGGCAATAGACCTCTGACAAAAATTGACATTTGCTCAGAATCTGTTTTACCAACTTGTCTGCACCAGCGCATAACATCTGACGCGTACACGTCCAAAGTTTCATTGGTGAGTTGTTTACGCGACAGCAATTTTGCTTCAATTCCCCAACGCCACGAATCACCCTCAAAATTCTCCTTAAGAAGAGCCTTAATCTTATCAACCGTATCCTTATCGCTTTCGGGTATTGACTCAAGAAAGACGCTAGCATTGCCCTCAATTTTGATTGTCAGAGCCAATGCCGCTTTTGGCTCAGAATAATCTCGAAGTGCAGCATAATTTTAAAATTTGGTAATGAAAGAATCTAAATCATCTTCAGGATTTCCTGAATATTTGATTTTTAAATCGTACATGTCGTACTCAGTAGCCATGTTTAAATCAAAATCTAATATTTCATCATCAGAACTACTATCAGATGTATTAGAAATTTCTTCATCAGAACTATCATTCAACTTTTCTTGACTCGCTTTAATTGACTTTAATTGACTCGCTTTAATAAAGCAAAATTATTAAAAATATTTTCAAAGTCAACTTATTAATTCACATCAACAAAGTTTTGCAAATAACCTACATACAAGTTTCCACTATCTATTTACATACCATTAATTCACTGACCAAATAATTCATATTAGCAATCATAGTAAACTACAAACATGATGACCATCAATGAACCCGGTTGACTGACAAAGAAAGCATATTCAATTGAATAATTGAGTAAACTGCCCGCGAATTTTAAATACATGCCACGCCACAGTTTATGACGGCTGAATGAACAATCAGACACAATACAAAGCCAAGCTTATAACTGACTAAAGAAGCAAGCTTCAATTCAATGAATACAATTGTACACTCCATTGATTACACATTAAAGCAAACCCGTCACATACACAGCTGGTATCGATTGGCAGCCAACGCCCATGTCTAGCGCAAAATTACTCAAGATGTATTAATATATTGGGTAAAAATTGTCTCTTGTAAGTGTGATCTTTAAAATAACATTGATATACAAATATCAAAACGCCTTGGCTTTCTCCACCATTTCTAATAAAGAACTTTTGGGAATAGGACTCGATAAATCTTTTAGGCGGCGAGGTAGGTACCAGGTTCAATCACACGGCTTGGTAGATGTGTCTTGGTTCACTCGTCTCGGCTAGTCCCTCAGATTGGTATTCGGTTCTTCGTCTCTTCATCATAGATATGGCATGAGTAGGGGCGCTAATATAAAGTTCTTCATAGAACTAGAGTTTCAACCAGGGACTTATTAGGCTTTCAGATTCAGCCAAGCACGAGTATTATCACACAAACATGAAGACAATCAAAACCACAATAAAAAATTTACTGAAATTTATGATATATTTATTACTTACTTCATTCGGTATGAAACTTTATATTAAAACTAACAAGTGAACTAGGAGTAGAACAAACTCCATTATCAAGTAATAATTAGCGAGAATTGTTCTCGCTCTAAACTAAGAAGTTGTGTTCAAATCTTGACGCACACGTAGAGTTTATGGAGAGCTGTTAAGCCTCTGAGTGACTGCCACAGACTACAATTCATTCTCAGTTTGCGTCGTCCACAAGACTTCTCTTTACAAAAGACTATTGTGACGTTTTACGATAGTCTAATTGAAATGATACGAGAGAGTGATTTCTCTCGGGGTGAATGACACCATAATTTTGATTAAATAAATACATTAAAATAGAAGGCACGGGATATAAAATAATATATCGCCACAACAAATGTATTACATCACACTTTTTGTTACCATCCATGTTTTTATACTTTGGAGTGTTCTCCGAATGTAATTGACTTACACCTGTCAGTGCAGAGGACATGCTCTGTAAAATATCTCTATAGCCTGTCTTGTCTCAAGTTGATAGTGACGTCATGTTGGATTTTGCAGTGGCAGATTCTGGCGCTAACCTAATCCCGTGTGGCGTATAGACACGTGTAGATGGGCGGTTAGCTCTTAATCAGATCCCTCATGATATGACATAAGTCCAGTCTGATGCAAACCATGTACAAACCCTCTGATCACCACAGGTCCTGAGACTGTCCCTCCCCTCTGATCTTTGAAATATTTAGTGATTCACAGGCACATCTAGAACAGCTCACAGAGGGTAGGTCATGGTTTTCACATTTTGTTTTTAACATGACAACTTTATTGAGAAATAATATCAAGGCTCAGAATCTGAGCCAATGGGTGCTTTGTCCGTATGCTGGTGATGCAACCACATTGATTCGAATATACCACTGCGAAAGCAATTATAGCGTTACTCTCAACTTGTGTGTTGAGACGAGACTCTCAACTTGAGGTCAGACCAAAGAACTAATATGATAATGTATAATTTCTTTAGTCAAAACATAACATATAAGACTACTATATAAACTGTGTGGTCAATTGTGAAATTAGGAACATGAATTTATCAATTGTAGTATAGTATAGTATAGTATATCTTGTCTCAAGTTGAGAGTAACGCGATGTTGGATTTCACAGTGGCAGATTTGAGTCAGTGAGTTCACGGACAAAATCGCCCTTCTACGCATGTGTAGAAGCTCCGCGGCATTAGGTAGGCGCGAGCGATTCGAATCTGCCACTGCGAAATCCAACATGGAGTTTCACTTAACTTGAAAATACAAGACTATTTTATTATATAGTCAAGTTATATGACTTCTACATAAATTGTTATTTGATGTGCATTTCAATTAATACAGATTCAAAAGTTTGTCTCAGAAGAGGTCACGCGTATTTTGGTTCGGTTTTTGCCGGCAAAAACCTGCCGGCAAGGGTGGCAAAAACTGGCAAAAACCTGTTTTTGCCAGTTTTGCCTGGTTTAAACCGGCAAAAATGGCAAAAACTGGCAAAAACTCACATAATATAGTCACTCAAATATTAAAAAGTAACACAGAAAGCTCATAAACAGTAACACAAAACATTTAATGAATCATTCAACATATGTTTTGTCTCATCAAGTCCTTAAAATGAAAATGTTTTGAATTTGATATATGACACATTTTGGTTAAATGCACTTGAGCAATAAAAACACATACCTTTAATTTCTTAATGTGGTACTTATAATTACAAAACCTGACCTTGTTACGCTGAAGAAATTATTTTTGTTACTTAATAATTTGTTTTGAGATGAAAAAACTGAACTATAAATCACTTTTTTAGTTTTTTGCCATTTTTGCCGACAAAAACTGGCAAAAACTGTTTTTACCAAGCGGTTAAAACCGCGGTTTTTTCCACTTGCGGCAAAAACCTGCGAACCCTGGCGCATAGCCTTTTAATTTCGAAATTTGGTGTGTTATTTTTGTTTCATGTTCTGAGATTTTTCCTTTTTGTTTTGCATTCTGAAAAAAAATAAATAAAAGGTGCCCAATATGTTTCGAACAGTTAGATGGTTAGCCCCAGGCGCGTAGTATAACTTTTATAAATGGAGGAAAGTGCAAACGGCGTAACGATTTTATAATTTCGTCTGAGACAAACCTTTTTAGTTGAAACATGTTTAAGCAACAACAAACAATATATGGCATTTTAAAAAGCATTTTTGGTGAATTGTTTTTAAAACAAAAATCAATACATTGGTTGCACATTTTTTTATCTACATGTCTCCATATTTCATCAGCTTGCAAAATACACCTCGTGTTTTCGCAAATATTGTTAAAATTTATTGTAGAAATTGTAATGTTTACACTTGTCTACAGATATTGACAATATTATACAAATATTGACTGCTATGAGGGGCATGGTTAAAATTATAGGCCCAAGGTGATCTCAAAACCATGACTATGCCCCGAGGCGTAGCCGAGGGGCATAGTCATGGTTTTGATATCACCGCGGGCCTATAATTTTAACCATACCCCGAATAAAAAGCAGTCAATATTTGTTTTATATACCAAATCTTAAGATTCTTGTCATCTGTTTGGTTAAAAGCATCGATTTTGGAAAGAGAAAGTAATAGTTTCAATGCGAACGGCACAGTCGATTTCCGCGTAATTATAGCGCGCGAAAACATTAACGCGTGCGTAATACCATTTTACGCTGGGAACAAAGCACACGCAGAACTATGCCCGAGGAATAGTTACTCTAGTGGGCATAGTCAAAACTATGCCCGCTCTTTTAACCAATCAGATGGCGGGAATCTTTAGATGAGGTATATAAACAATGATATATCATGATATAGTTGTCGTTATTGGTACTCAACGTTAAGCGTTATTTTCGTACGACTTGCCTGTCGGTTGGCTATACACTTAGTGCTACGAACTAAATCAATCCTGACAACTGACTACCAAAAGGGGACATCAAGGTACCAACAACAGCAGTCGCTATCTACACTGTACTAATACTCCTCATTAACCACCACCTCCGCCAACTCAACATCCCAACACTTCAAATCGTAGAGAGCAGATAGCAATAGGATCGCCATTCTTGCTACACTTGGTTGGTTCTATTCGGACGAACTGAGCTTGAGGGCGAGACCGAAACTCACTCATCACAGCAACATCGGGATTACCTGTACAACTGACGATAAATGTCTGTAACAAAAAGAAAGGAACAAAATCGTATAAAATCGTACACTGCACAATACACTTTTCAAGACAATTTCTTGTCTCAGTTCACTTTCTAAATGTTTAAATGCTATAAATCAATGTTGTTAGAGTATTAATGTTTAGGAATTATTTCATACGTAATGTTTAGTTTCTATAAAACATATTTACAAAGTAAAGGCACATGATGCAGTTATGTCTATAGTAGAATTCACTACGAGCTTTGCAGGACTTAAACCCCTTTAAAAGCTATTAAAGCAAGATAACACTCATTGAAAACAGCTCAACTATGTTAAATCAGATCTTCTCTGGTTAAATCCACACTACACATGTTTTTTGTTTTACCTGTGCGATATTGCAATGAGCTGGTATTGTAGTTTCAGTTAGGTGAACGATTATAAAGCAAACGCAAGGTAACAATACTGGTGGCCTTTGTTTCCCAAATGAGACAATAGTCTACATATTGTTAACCAGCATTCTTGAAAATGAGAAACATAATGGTTGTAGACTTAACACGGTTTGGATATAATTTCTTCATTTTTTGGTGTTATCTGTCATTTACATATCAGGGAGGTACGACCATTTGCAGATGCTCAACCTACTCAGTTTTTAGCCTACATGTAATGTATTCATTATTCTTGATTGACATCAAGTCAAGTGGTTTAGCTTTAATGCCCTTCGCAAGAGAGCGAGTGAGTGATAGTCAGTAAAAGATGCATTCGATTTACACAGAAAATTTTGCAGGCCATGCCGTGCCCTTCCTTCCTAAAACACCAAAGTGCGAATATTTCCAAACACCTAAATTAGTTAAAAACTTAAGACATGTTACAAAACTATATTTTCTAGAATTTCAGAGAGTACTTTAAATAGGCAATACCCTATACCTATAACATACACTGTTTGTAGAGGTCACGTGTCAATGGTGAGAGTACTGTGTATTGTGTATAGGAAAATGAACAGTAACTGCAGTATGAAGAATTTGTTCAGTTACTAAACACAGTTTTATGGAACGGAAGTCACGGTAAATTAATAAATCAAAAAAGTATTTGAAAAAATTTTAATGTTAAATCAGCCGTTTTGGGATTCTGTTTCGGAGTATATTCCCTCTAAAACGGGACAAACTTTTCAATGACTTAAATTGGTTAGACGCCTGTGTGGTATGCACTCACCACATTGCAACTAGAGACATAATGTTCATATTATTAAAAATAGTGTACAAGTTGCATGATTCTATAAAGGTATTCATGTCCATATTGTGGTAGTCACGTGAAGACTTCATTATCTTTACAGGGTCAGGTTTCTTCCTTTGCAGAGTACATCCTACGAAGAAATGATCAGAAAGCAGAGTATCGGTTACTTTCCATTCCACAATTAAGTTGTCTTCTGGACGGGCTATCAGCAGGTCGATGGTATGACCATCCTTATGAGTCGGGACGTTAACAGATTGCTCTAGACCAGCATCCAAAATCGAGCTCGTGAATCGCTTCACTTCAGATTTTTCCGGCTCGTCCATGTGGATGTAAAGTCTCCGGTAAGCAAGACCTTTCCCGGTAATAAGGAAATGTCACCGAGAAAGACTTCAAACTCATCTAGAAACTCACTCGTTTTGAGACCATTGGATGTAGATGGATATGGCCTGTAAACGGCAATTAAACGGATATCTTTAGTCTTTCCCATAACACACGCATGCTCGAAGGTCTTAGGTGCAAGTCCAGTTGGTGTCAAATGGAGATCAAGCGAGGACTTGTATAGGATGCCTACGCCTCCTCCGCGGTCATCCCTGGGAACGTTGATGAAGGAATAACCACCAGGAACAAGTTCACCAATTATTACATGATCGTCAGTTCTAAGCCATGTCTCCGTTATCACAAAAATATCCACATCATTCTCCAGAACATAGTCATATGCAATTGATGTTTTGTTACATATCGATCTTGCGTTCCATGTGTGGACATTAAGCAGGTTTGGATTATAAGGTCCAATTGGACGTAGAGCAGATAGATTAGCGACTCTCTGGGATTTCTTAACAGGCAGTCGATCTGATACCAAAACTGAAATATTTCTCAGTGTTCTTCTAAAACCACCTCTTGTACCTCGTTTCCTTATGCGTTTCTGTTTTTGCTTTATTGGCAAAGTACTACTTTCACATTGGTGATCTAAACATGGATTTTGAAGTAGATTTAAATCAGCCAGTCGTTCACACGTTTCCTTGGTTAATGGGCAGTCTTGATGGGATTGTTTGGACAGATTACGCAAGGTCCCATTAGAGTATCTTATGAAGTCGATCGGTTTACCATGGTCAGTAACTTTACGAGATGGATAATCCGTAGAAGTAACGTTATCTACAATCCCCGAAATATGTCTTGAAACATTAAAGCGTCTTTAGGGGAAAATAAGTCCCCCACTCCCCCATGCAATGTTGAAACGTGCAAATGTGTTCAGCGTGTCTCCAAAGTGTCGCAACATTGTATGATGGGGGTGGGGAAGGGACAAGTGTTAATTGATGGCCCAGCTTTCTTCTAATTCCTAATATTGAACATTTTTATCCACATTAAAAATACACTTTTGATTTCATTCAAGATGCCTAAAGCGTTTCAAGGACATTTTTCGGGGATTGTCTGAGGCAATCGCTAAAATTAACATCTGATTTTAATCTTTTGGCTATAACTTTAAAACTACTTGAAAGAATCACTCCAAATTTTCAATGAATATTAGATAGTGCATAAGCTATGATGTGGATATAAAATAAAACAACTAATTGTATCAATTTTGACTATATCGCCCTGCACTGCAAGCAGGTTGCACCTATCACCTGTGTATGTCTACAATCATAGATTGAATACAATAGCGCTCTTTTCATACATACTAATCTTACAGATGTGAGTGATCAGCATGATATAGTTCAATGCATAGGTACCGCGTGAAAAAATTTCCATGACTATTTATTAATAGATAGGCTATGATGTGGGCACAAAATAAAGCAACTAATCTTTTATTTAGATAGTGGTCAAATAATTCTTTTGTACTGCATCCATTTGCATATCTTCTGGAGCGTGCCAAAAGAGGAGATGATTTGAACTAATGACCTTATGTGCAAGCACTCTATAAGTAAATACTTATGAAAACGTATGAAACTTGAACGTGGGGTGTGTGGGGGGGGGGTTACACGATAATCGATTATCGATTTTCCTCCACCACCCTCAACCACACAAATATAACACTCCCCCCCCCCCTAATCATCCTTAGCGACTGCGATTGAACATGACAGTCTGTGATCATCATTTCCGTGTTAGGTTTTAGAATTTAATTGAAAATTGAAAATTAATTGATCATTGATTGTCGGTTATCGACTGTCTATTACCCCCCCCCTCCCACCACCACCAACAACTCAAACACTGCTTAACAACGACATCTACCGGCGTGGCGTGTTAAATAAAGACTGTGATAACGAACTCCTACACTAGTGGAAGTTTTGGATGAGAAAACGGACATTTTGATGAGAATCGGCCAAAATGGTGAGAATTTAATTTTCTCATTCTCTTGGATGAGAAACTTCCTGGTGTGTGTGTCAATCATTATTGTCTTATTAAAACTGGTGACAATTGCTAATCCCCGATTATTATTTTCTCATCCAAAAGAATGATAAAATTAAATTCTCACCATTTTGGCCGTTTCTCATCAAAATGTCCGTTTTCTCATCCAAAACTTCCACTAGTGTTATCTGACAATTGCTATATTGCCCATATTCATGACATTTAAAGATGTCCGGATCTATGTGTGTCTTTATTACAATTAAAAAACCCAATCAATTATCATGCCATAGATAAATTAGGGTTTTAAAACTTATTTTCGTGTTTCACAATGTCAATTGTCATAAATATAGAAGAAAAGTTTACTGGTTTGAATAAGTCACACAAAAAAAAGGAAAAAAAAGTGAAACTGTTGGGGCTCGAACCACTAGCCTTTCGTTTCACCGTCTGAAGTACTGTCCATTACACCACGCTGTCATGTTGAAATAATTACGGGATTCCGTGATATATGGGTGCGCATTGCATTCTCGTGATTATGAAAATGGTAAATCTCGACAGACGATTTACATTTGCTAAAATCAGTAAAATGTAAATAATGTTAGAGCTAACAAAACGTAAAATAGTAAAATTAGATGTAGTTTTGAACAAGCTTTCAAACAAAACACTTTCCAAATAAAAGTTGACACCAAATCGGCCTAAATTATGAATTTTGTCAACGGTTTACCATTTTCTAAATTAAAGAAACTCCTTGTATTAATATTCAGTATTAGACTATGGTAAACCGTCAAATCACTATGTGATTCAATGGGACGATTTACAATCGCACTTTACCATTTCACGCAAATAAAATGATCAATTTTAAAGATATTTCTGCATGAGTAGGCCTACTTCATGAGCGTACTAATGCGATTTTTTTTATAGGTTCGGTTTTTTTTGTTTTGTTTTTGCTTTGGGGGAGGGCGTTGATCTGAAAAAGGTGAAAAAGGTCGTTTTTTGACTATATTGCCCTGCACTGCAGCGTTCACGCGATACATATCCACTGAACTATATCATGCTGATCACTCACATCTGTAAGATTAGTAATGTTTGAAAAGAGCGCTATTGTATTCAATCTATGATTATAGACATACACAGGTGATGGGTGCAACCTGCTTGTAGTGCAGGGCGATATAGTCAAAATTGATACAATAAGTTGTTTTATTTTATATCCACATCATAGCTTATGCATTAACTAATATTCATTGAAAATTTGGAGTAATTCTATCAAGTAGTTTTAAAGTTACAGCCAAAAGTTTAAAATCAGATGTTAATTTTAGCGATTGCCTCATACAATCCCCGAAATATGTCTTGAAACATTAAAGCGTCTTTAGGGAAAATAAGTCCCCCACTCCCCGTGCAATGTTGAAACGTGCAAATGTGTTCAGCGTGTCTCCAAAGTGTCGCAACATTGTATGATGGGGGTGGGGAAGGACAAGTGTTAATTGATGGCCCAGCTTTCTTCTAATTCCTAATATTGAACATTTTTATCCACATTAAAAATACACTTTTGATTTCATTCAAGATGCCTAAAGCGTTTCAAGGACATTTTTCGGGGATTGTCTGAGGCAATCGCTAAAATTAACATCTGATTTTAATCTTTTGGCTATAACTTTAAAACTACTTGAAAGAATCACTCCAAATTTTCAATGAATATTAGATAGTGCATAAGCTATGATGTGGATATAAAATAAAACAACTAATTGTATCAATTTTGACTATATCGCCCTGCACTGCAAGCAGGTTGCACCTATCACCTGTGTATGTCTACAATCATAGATTGAATACAATAGCGCTCTTTTCATACATACTAATCTTACAGATGTGAGTGATCAGCATGATATAGTTCAATGCATAGGTACCGCGTGAAAAAATTTCCATGACTATTTATTAATAGATAGGCTATGATGTGGGCACAAAATAAAGCAACTAATCTTTTATTTAGATAGTGGTCAAATAATTCTTTTGTACTGCATCCATTTGCATATCTTCTGGAGCGTGCCAAAAGAGGAGATGATTTGAACTAATGACCTTATGTGCAAGCACTCTATAAGTAAATACTTATGAAAACGTATGAAACTTGAACGTGGGTGTGTGGGGGGGGGGTTACACGATAATCGATTATCGATTTTCCTCCACCACCCTCAACCACACAAATATAACACCCCCTAATCATCCTTAGCGACTGCGATTGAACATGACAGTCTGTGATCATCATTTCCGTGTTAGGTTTTAGAATTTAATTGAAAATTGAAAATTAATTGATCATTGATTGTCGGTTATCGACTGTCTATTACCCCCCCCCCCCACCACCACCAACAACTCAAACACTGCTTAACAACGACATCTACCGGCGTGGCGTGTTAAATAAAGACTGTGATAACGAACTCCTACACTAGTGGAAGTTTTGGATGAGAAAACGGACATTTTGATGAGAATCGGCCAAAATGGTGAGAATTTAATTTTCTCATTCTCTTGGATGAGAAACTTCCTGGTGTGTGTGTCAATCATTATTGTCTTATTAAAACTGGTGACAATTGCTAATCCCCGATTATTATTTTCTCATCCAAAAGAATGATAAAATTAAATTCTCACCATTTTGGCCGTTTCTCATCAAAATGTCCGTTTTCTCATCCAAAACTTCCACTAGTGTTATCTGACAATTGCTATATTGCCCATATTCATGACATTTAAAGATGTCCGGATCTATTTGTGTCTTTATTACAATTAAAAAAACCCAATCAATTATCATGCCATAGATAAATTAGGGTTTTAAAACTTATTTTCGTGTTTCACAATGTCAATTGTCATGAATATAGAAGAAAAGTTTACTGGTTTGAATAAGTCACACAAAAAAAAGGAAAAAAAAAGTGAAACTGTTGGGGCTCGAACCACTAGCCTTTCGTTTCACCGTCTGAAGTACTGTCCATTACACCACGCTGTCATGTTGAAATAATTACGGGATTCCGTGATATATGGGTGCGCATTGCATTCTCGTGATTATGAAAATGGTAAATCTCGACAGACGATTTACATTTGCTAAAATCAGTAAAATGTAAATAATGTTAGAGCTAACAAAACGTAAAATAGTAAAATTAGATGTAGTTTTGAACAAGCTTTCAAACAAAACACTTTCCAAATAAAAGTTGACACCAAATCGGCCTAAATTATGAATTTTGTCAACGGTTTACCATTTTAAATTAAAGAAACTCCTTGTATTAATATTCAGTATTAGACTATGGTAAACCGTCAAATCACTATGTGATTCAATGGGACGATTTACAATCGCACTTTACCATTTCACGCAAATAAAATGATCAATTTTAAAGATATTTCTGCATGAGTAGGCCTACTTCATGAGCGTACTAATGCGATTTTTTTATTGGTTCGGTTTTTTTTGTTTTGTTTTTGCTTTGGGGGAGGGCGTTGATCTGAAAAAGGTGAAAAAGGTCGTTTTTTGACTATATTGCCCTGCACTGCAGCGTTCACGCGATACATATCCACTGAACTATATCATGCTGATCACTCACATCTGTAAGATTAGTAATGTTTGAAAAGAGCGCTATTGTATTCAATCTATGATTATAGACATACACAGGTGATGGGTGCAACCTGCTTGTAGTGCAGGGCGATATAGTCAAAATTGATACAATAAGTTGTTTTATTTTATATCCACATCATAGCTTATGCATTAACTAATATTCATTGAAAATTTGGAGTAATTCTATCAAGTAGTTTTAAAGTTACAGCCAAAAGTTTAAAATCAGATGTTAATTTTAGCGATTGCCTCATACAATCCCCGAAATATGTCTTGAAACATTAAAGCGTCTTTAGGGAAAATAAGTCCCCACTCCCCGTGCAATGTTGAAACGTGCAAATGTGTTCAGCGTGTCTCCAAAGTGTCGCAACATTGTATGATGGGGGGTGGCGAAGCGACAAGTGTTAATTGATGGCCCAGCTTTCTTCTAATTCCTAATATTGAACATTTTTATCCACATTAAAAATACACTTTTGATTTCATTCAAGATGCCTAAAGCGTTTCAAGGACATTTTTCGGGGATTGTCTGAGGCAATCGCTAAAATTAACATCTGATTTTAATCTTTTGGCTATAACTTTAAAACTACTTGAAAGAATCACTCCAAATTTTCAATGAATATTAGATAGTGCATAAGCTATGATGTGGATATAAAATAAAACAACTAATTGTATCAATTTTGACTATATCGCCCTGCACTGCAAGCAGGTTGCACCTATCACCTGTGTATGTCTACAATCATAGATTGAATACAATAGCGCTCTTTTCATACATACTAATCTTACAGATGTGAGTGATCAGCATGATATAGTTCAATGCATAGGTACCGCGTGAAAAAATTTCCATGACTATTTATTAATAGATAGGCTATGATGTGGGCACAAAATAAAGCAACTAATCTTTTATTTAGATAGTGGTCAAATAATTCTTTTGTACTGCATCCATTTGCATATCTTCTGGAGCGTGCCTAAAGAGGAGATGATTTGAACTAATGACCTTATGTGCAAGCACTCTATAAGTAAATACTTATGAAAACGTATGAAACTTGAACGTGGGGTGTGTGGGGGAGGGGGGTTACACGATAATCGATTATCGATTTTCCTCCACCACCCTCAACCACACAAATATAACACTCCCCCCCCCCTAATCATCCTTAGCGACTGCGATTGAACATGACAGTCTGTGATCATCATTTCCGTGTTAGGTTTTAGAATTTAATTGAAAATTGAAAATTAATTGATCATTGATTGTCGGTTATCGACTGTCTATTACCCCCTCCCACCACCACCAACAACTCAAACACTGCTTAACAACGACATCTACCGGCGTGGCGTGTTAAATAAAGACTGTGATAACGAACTCCTACACTAGTGGAAGTTTTGGATGAGAAAACGGACATTTTGATGAGAATCGGCCAAAATGGTGAGAATTTAATTTTCTCATTCTCTTGGATGAGAAACTTCCTGGTGTGTGTGTCAATCATTATTGTCTTATTAAAACTGGTGACAATTGCTAATCCCCGATTATTATTTTCTCATCCAAAAGAATGATAAAATTAAATTCTCACCATTTTGGCCGTTTCTCATCAAAATGTCCGTTTTCTCATCCAAAACTTCCACTAGTGTTATCTGACAATTGCTATATTGCCCATATTCATGACATTTAAAGATGTCCGGATCTATGTGTGTCTTTATTACAATTAAAAAACCCAATCAATTATCATGCCATAGATAAATTAGGGTTTTAAAACTTATTTTCGTGTTTCACAATGTCAATTGTCATGAATATAGAAGAAAAGTTTACTGGTTTGAATAAGTCACACAAAAAAAAGGAAAAAAAAGTGAAACTGTTGGGGCTCGAACCACTAGCCTTTCGTTTCACCGTCTGAAGTACTGTCCATTACACCACGCTGTCATGTTGAAATAATTACGGGATTCCGTGATATATGGGTGCGCATTGCATTCTCGTGATTATGAAAATGGTAAATCTCGACAGACGATTTACATTTGCTAAAATCAGTAAAATGTAAATAATGTTAGAGCTAACAAAACGTAAAATAGTAAAATTAGATGTAGTTTTGAACAAGCTTTCAAACAAAACACTTTCCAAATAAAAGTTGACACCAAATCGGCCTAAATTATGAATTTTGTCAACGGTTTACCATTTCTAAATTAAAGAAACTCCTTGTATTAATATTCAGTATTAGACTATGGTAAACCGTCAAATCACTATGTGATTCAATGGGACGATTTACAATCGCACTTTACCATTTCACGCAAATAAAATGATCAATTTTAAAGATATTTCTGCATGAGTAGGCCTACTTCATGAGCGTACTAATGCGATTTTTTTATTGGTTCGTTTTTTTTGTTTTGTTTTTTGCTTTGGGGGAGGGCGTTGATCTGAAAAAGGTGAAAAAGGTCGTTTTTTGACTATATTGCCCTGCACTGCAGCGTTCACGCGATACATATCCACTGAACTATATCATGCTGATCACTCACATCTGTAAGATTAGTAATGTTTGAAAAGAGCGCTATTGTATTCAATCTATGATTATAGACATACACAGGTGATGGGTGCAACCTGCTTGTAGTGCAGGGCGATATAGTCAAAATTGATACAATAAGTTGTTTTATTTTATATCCACATCATAGCTTATGCATTAACTAATATTCATTGAAAATTTGGAGTAATTCTATCAAGTAGTTTTAAAGTTACAGCCAAAAGTTTAAAATCAGATGTTAATTTTAGCGATTGCCTCATACAATCCCCGAAATATGTCTTGAAACATTAAAGCGTCTTTAGGGGGAAAATAAGTCCCCCCACTCCCCGTGCAATGTTGAAACGTGCAAATGTGTTCAGCGTGTCTCCAAAGTGTCGCAACATTGTATGATGGGGGGTGGGGAAGGACAAGTGTTAATTGATGGCCCAGCTTTCTTCTAATTCCTAATATTGAACATTTTTATCCACATTAAAAATACACTTTTGATTTCATTCAAGATGCCTAAAGCGTTTCAAGGACATTTTTCGGGGATTGTCTGAGGCAATCGCTAAAATTAACATCTGATTTTAATCTTTTGGCTATAACTTTAAAACTACTTGAAAGAATCACTCCAAATTTTCAATGAATATTAGATAGTGCATAAGCTATGATGTGGATATAAAATAAAACAACTAATTGTATCAATTTTGACTATATCGCCCTGCACTGCAAGCAGGTTGCACCTATCACCTGTGTATGTCTACAATCATAGATTGAATACAATAGCGCTCTTTTCATACATACTAATCTTACAGATGTGAGTGATCAGCATGATATAGTTCAATGCATAGGTACCGCGTGAAAAAATTTCCATGACTATTTATTAATAGATAGGCTATGATGTGGGCACAAAATAAAGCAACTAATCTTTTATTTAGATAGTGGTCAAATAATTCTTTTGTACTGCATCCATTTGCATATCTTCTGGAGCGTGCCTATAGAGGAGATGATTTGAACTAATGACCTTATGTGCAAGCACTCTATAAGTAAATACTTATGAAAACGTATGAAACTTGAACGTGGGGTGTGTGGGGAGGGGGTTACACGATAATCGATTATCGATTTTCCTCCACCACCCTCAACCACACAAATATAACACCCCCTAATCATCCTTAGCGACTGCGATTGAACATGACAGTCTGTGATCATCATTTCCGTGTTAGGTTTTAGAATTTAATTGAAAATTGAAAATTAATTGATCATTGATTGTCGGTTATCGACTGTCTATTACCCCCTCCCACCACCACCAACAACTCAAACACTGCTTAACAACGACATCTACCGGCGTGGCGTGTTAAATAAAGACTGTGATAACGAACTCCTAAACTAGTGGAAGTTTTGATGAGAAACGGACATTTTGATGAGAATCGGCCAAAATGGTGAGAATTTAATTTTCTCATTCTCTTGGATGAGAAACTTCCTGGTGTGTGTGTCAATCATTATTGTCTTATTAAAACTGGTGACAATTGCTAATCCCCGATTATTATTTTCTCATCCAAAAGAATGATAAAATTAAATTCTCACCATTTTGGCCGTTTCTCATCAAAATGTCCGTTTTCTCATCCAAAACTTCCACTAGTGTTATCTGACAATTGCTATATTGCCCATATTCATGACATTTAAAGATGTCGGATCTATGTGTGTCTTTATTACAATTAAAAAACCCAATCAATTATCATGCCATAGATAAATTAGGGTTTTAAAACTTATTTTCGTGTTTCACAATGTCAATTGTCATGAATATAGAAGAAAAGTTTACTGGTTTGAATAAGTCACACAAAAAAAAAAAAAAAAAGTGAAACTGTTGGGGCTCGAACCACTAGCCTTTCGTTTCACCGTCTGAAGTACTGTCCATTACACCACGCTGTCATGTTGAAATAATTACGGGATTCCGTGATATATGGGTGCGCATTGCATTCTCGTGATTATGAAAATGGTAAATCTCGACAGACGATTTACATTTGCTAAAATCAGTAAAATGTAAATAATGTTAGAGCTAACAAAACGTAAAATAGTAAAATTAGATGTAGTTTTGAACAAGCTTTCAAACAAAACACTTTCCAAATAAAAGTTGACACCAAATCGGCCTAAATTATGAATTTTGTCAACGGTTTACCATTTCTAAATTAAAGAAACTCCTTGTATTAATATTCAGTATTAGACTATGGTAAACCGTCAAATCACTATGTGATTCAATGGGACGATTTACAATCGCACTTTACCATTTCACGCAAATAAAATGATCAATTTTAAAGATATTTCTGCATGAGTAGGCCTACTTCATGAGCGTACTAATGCGATTTTTTTTATTGGTTCGGTTTTTTTTGTTTTGTTTTTGCTTTGGGGGAGGGCGTTGATCTGAAAAAGGTGAAAAAGGTCGTTTTTGACTATATTGCCCTGCACTGCAGCGTTCACGCGATACATATCCACTGAACTATATCATGCTGATCACTCACATCTGTAAGATTAGTAATGTTTGAAAAGAGCGCTATTGTATTCAATCTATGATTATAGACATACACAGGTGATGGGTGCAACCTGCTTGTAGTGCAGGGCGATATAGTCAAAATTGATACAATAAGTTGTTTTATTTTATATCCACATCATAGCTTATGCATTAACTAATATTCATTGAAAATTTGGAGTAATTCTATCAAGTAGTTTTAAAGTTACAGCCAAAAGTTTAAAATCAGATGTTAATTTTAGCGATTGCCTCATACAATCCCCGAAATATGTCTTGAAACATTAAAGCGTCTTTAGGGGAAATAAGTCCCCTCTCCCCCGTGTAATGTTGAAACGTGCAAATGTGTTCAGCGTGTCTCCAAAGTGTCGCAACATTGTATGATGGGGGTGGGGAAGGGACAAGTGTTAATTGATGGCCCAGCTTTCTTCTAATTCCTAATATTGAACATTTTATCCACATTAAAAATACACTTTTGATTTCATTCAAGATGCCTAAAGCGTTTCAAGGACATTTTCGGGGATTGTCTGAGGCAATCGCTAAAATTAACATCTGATTTTAATCTTTTGGCTATAACTTTAAAACTACTTGAAAGAATCACTCCAAATTTTCAATGAATATTAGATAGTGCATAAGCTATGATGTGGATATAAAATAAAACAACTAATTGTATCAATTTTGACTATATCGCCCTGCACTGCAAGCAGGTTGCACCTATCACCTGTGTATGTCTACAATCATAGATTGAATACAATAGCGCTCTTTTCATACATACTAATCTTACAGATGTGAGTGATCAGCATGATATAGTTCAATGCATAGGTACCGCGTGAAAAAATTTCCATGACTATTTATTAATAGATAGGCTATGATGTGGGCACAAAATAAAGCAACTAATCTTTTATTTAGATAGTGGTCAAATAATTCTTTTGTACTGCATCCATTTGCATATCTTCTGGAGCGTGCCTATAGAGGAGATGATTTGAACTAATGACCTTATGTGCAAGCACTCTATAAGTAAATACTTATGAAAACGTATGAAACTTGAACGTGGGGTGTGGGGGGGGGGGGGTTACACGATAATCGATTATCGATTTTCCTCCACCACCCTCAACCACACAAATATAACACCCCCTAATCATCCTTAGCGACTGCGATTGAACATGACAGTCTGTGATCATCATTTCCGTGTTAGGTTTTAGAATTTAATTGAAAATTGAAAATTAATTGATCATTGATTGTCGGTTATCGACTGTCTATTACCCCCCCCTCCCACCACCACCAACAACTCAAACACTGCTTAACAACGACATCTACCGGCGTGGCGTGTTAAATAAAGACTGTGATAACGAACTCCTAAACTAGTGGAAGTTTTGGATGAGACAACGGACATTTTGATGAGAATCGGCCAAAATGGTGAGAATTTAATTTTCTCATTCTCTTGGATGAGAAACTTCCTGGTGTGTGTGTCAATCATTATTGTCTTATTAAAACTGGTGACAATTGCTAATCCTCGATTATTATTTTCTCATCCAAAAGAATGATAAAATTAAATTCTCACCATTTTGGCCGTTTCTCATCAAAATGTCCGTTTTCTCATCCAAAACTTCCACTAGTGTTATCTGACAATTGCTATATTGCCCATATTCATGACATTTAAAGATGTCCGGATCTATGTGTGTCTTTATTACAATTAAAAAACCCAATCAATTATCATGCCATAGATAAATTAGGGTTTTAAAACTTATTTTCGTGTTTCACAATGTCAATTGTCATGAATATAGAAGAAAAGTTTACTGGTTTGAATAAGTCACACACAAAAAAAAAGGAAAAAAAAGTGAAACTGTTGGGGCTCGAACCACTAGCCTTTCGTTTCACCGTCTGAAGTACTGTCCATTACACCACGCTGTCATGTTGAAATAATTACGGGATTCCGTGATATATGGGTGCGCATTGCATTCTCGTGATTATGAAAATGGTAAATCTCGACAGACGATTTACATTTGCTAAAATCAGTAAAATGTAAATAATGTTAGAGCTAACAAAACGTAAAATAGTAAAATTAGATGTAGTTTTGAACAAGCTTTCAAACAAAACACTTTCCAAATAAAAGTTGACACCAAATCGGCCTAAATTATGAATTTTGTCAACGGTTTACCATTTCTAAATTAAAGAAACTCCTTGTATTAATATTCAGTATTAGACTATGGTAAACCGTCAAATCACTATGTGATTCAATGGGACGATTTACAATCGCACTTTACCATTTCACGCAAATAAAATGATCAATTTTAAAGATATTTCTGCATGAGTAGGCCTACTTCATGAGCGTACTAATGCGATTTTTTTATTGGTTCGGTTTTTTTTGTTTTGTTTTTGCTTTGGAGGAGGGCGTTGATCTGAAAAAGGTGAAAAAGGTCGTTTTTGACTATATTGCCCTGCACTGCAGCGTTCACGCGATACATATCCACTGAACTATATCATGCTGATCACTCACATCTGTAAGATTAGTAATGTTTGAAAAGAGCGCTATTGTATTCAATCTATGATTATAGACATACACAGGTGATGGGTGCAACCTGCTTGTAGTGCAGGGCGATATAGTCAAAATTGATACAATAAGTTGTTTTATTTTATATCCACATCATAGCTTATGCATTAACTAATATTCATTGAAAATTTGGAGTAATTCTATCAAGTAGTTTTAAAGTTACAGCCAAAAGTTTAAAATCAGATGTTAATTTTAGCGATTGCCTCATACAATCCCCGAAATATGTCTTGAAACATTAAAGCGTCTTTAGGGAAAATAAGTCCCCCACTCCCCCGTGCAATGTTGAAACGTGCAAATGTGTTCAGCGTGTCTCCAAAGTGTCGCAACATTGTATGATGGGGGGGGGGGAAGGGACAAGTGTTAATTGATGGCCCAGCTTTCTTCTAATTCCTAATATTGAACATTTTTATCCACATTAAAAATACACTTTTGATTTCATTCAAGATGCCTAAAGCGTTTCAAGGACATTTTTCGGGGATTGTCTGAGGCAATCGCTAAAATTAACATCTGATTTTAATCTTTTGGCTATAACTTTAAAACTACTTGAAAGAATCACTCCAAATTTTCAATGAATATTAGATAGTGCATAAGCTATGATGTGGATATAAAATAAAACAACTAATTGTATCAATTTTGACTATATCGCCCTGCACTGCAAGCAGGTTGCACCTATCACCTGTGTATGTCTACAATCATAGATTGAATACAATAGCGCTCTTTTCATACATACTAATCTTACAGATGTGAGTGATCAGCATGATATAGTTCAATGCATAGGTACCGCGTGAAAAATTTCCATGACTATTTATTAATAGATAGGCTATGATGTGGGCACAAAATAAAGCAACTAATCTTTTATTTAGATAGTGGTCAAATAATTCTTTTGTACTGCATCCATTTGCATATCTTCTGGAGCGTGCCTATAGAGGAGATGATTTGAACTAATGACCTTATGTGCAAGCACTCTATAAGTAAATACTTATGAAAACGTATGAAACTTGAACGTGGGGTGTGTGGGGGGGGGGTTACACGATAATCGATTATCGATTTTCCTCCACCACCCTCAACCACACAAATATAACACCCCCCCCCCCTAATCATCCTTAGCGACTGCGATTGAACATGACAGTCTGTGATCATCATTTCCGTGTTAGGTTTTAGAATTTAATTGAAAATTGAAAATTAATTGATCATTGATTGTCGGTTATCGACTGTCTATTACCCCCCCTCCCACCACCACCAACAACTCAAACACTGCTTAACAACGACATCTACCGGCGTGGCGTGTTAAATAAAGACTGTGATAACGAACTCCTAAACTAGTGGAAGTTTTGGATGAGACAACGGACATTTTGATGAGAATCGGCCAAAATGGTGAGAATTTAATTTTCTCATTCTCTTGGATGAGAAACTTCCTGGTGTGTGTGTCAATCATTATTGTCTTATTAAAACTGGTGACAATTGCTAATCCCCGATTATTATTTTCTCATCCAAAAGAATGATAAAATTAAATTCTCACCATTTTGGCCGTTTCTCATCAAAATGTCCGTTTTCTCATCCAAAACTTCCACTAGTGTTATCTGACAATTGCTATATTGCCCATATTCATGACATTTAAAGATGTCCGGATCTATGTGTGTCTTTATAAAAAAAAAAAAAACCCAATCAATTATCATGCCATAGATAAATTAGGGTTTTAAAACTTATTTTCGTGTTTCACAATGTCAATTGTCATGAATATAGAAGAAAAGTTTACTGGTTTGAATAAGTCACACAAAAAAAAAGGAAAAAAAAAGTGAAACTGTTGGGGCTCGAACCACTAGCCTTTCGTTTCACCGTCTGAAGTACTGTCCATTACACCACGCTGTCATGTTGAAATAATTACGGGATTCCGTGATATATGGGTGCGCATTGCATTCTCGTGATTATGAAAATGGTAAATCTCGACAGACGATTTACATTTGCTAAAATCAGTAAAATGTAAATAATGTTAGAGCTAACAAAACGTAAAATAGTAAAATTAGATGTAGTTTTGAACAAGCTTTCAAACAAAACACTTTCCAAATAAAAGTTGACACCAAATCGGCCTAAATTATGAATTTTGTCAACGGTTTACCATTTCTAAATTAAAGAAACTCCTTGTATTAATATTCAGTATTAGACTATGGTAAACCGTCAAATCACTATGTGATTCAATGGGACGATTTACAATCGCACTTTACCATTTCACGCAAATAAAATGATCAATTTTAAAGATATTTCTGCATGAGTAGGCCTACTTCATGAGCGTACTAATGCGATTTTTTTATTGGTTCGGTTTTTTTTTGTTTTGTTTTTTTGCTTTGGGGCAGGGCGTTGATCTGAAAAAGGTGAAAAAGGTCGTTTTTTGACTATATTGCCCTGCACTGCAGCGTTCACGCGATACATATCCACTGAACTATATCATGCTGATCACTCACATCTGTAAGATTAGTAATGTTTGAAAAGAGCGCTATTGTATTCAATCTATGATTATAGACATACACAGGTGATGGGTGCAACCTGCTTGTAGTGCAGGGCGATATAGTCAAAATTGATACAATAAGTTGTTTTATTTTATATCCACATCATAGCTTATGCATTAACTAATATTCATTGAAAATTTGGAGTAATTCTATCAAGTAGTTTTAAAGTTACAGCCAAAAGTTTAAAATCAGATGTTAATTTTAGCGATTGCCTCATACAATCCCCGAAATATGTCTTGAAACATTAAAGCGTCTTTAGGGAATAAGTCCCCACTCCCCCGTGCAATGTTGAAACGTGCAAATGTGTTCAGCGTGTCTCCAAAGTGTCGCAACATTGTATGATGGGGGGTGGGGAAGGGACAAGTGTTAATTGATGGCCCAGCTTTCTTCTAATTCCTAATATTGAACATTTTTATCCACATTAAAAATACACTTTTGATTTCATTCAAGATGCCTAAAAGCGTTTCAAGGACATTTTTCGGGGATTGTCTGAGGCAATCGCTAAAATTAACATCTGATTTTAATCTTTTGGCTATAACTTTAAAACTACTTGAAAGAATCACTCCAAATTTTCAATGAATATTAGATAGTGCATAAGCTATGATGTGGATATAAAATAAAACAACTAATTGTATCAATTTTGACTATATCGCCCTGCACTGCAAGCAGGTTGCACCTATCACCTGTGTATGTCTACAATCATAGATTGAATACAATAGCGCTCTTTTCATACATACTAATCTTACAGATGTGAGTGATCAGCATGATATAGTTCAATGCATAGGTACCGCGTGAAAAAATTTCCATGACTATTTATTAATAGATAGGCTATGATGTGGGCACAAAATAAAACAACTAATCTTTTATTTAGATAGTGGTCAAATAATTCTTTTGTACTGCATCCATTTGCATATCTTCTGGAGCGTGCCTATAGAGGAGATGATTTGAACTAATGACCTTATGTGCAAGCACTCTATAAGTAAATACTTATGAAAACGTATGAAACTTGAACGTGGGGTGTGGGGGAGGGGGGTTACACGATAATCGATTATCGATTTTCCTCCACCACCCTCAACCACACAAATATAACACCCCCTAATCATCCTTAGCGACTGCGATTGAACATGACAGTCTGTGATCATCATTTCCGTGTTAGGTTTTAGAATTTAATTGAAAATTGAAAATTAATTGATCATTGATTGTCGGTTATCGACTGTCTATTACCCCCTCCCACCACCACCAACAACTCAAACACTGCTTAACAACGACATCTACCGGCGTGGCGTGTTAAATAAAGACTGTGATAACGAACTCCTAAACTAGTGGAAGTTTTGATGAGAAACGGACATTTTGATGAGAATCGGCCAAAATGGTGAGAATTTAATTTTCTCATTCTCTTGGATGAGAAACTTCCTGGTGTGTGTGTCAATCATTATTGTCTTATTAAAACTGGTGACAATTGCTAATCCTCGATTATTATTTTCTCATCCAAAAGAATGAGAAAATTAAATTCTAACCATTTTGGCCGTTTCTCATCAAAATGTCCGTTTTCTCATCCAAAACTTCCACTAGTGTTATCTGACAATTGCTATATTGCCCATATTCATGACATTTAAAGATGTCCGGATCTATGTGTGTCTTTATTACAATTAAAAAACCCAATCAATTATCATGCCATAGATAAATTAGGGTTTTAAAACTTATTTTCGTGTTTCACAATGTCAATTGTCATGAATATAGAAGAAAAGTTTACTGGTTTGAATAAGTCACACAAAAAAAGGAAAAAAAAAGTGAAACTGTTGGGGCTCGAACCACTAGCCTTTCGTTTCACCGTCTGAAGTACTGTCCATTACACCACGCTGTCATGTTGAAATAATTACGGGATTCCGTGATATATGGGTGCGCATTGCATTCTCGTGATTATGAAAATGGTAAATCTCGACAGACGATTTACATTTGCTAAAATCAGTAAAATGTAAATAATGTTAGAGCTAACAAAACGTAAAATAGTAAAATTAGATGTAGTTTTGAACAAGCTTTCAAACAAAACACTTTCCAAATAAAAGTTGACACCAAATCGGCCTAAATTATGAATTTTGTCAACGGTTTACCATTTCTAAATTAAAGAAACTCCTTGTATTAATATTCAGTATTAGACTATGGTAAACCGTCAAATCACTATGTGATTCAATGGGACGATTTACAATCGCACTTTACCATTTCACGCAAATAAAATGATCAATTTTAAAGATATTTCTGCATGAGTAGGCCTACTTCATGAGCGTACTAATGCGATTTTTTTATTGGTTCGGTTTTTTTTGTTTTTTTTTTGTTTGGGGGAGGGCGTTGATCTGAAAAAGGTGAAAAAGGTCGTTTTTGACTATATTGCCCTGCACTGCAGCGTTCACGCGATACATATCCACTGAACTATATCATGCTGATCACTCACATCTGTAAGATTAGTAATGTTTGAAAAGAGCGCTATTGTATTCAATCTATGATTATAGACATACACAGGTGATGGGTGCAACCTGCTTGTAGTGCAGGGCGATATAGTCAAAATTGATACAATAAGTTGTTTTATTTTATATCCACATCATAGCTTATGCATTAACTAATATTCATTGAAAATTTGGAGTAATTCTATCAAGTAGTTTTAAAGTTACAGCCAAAAGTTTAAAATCAGATGTTAATTTTAGCGATTGCCTCATACAATCCCCGAAATATGTCTTGAAACATTAAAGCGTCTTTAGGGAAAATAAGTCCCCACTCCCCCGTGCAATGTTGAAACGTGCAAATGTGTTCAGCGTGTCTCCAAAGTGTCGCAACATTGAATGCTGGGGGTGGGGAAGGGACAAGTGTTAATTGATGGCCCAGCTTTCTTCTAATTCCTAATATTGAACATTTTTATCCACATTAAAAATACACTTTTGATTTCATTCAAGATGCCTAAAGCGTTTCAAGGACATTTTTCGGGGATTGTCTGAGGCAATCGCTAAAATTAACATCTGATTTTAATCTTTTGGCTATAACTTTAAAACTACTTGAAAGAATCACTCCAAATTTTCAATGAATATTAGATAGTGCATAAGCTATGATGTGGATATAAAATAAAACAACTAATTGTATCAATTTTGACTATATCGCCCTGCACTGCAAGCAGGTTGCACCTATCACCTGTGTATGTCTACAATCATAGATTGAATACAATAGCGCTCTTTTCATACATACTAATCTTACAGATGTGAGTGATCAGCATGATATAGTTCAATGCATAGGTACCGCGTGAAAAAATTTCCATGACTATTTATTAATAGATAGGCTATGATGTGGGCACAAAATAAAGCAACTAATCTTTTATTTAGATAGTGGTCAAATAATTCTTTTGTACTGCATCCATTTGCATATCTTCTGGAGCGTGCCTATAGAGGAGATGATTTGAACTAATGACCTTATGTGCAAGCACTCTATAAGTAAATACTTATGAAAACGTATGAAACTTGAACGTGGGTGTGTGGGGAGGGGGGTTACACGATAATCGATTATCGATTTTCCTCCACCACCCTCAACCACACAAATATAACACCCCCTAATCATCCTTAGCGACTGCGATTGAACATGACAGTCTGTGATCATCATTTCCGTGTTAGGTTTTAGAATTTAATTGAAAATTGAAATTAATTGATCATTGATTGTCGGTTATCGACTGTCTATTACCCCCCCTCCCACCACCACCAACAACTCAAACACTGCTTAACAACGACATCTACCGGCGTGGCGTGTTAAATAAAGACTGTGATAACGAACTCCTAAACTAGTGGAAGTTTTGGATGAGAAAACGGACATTTTGATGAGAATCGGCCAAAATGGTGAGAATTTAATTTTCTCATTCTCTTGGATGAGAAACTTCCTGGTGTGTGTGTCAATCATTATTGTCTTATTAAAACTGGTGACAATTGCTAATCCCCGATTATTATTTTCTCATCCAAAAGAATGATAAAATTAAATTCTCACCATTTTGGCCGTTTCTCATCAAAATGTCCGTTTTCTCATCCAAAACTTCCACTAGTGTTATCTGACAATTGCTATATTGCCCATATTCATGACATTTAAAGATGTCCGGATCTATGTGTGTCTTTATTACAATTAAAAAACACAATCAATTATCATGCCATAGATAAATTAGGGTTTTAAAACTTATTTTCGTGTTTCACAATGTCAATTGTCATGAATATAGAAGAAAAGTTTACTGGTTTGAATAAGTCACACAAAAAAAAAGGAAAAAAAGTGAAACTGTTGGGGCTCGAACCACTAGCCTTTCGTTTCACCGTCTGAAGTACTGTCCATTACACCACGCTGTCATGTTGAAATAATTACGGGATTCCGTGATATATGGGTGCGCATTGCATTCTCGTGATTATGAAAATGGTAAATCTCGACAGACGATTTACATTTGCTAAAATCAGTAAAATGTAAATAATGTTAGAGCTAACAAAACGTAAAATAGTAAAATTAGATGTAGTTTTGAACAAGCTTTCAAACAAAACACTTTCCAAATAAAAGTTGACACCAAATCGGCCTAAATTATGAATTTTGTCAACGGTTTACCATTTCTAAATTAAAGAAACTCCTTGTATTAATATTCAGTATTAGACTATGGTAAACCGTCAAATCACTATGTGATTCAATGGGACGATTTACAATCGCACTTTACCATTTCACGCAAATAAAATGATCAATTTTAAAGATATTTCTGCATGAGTAGGCCTACTTCATGAGCGTACTAATGCGATTTTTTTATTGGTTCGGTTTTTTTGTTTTGTTTTTGCTTTGGGGAGGGCGTTGATCTGAAAAAGGTGAAAAGGTCGTTTTTGACTATATTGCCCTGCACTGCAGCGTTCACGCGATACATATCCACTGAACTATATCATGCTGATCACTCACATCTGTAAGATTAGTAATGTTTGAAAAGAGCGCTATTGTATTCAATCTATGATTATAGACATACACAGGTGATGGGTGCAACCTGCTTGTAGTGCAGGGCGATATAGTCAAAATTGATACAATAAGTTGTTTTATTTTATATCCACATCATAGCTTATGCATTAACTAATATTCATTGAAAATTTGGAGTAATTCTATCAAGTAGTTTTAAAGTTACAGCCAAAAGTTTAAAATCAGATGTTAATTTTAGCGATTGCCTCATACAATCCCCGAAATATGTCTTGAAACATTAAAGCGTCTTTAGGGGAAAGAAGTCCCCCCACTCCCCCGTGCAATGTTGAAACGTGCAAATGTGTTCAGCGTGTCTCCAAAGTGTCGAAACATTGAATGATGGGGGGTGGGGAAGGGACAAGTGTTAATTGATGGCCCAGCTTTCTTCTAATTCCTAATATTGAACATTTTTATCCACATTAAAATACACTTTTGATTTCATTCAAGATGCCTAAAGCGTTTCAAGGACATTTTTCGGGGATTGTCTGAGGCAATCGCTAAAATTAACATCTGATTTTAATCTTTTGGCTATAACTTTAAAACTACTTGAAAGAATCACTCCAAATTTTCAATGAATATTAGATAGTGCATAAGCTATGATGTGGATATAAAATAAAACAACTAATTGTATCAATTTTGACTATATCGCCCTGCACTGCAAGCAGGTTGCACCTATCACCTGTGTATGTCTACAATCATAGATTGAATACAATAGCGCTCTTTTCATACATACTAATCTTACAGATGTGAGTGATCAGCATGATATAGTTCAATGCATAGGTACCGCGTGAAAAATTTCCATGACTATTTATTAATAGATAGGCTATGATGTGGGCACAAAATAAAGCAACTAATCTTTTATTTAGATAGTGGTCAAATAATTCTTTTGTACTGCATCCATTTGCATATCTTCTGGAGCGTGCCTATAGAGGAGATGATTTGAACTAATGACCTTATGTGCAAGCACTCTATAAGTAAATACTTATGAAAACGTATGAAACTTGAACGTGGGGTGTGGGGAGGGGGGTTACACGATAATCGATTATCGATTTTCCTCCACCACCCTCAACCACACAAATATAACACCCCCTAATCATCCTTAGCGACTGCGATTGAACATGACAGTCTGTGATCATCATTTCCGTGTTAGGTTTTAGAATTTAATTGAAAATTGAAAATTAATTGATCATTGATTGTCGGTTATCGACTGTCTATTACCCCCCCCTCCCACCACCACCAACAACTCAAACACTGCTTAACAACGACATCTACCGGCGTGGCGTGTTAAATAAAGACTGTGATAACGAACTCCTAAACTAGTGGAAGTTTTGGATGAGAAAACGGACATTTTGATGAGAATCGGCCAAAATGGTGAGAATTTAATTTTCTCATTCTCTTGGATGAGAAACTTCCTGGTGTGTGTGTCAATCATTATTGTCTTATTAAAACTGGTGACAATTGCTAATCCCCGATTATTATTTTCTCATCCAAAAGAATGATAAAATTAAATTCTCACCATTTTGGCCGTTTCTCATCAAAATGTCCGTTTTCTCATCCAAAACTTCCACTAGTGTTATCTGACAATTGCTATATTGCCCATATTCATGACATTTAAAGATGTCCGGATCTATGTGTGTCTTTATTACAATTAAAAAAACCCAATCAATTATCATGCCATAGATAAATTAGGGTTTTAAAACTTATTTTCGTGTTTCACAATGTCAATTGTCATGAATATAGAAGAAAAGTTTACTGGTTTGAATAAGTCACACAAAAAAAGGAAAAAAAAAAGTGAAACTGTTGGGGCTCGAACCACTAGCCTTTCGTTTCACCGTCTGAAGTACTGTCCATTACACCACGCTGTCATGTTGAAATAATTACGGGATTCCGTGATATATGGGTGCGCATTGCATTCTCGTGATTATGAAAATGGTAAATCTCGACAGACGATTTACATTTGCTAAAATCAGTAAAATGTAAATAATGTTAGAGCTAACAAAACGTAAAATAGTAAAATTAGATGTAGTTTTGAACAAGCTTTCAAACAAAACACTTTCCAAATAAAAGTTGACACCAAATCGGCCTAAATTATGAATTTTGTCAACGGTTTACCATTTCTAAATTAAAGAAACTCCTTGTATTAATATTCAGTATTAGACTATGGTAAACCGTCAAATCACTATGTGATTCAATGGGACGATTTACAATCGCACTTTACCATTTCACGCAAATAAAATGATCAATTTTAAAGATATTTCTGCATGAGTAGGCCTACTTCATGAGCGTACTAATGCGATTTTTTTTATTGGTTCGGTTTTTTTTTTTTTTTTTTTCTTTGGGGAGGGCGTTGATCTGAAAAAGGTGAAAAAGGTCGTTTTTGACTATATTGCCCTGCACTGCAGCGTTCACGCGATACATATCCACTGAACTATATCATGCTGATCACTCACATCTGTAAGATTAGTAATGTTTTAAAAGAGCGCTATTGTATTCAATCTATGATTATAGACATACACAGGTGATGGGTGCAACCTGCTTGTAGTGCAGGGCGATATAGTCAAAATTGATACAATAAGTTGTTTTATTTTATATCCACATCATAGCTTATGCATTAACTAATATTCATTGAAAATTTGGAGTAATTCTATCAAGTAGTTTTAAAGTTACAGCCAAAAGTTTAAAATCAGATGTTAATTTTAGCGATTGCCTCATACAATCCCCGAAATATGTCTTGAAACATTAAAGCGTCTTTAGGGAAAATAAGTCCCCACTCCCCCGTGCAATGTTGAAACGTGCAAATGTGTTCAGCGTGTCTCCAAAGTGTCGCAACATTGTATGATGGGGGTGGGGAAGGGACAAGTGTTAATTGATGGCCCAGCTTTCTTCTAATTCCTAATATTGAACATTTTTATCCACATTAAAAATACACTTTTGATTTCATTCAAGATGCCTAAAGCGTTTCAAGGACATTTTTCGGGGATTGTCTGAGGCAATCGCTAAAATTAACATCTGATTTTAATCTTTTGGCTATAACTTTAAAACTACTTGAAAGAATCACTCCAAATTTTCAATGAATATTAGATAGTGCATAAGCTATGATGTGGATATAAAATAAAACAACTAATTGTATCAATTTTGACTATATCGCCCTGCACTGCAAGCAGGTTGCACCTATCACCTGTGTATGTCTACAATCATAGATTGAATACAATAGCGCTCTTTTCATACATACTAATCTTACAGATGTGAGTGATCAGCATGATATAGTTCAATGCATAGGTACCGCGTGAAAAAATTTCCATGACTATTTATTAATAGATAGGCTATGATGTGGGCACAAAATAAAACAACTAATCTTTTATTTAGATAGTGGTCAAATAATTCTTTTGTACTGCATCCATTTGCATATCTTCTGGAGCGTGCCTATAGAGGAGATGATTTGAACTAATGACCTTATGTGCAAGCACTCTATAAGTAAATACTTATGAAAACGTATGAAACTTGAACGTGGGGTGTGGGGGGGGGGGGGTTACACGATAATCGATTATCGATTTTCCTCCACCACCCTCAACCACACAAATATAACACTCCCCTAATCATCCTTAGCGACTGCGATTGAACATGACAGTCTGTGATCATCATTTCCGTGTTAGGTTTTAGAATTTAATTGAAAATTGAAAATTAATTGATCATTGATTGTCGGTTATCGACTGTCTATTACCCCCTCCCACCACCACCAACAACTCAAACACTGCTTAACAACGACATCTACCGGCGTGGCGTGTTAAATAAAGACTGTGATAACGAACTCCTAAACTAGTGGAAGTTTTGGATGAGACAACGGACATTTTGATGAGAATCGGCCAAAATGGTGAGAATTTAATTTTCTCATTCTCTTGGATGAGAAACTTCCTGGTGTGTGTGTCAATCATTATTGTCTTATTAAAACTGGTGACAATTGCTAATCCCCGATTATTATTTTCTCATCCAAAAGAATGAAAATTAAATTCTCACCATTTTGCCCGTTTCTCATCAAAATGTCCGTTTTCTCATCCAAAACTTCAACTAGTGTTATCTGACAATTGCTATATTGCCCATATTCATGACATTTAAAGATGTCCGGATCTATGTGTGTCTTTATTACAATTAAAAAAAAACCCAATCAATTATCATGCCATAGATAAATTAGGGTTTTAAAACTTATTTTCGTGTTTCACAATGTCAATTGTCATGAATATAGAAGAAAAGTTTACTGGTTTGAATAAGTCACACAAAAAAAAGGAAAAAAAAAGTGAAACTGTTGGGGCTCGAACCACTAGCCTTTCGTTTCACCGTCTGAAGTACTGTCCATTACACCACGCTGTCATGTTGAAATAATTACGGGATTCCGTGATATATGGGTGCGCATTGCATTCTCGTGATTATGAAAATGGTAAATCTCGACAGACGATTTACATTTGCTAAAATCAGTAAAATGTAAATAATGTTAGAGCTAACAAAACGTAAAATAGTAAAATTAGATGTAGTTTTGAACAAGCTTTCAAACAAAACACTTTCCAAATAAAAGTTGACACCAAATCGGCCTAAATTATGAATTTTGTCAACGGTTTACCATTTCTAAATTAAAGAAACTCCTTGTATTAATATTCAGTATTAGACTATGGTAAACCGTCAAATCACTATGTGATTCAATGGGACGATTTACAATCGCACTTTACCATTTCACGCAAATAAAATGATCAATTTTAAAGATATTTCTGCATGAGTAGGCCTACTTCATGAGCGTACTAATGCGATTTTTTTATTGGTTCGTTTTTTTGTTTTGTTTTTTGCTTTGGGGAGGGCGTTGATCTGAAAAAGGTGAAAAGGTCGTTTTTGACTATATTGCCCTGCACTGCAGCGTTCACGCGATACATATCCACTGAACTATATCATGCTGATCACTCACATCTGTAAGATTAGTAATGTTTTAAAAGAGCGCTATTGTATTCAATCTATGATTATAGACATACACAGGTGATGGGTGCAACCTGCTTGTAGTGCAGGGCGATATAGTCAAAATTGATACAATAAGTTGTTTTATTTTATATCCACATCATAGCTTATGCATTAACTAATATTCATTGAAAATTTGGAGTAATTCTATCAAGTAGTTTTAAAGTTACAGCCAAAAGTTTAAAATCAGATGTTAATTTTAGCGATTGCCTCATACAATCCCCGAAATATGTCTTGAAACATTAAAGCGTCTTTAGGGGAAAATAAGTCCCCCCACTCCCCCGTGCAATGTTGAAACGTGCAAATGTGTTCAGCGTGTCTCCAAAGTGTCGCAACATTGTATGATGGGGGGTGGGGAAGGGACAAGTGTTAATTGATGGCCCAGCTTTCTTCTAATTCCTAATATTGAACATTTTTATCCACATTAAAAATACACTTTTGATTTCATTCAAGATGCCTAAAGCGTTTCAAGGACATTTTTCGGGGATTGTCTGAGGCAATCGCTAAAATTAACATCTGATTTTAATCTTTTGGCTATAACTTTAAAACTACTTGAAAGAATCACTCCAAATTTTCAATGAATATTAGATAGTGCATAAGCTATGATGTGGATATAAAATAAAACAACTAATTGTATCAATTTTGACTATATCGCCCTGCACTGCAAGCAGGTTGCACCTATCACCTGTGTATGTCTACAATCATAGATTGAATACAATAGCGCTCTTTTCATACATACTAATCTTACAGATGTGAGTGATCAGCATGATATAGTTCAATGCATAGGTACCGCGTGAAAAAATTTCCATGACTATTTATTAATAGATAGGCTATGATGTGGGCACAAAATAAAGCAACTAATCTTTTATTTAGATAGTGGTCAAATAATTCTTTTGTACTGCATCCATTTGCATATCTTCTGGAGCGTGCCTATAGAGGAGATGATTTGAACTAATGACCTTATGTGCAAGCACTCTATAAGTAAATACTTATGAAAACGTATGAAACTTGAACGTGGGGGTGTGGGGGGGGAGGGGGGTTACACGATAATCGATTATCGATTTTCCTCCACCACCCTCAACCACACAAATATAACACCCCCCTAATCATCCTTAGCGACTGCGATTGAACATGACAGTCTGTGATCATCATTTCCGTGTTAGGTTTTAGAATTTAATTGAAAATTGAAAATTAATTGATCATTGATTGTCGGTTATCGACTGTCTATTACCCCCCCCCCCACCACCACCAACAACTCAAACACTGCTTAACAACGACATCTACCGGCGTGGCGTGTTAAATAAAGACTGTGATAACGAACTCCTAAACTAGTGGAAGTTTTGGATGAGACAACGGACATTTTGATGAGAATCGGCCAAAATGGTGAGAATTTAATTTTCTCATTCTCTTGGATGAGAAACTTCCTGGTGTGTGTGTCAATCATTATTGTCTTATTAAAACTGGTGACAATTGCTAATCCCCGATTATTATTTTCTCATCCAAAAGAATGATAAAATTAAATTCTCACCATTTTGGCCGTTTCTCATCAAAATGTCCGTTTTCTCATCCAAAACTTCCACTAGTGTTATCTGACAATTGCTATATTGCCCATATTCATGACATTTAAAGATGTCCGGATCTATGTGTGTCTTTATTACAATTAAAAAACCAATCAATTATCATGCCATAGATAAATTAGGGTTTTAAAACTTATTTTCGTGTTTCACAATGTCAATTGTCATGAATATAGAAGAAAAGTTTACTGGTTTGAATAAGTCACACAAAAAAAGGAAAAAAAGTGAAACTGTTGGGGCTCGAACCACTAGCCTTTCGTTTCACCGTCTGAAGTACTGTCCATTACACCACGCTGTCATGTTGAAATAATTACGGGATTCCGTGATATATGGGTGCGCATTGCATTCTCGTGATTATGAAAATGGTAAATCTCGACAGACGATTTACATTTGCTAAAATCAGTAAAATGTAAATAATGTTAGAGCTAACAAAACGTAAAATAGTAAAATTAGATGTAGTTTTGAACAAGCTTTCAAACAAAACACTTTCCAAATAAAAGTTGACACCAAATCGGCCTAAATTATGAATTTTGTCAACGGTTTACCATTTCTAAATTAAAGAAACTCCTTGTATTAATATTCAGTATTAGACTATGGTAAACCGTCAAATCACTATGTGATTCAATGGGACGATTTACAATCGCACTTTACCATTTCACGCAAATAAAATGATCAATTTTAAAGATATTTCTGCATGAGTAGGCCTACTTCATGAGCGTACTAATGCGATTTTTTTTATTGGTTCGGTTTTTTTTGTTTTGTTTTTGCTTTGGGGAGGGCGTTGATCTGAAAAAGGTGAAAAAGGTCGTTTTTTGACTATATTGCCCTGCACTGCAGCGTTCACGCGATACATATCCACTGAACTATATCATGCTGATCACTCACATCTGTAAGATTAGTAATGTTTGAAAAGAGCGCTATTGTATTCAATCTATGATTATAGACATACACAGGTGATGGGTGCAACCTGCTTGTAGTGCAGGGCGATATAGTCAAAATTGATACAATAAGTTGTTTTATTTTATATCCACATCATAGCTTATGCATTAACTAATATTCATTGAAAATTTGGAGTAATTCTATCAAGTAGTTTTAAAGTTACAGCCAAAAGTTTAAAATCAGATGTTAATTTTAGCGATTGCCTCATACAATCCCCGAAATATGTCTTGAAACATTAAAGCGTCTTTAGGGAAAATAAGTCCCCACTCCCCCGTGCAATGTTGAAACGTGCAAATGTGTTCAGCGTGTCTCCAAAGTGTCGCAACATTGTATGATGGGGGGTGGGGAAGGACAAGTGTTAATTGATGGCCCAGCTTTCTTCTAATTCCTAATATTGAACATTTTATCCACATTAAAAATACACTTTTGATTGCATTCAAGATGCCTAAAGCGTTTCAAGGACATTTTTCGGGTATTGTCTGAGGCAATCGCTAAAATTAACATCTGATTTTAATCTTTTGGCTATAACTTTAAAACTACTTGAAAGAATCACTCCAAATTTTCAATGAATATTAGATAGTGCATAAGCTATGATGTGGATATAAAATAAAACAACTAATTGTATCAATTTTGACTATATCGCCCTGCACTGCAAGCAGGTTGCACCTATCACCTGTGTATGTCTACAATCATAGATTGAATACAATAGCGCTCTTTTCATACATACTAATCTTACAGATGTGAGTGATCAGCATGATATAGTTCAATGCATAGGTACCGCGTGAAAAAATTTCCATGACTATTTATTAATAGATAGGCTATGATGTGGGCACAAAATAAAGCAACTAATCTTTTATTTAGATAGTGGTCAAATAATTCTTTTGTACTGCATCCATTTGCATATCTTCTGGAGCGTGCCTATAGAGGAGATGATTTGAACTAATGACCTTATGTGCAAGCACTCTATAAGTAAATACTTATGAAAACGTATGAAACTTGAACGTGGGGGTGTGTGGGGGGGGGGTTACACGATAATCGATTATCGATTTTCCTCCACCACCCTCAACCACACAAATATAACACTCCCCTAATCATCCTTAGCGACTGCGATTGAACATGACAGTCTGTGATCATCATTTCCGTGTTAGGTTTTAGAATTTAATTGAAAATTGAAAATTAATTGATCATTGATTGTCGGTTATCGACTGTCTATTACCCCCCCTCCCACCACCACCAACAACTCAAACACTGCTTAACAACGACATCTACCGGCGTGGCGTGTTAAATAAAGACTGTGATAACGAACTCCTAAACTAGTGGAAGTTTTGGATGAGACAACGGACATTTTGATGAGAATCGGCCAAAATGGTGAGAATTTAATTTTCTCATTCTCTTGGATGAGAAACTTCCTGGTGTGTGTGTCAATCATTATTGTCTTATTAAAACTGGTGACAATTGCTAATCCCCGATTATTATTTTCTCATCCAAAAGAATGATAAAATTAAATTCTCACCATTTTGGCCGTTTCTCATCAAAATGTCCGTTTTCTCATCCAAAACTTCCACTAGTGTTATCTGACAATTGCTATATTGCCCATATTCATGACATTTAAAGATGTCCGGATCTATGTGTGTCTTTATTACAATTAAAAAAACCCAATCAATTATCATGCCATAGATAAATTAGGGTTTTAAAACTTATTTTCGTGTTTCACAATGTCAATTGTCATGAATATAGAAGAAAAGTTTACTGGTTTGAATAAGTCACACAAAAAAAGAAAAAAAAAGTGAAACTGTTGGGGCTCGAACCACTAGCCTTTCGTTTCACCGTCTGAAGTACTGTCCATTACACCACGCTGTCATGTTGAAATAATTACGGGATTCCGTGATATATGGGTGCGCATTGCATTCTCGTGATTATGAAAATGGTAAATCTCGACAGACGATTTACATTTGCTAAAATCAGTAAAATGTAAATAATGTTAGAGCTAACAAAACGTAAAATAGTAAAATTAGATGTAGTTTTGAACAAGCTTTCAAACAAAACACTTTCCAAATAAAAGTTGACACCAAATCGGCCTAAATTATGAATTTTGTCAACGGTTTACCATTTCTAAATTAAAGAAACTCCTTGTATTAATATTCAGTATTAGACTATGGTAAACCGTCAAATCACTATGTGATTCAATGGGACGATTTACAATCGCACTTTACCATTTCACGCAAATAAAATGATCAATTTTAAAGATATTTCTGCATGAGTAGGCCTACTTCATGAGCGTACTAATGCGATTTTTTATTGGTTCGGTTTTTTTTGTTTTGTTTTTTGTTGGGGGGGGGGGTCGTTGGTCTGAAAAAGGTGAAAAAGGTCGTTTTTGACTATATTGCCCTGCACTGCAGCGTTCACGCGATACATATCCACTGAACTATATCATGCTGATCACTCACATCTGTAAGATTAGTAATGTTTGAAAAGAGCGCTATTGTATTCAATCTATGATTGTAGACATACACAGGTGATGGGTGCAACCTGCTTGTAGTGCAGGGCGATATAGTCAAAATTGATACAATAAGTTGTTTTATTTTATATCCACATCATAGCTTATGCATTAACTAATATTCATTGAAAATTTGGAGTAATTCTATCAAGTAGTTTTAAAGTTACAGCCAAAAGTTTAAAATCAGATGTTAATTTTAGCGATTGCCTCATACAATCCCCGAAATATGTCTTGAAACATTAAAGCGTCTTGGGGGGAAAATAGGTCCCCCCCCCCCCACTCCCCCGTGCAATGTTGAAACGTGCAAATGTGTTCAGCGTGTCTCCAAAGTGTCGCAACATTGTATGATGGGGGGTGGGGAAGGGACAAGTGTTAATTGATGGCCCAGCTTTCTTCTAATTCCTAATATTGAACATTTTTATCCACATTAAAAATACACTTTTGATTTCATTCAAGATGCCTAAAGCGTTTCAAGGACATTTTTCGGGGATTGTCTGAGGCAATCGCTAAAATTAACATCTGATTTTAATCTTTTGGCTATAACTTTAAAACTACTTGAAAGAATCACTCCAAATTTTCAATGAATATTAGATAGTGCATAAGCTATGATGTGGATATAAAATAAAACAACTAATTGTATCAATTTTGACTATATCGCCCTGCACTGCAAGCAGGTTGCACCTATCACCTGTGTATGTCTACAATCATAGATTGAATACAATAGCGCTCTTTTCATACATACTAATCTTACAGATGTGAGTGATCAGCATGATATAGTTCAATGCATAGGTACCGCGTGAAAAAATTTCCATGACTATTTATTAATAGATAGGCTATGATGTGGGCACAAAATAAAGCAACTAATCTTTTATTTAGATAGTGGTCAAATAATTCTTTTGTACTGCATCCATTTGCATATCTTCTGGAGCGTGCCTATAGAGGAGATGATTTGAACTAATGACCTTATGTGCAAGCACTCTATAAGTAAATACTTATGAAAACGTATGAAACTTGAACGTGGGGTGTGTGGGGGAGGGGGGGTTACACGATAATCGATTATCGATTTTCCTCCACCACCCTCAACCACACAAATATAACACCCCCTAATCATCCTTAGCGACTGCGATTGAACATGACAGTCTGTGATCATCATTTCCGTGTTAGGTTTTAGAATTTAATTGAAAATTGAAAATTAATTGATCATTGATTGTCGGTTATCGACTGTCTATTACCCCCTCCCACCACCACCAACAACTCAAACACTGCTTAACAACGACATCTACCGGCGTGGCGTGTTAAATAAAGACTGTGATAACGAACTCCTAAACTAGTGTAAGTTTTGGATGAGACAACGGACATTTTGATGAGAATCGGCCAAAATGGTGAGAATTTAATTTTCTCATTCTCTTGGATGAGAAACTTCCTGGTGTGTGTGTCAATCATTATTGTCTTATTAAAACTGGTGACAATTGCTAATCCCCGATTATTATTTTCTCATCCAAAAGAATGATAAAATTAAATTCTCACCATTTTGGCCGTTTCTCATCAAAATGTCCGTTTTCTCATCCAAAACTTCCACTAGTGTTATCTGACAATTGCTATATTGCCCATATTCATGACATTTAAAGATGTCCGGATCTATGTGTGTCTTTATTACAATTAAAAAACCCAATCAATTATCATGCCATAGATAAATTAGGGTTTTAAAACTTATTTTCGTGTTTCACAATGTCAATTGTCATGAATATAGAAGAAAAGTTTACTGGTTTGAATAAGTCACACAAAAATAAAGGAAAAAAAAAAAAAAGTGAAACTGTTGGGGCTCGAACCACTAGCCTTTCGTTTCACCGTCTGAAGTACTGTCCATTACACCACGCTGTCATGTTGAAATAATTACGGGATTCCGTGATATATGGGTGCGCATTGCATTCTCGTGATTATGAAAATGGTAAATCTCGACAGACGATTTACATTTGCTAAAATCAGTAAAATGTAAATAATGTTAGAGCTAACAAAACGTAAAATAGTAAAATTAGATGTAGTTTTGAACAAGCTTTCAAACAAAACACTTTCCAAATAAAAGTTGACACCAAATCGGCCTAAATTATGAATTTTGTCAACGGTTTACCATTTCTAAATTAAAGAAACTCCTTGTATTAATATTCAGTATTAGACTATGGTAAACCGTCAAATCACTATGTGATTCAATGGGACGATTTACAATCGCACTTTACCATTTCACGCAAATAAAATGATCAATTTTAAAGATATTTCTGCATGAGTAGGCCTACTTCATGAGCGTACTAATGCGATTTTTTTATTGGTTCGGTTTTTTTTTGTTTTGTTTTTGCTTTGGGGAGGGCGTTGATCTGAAAAAGGTGAAAAGGTCGTTTTTGACTATATTGCCCTGCACTGCAGCGTTCACGCGATACATATCCACTGAACTATATCATGCTGATCACTCACATCTGTAAGATTAGTAATGTTTTAAAAGAGCGCTATTGTATTCAATCTATGATTATAGACATACACAGGTGATGGGTGCAACCTGCTTGTAGTGCAGGGCGATATAGTCAAAATTGATACAATAAGTTGTTTTATTTTATATCCACATCATAGCTTATGCATTAACTAATATTCATTGAAAATTTGGAGTAATTCTATCAAGTAGTTTTAAAGTTACAGCCAAAAGTTTAAAATCAGATGTTAATTTTAGCGATTGCCTCATACAATCCCCGAAATATGTCTTGAAACATTAAAGCGTCTTTAGGGAAAATAAGTCCCCCACTCCCCGTGCAATGTTGAAACGTGCAAATGTGTTCAGCGTGTCTCCAAAGTGTCGCAACATTGTATGATGGGGGGTGGGGAAGGGACAAGTGTTAATTGATGGCCCAGCTTTCTTCTAATTCCTAATATTGAACATTTTTATCCACATTAAAAATACACTTTTGATTTCATTCAAGATGCCTAAAGCGTTTCAAGGACATTTTTTCGGGGATTGTCTGAGGCAATCGCTAAAATTAACATCTGATTTTAATCTTTTGGCTATAACTTTAAAACTACTTGAAAGAATCACTCCAAATTTTCAATGAATATTAGATAGTGCATAAGCTATGATGTGGATAAAAAATAAAACAACTAATTGTATCAATTTTGACTATATCGCCCTGCACTGCAAGCAGGTTGCACCTATCACCTGTGTATGTCTACAATCATAGATTGAATACAATAGCGCTCTTTTCATACATACTAATCTTACAGATGTGAGTGATCAGCATGATATAGTTCAATGCATAGGTACCGCGTGAAAAAATTTCCATGACTATTTATTAATAGATAGGCTATGATGTGGGCACAAAATAAAGCAACTAATCTTTTATTTAGATAGTGGTCAAATAATTCTTTTGTACTGCATCCATTTGCATATCTTCTGGAGCGTGCCTATAGAGGAGATGATTTGAACTAATGACCTTATGTGCAAGCACTCTATAAGTAAATACTTATGAAAACGTATGAAACTTGAACGTGGGGTGTGTGGGGGAGGGGGTTACACGATAATCGATTATCGATTTTCCTCCACCACCCTCAACCACACAAATATAACACCCCCCCTAATCATCCTTAGCGACTGCGATTGAACATGACAGTCTGTGATCATCATTTCCGTGTTAGGTTTTAGAATTTAATTGAAAATTGAAAATTAATTGATCATTGATTGTCGGTTATCGACTGTCTATTACCCCCCCCACCACCACCAACAACTCAAACACTGCTTAACAACGACATCTACCGGCGTGGCGTGTTAAATAAAGACTGTGATAACGAACTCCTAAACTAGTGTAAGTTTTGGATGAGACAACGGACATTTTGATGAGAATCGGCCAAAATGGTGAGAATTTAATTTTCTCATTCTCTTGGATGAGAAACTTCCTGTGTGTGTGTCAATCATTATTGTCTTATTAAAACTGGTGACAATTGCTAATCCCCGATTATTATTTTCTCATCCAAAAGAATGATAAAATTAAATTCTCACCATTTTGGCCGTTTCTCATCAAAATGTCCGTTTTCTCATCCAAAACTTCCACTAGTGTTATCTGACAATTGCTATATTGCCCATATTCATGACATTTAAAGATGTCCGGATCTATGTGTGTCTTTATTACAATTAAAAAACCCAATCAATTATCATGCCATAGATAAATTAGGGTTTTAAAACTTATTTTCGTGTTTCACAATGTCAATTGTCATGAATATAGAAGAAAAGTTTACTGGTTTGAATAAGTCACACAAAAATAAAGGAAAAAAAAAGTGAAACTGTTGGGGCTCGAACCACTAGCCTTTCGTTTCACCGTCTGAAGTACTGTCCATTACACCACGCTGTCATGTTGAAATAATTACGGGATTCCGTGATATATGGGTGCGCATTGCATTCTCGTGATTATGAAAATGGTAAATCTCGACAGACGATTTACATTTGCTAAAATCAGTAAAATGTAAATAATGTTAGAGCTAACAAAACGTAAAATAGTAAAATTAGATGTAGTTTTGAACAAGCTTTCAAACAAAACACTTTCCAAATAAAAGTTGACACCAAATCGGCCTAAATTATGAATTTTGTCAACGGTTTACCATTTCTAAATTAAAGAAACTCCTTGTATTAATATTCAGTATTAGACTATGGTAAACCGTCAAATCACTATGTGATTCAATGGGACGATTTACAATCGCACTTTACCATTTCACGCAAATAAAATGATCAATTTTAAAGATATTTCTGCATGAGTAGGCCTACTTCATGAGCGTACTAATGCGATTTTTTTATTGGTTCGGTTTTTTTTTTGTTTTTGCTTTGGGTAGGGCGTTGATCTGAAAAAGGTGAAAAAGGTCGTTTTTTGACTATATTGCCCTGCACTGCAGCGTTCACGCGATACATATCCACTGAACTATATCATGCTGATCACTCACATCTGTAAGATTAGTAATGTTTTAAAAGAGCGCTATTGTATTCAATCTATGATTATAGACATACACAGGTGATGGGTGCAACCTGCTTGTAGTGCAGGGCGATATAGTCAAAATTGATACAATAAGTTGTTTTATTTTATATCCACATCATAGCTTATGCATTAACTAATATTCATTGAAAATTTGGAGTAATTCTATCAAGTAGTTTTAAAGTTACAGCCAAAAGTTTAAAATCAGATGTTAATTTTAGCGATTGCCTCATACAATCCCCGAAATATGTCTTGAAACATTAAAGCGTCTTTAGGGAAAATAAGTCCCCACTCCCCGTGCAATGTTGAAACGTGCAAATGTGTTCAGCGTGTCTCCAAAGTGTCGCAACATTGTATGATGGGGGGTGGGGAAGGACAAGTGTTAATTGATGGCCCAGCTTTCTTCTAATTCCTAATATTGAACATTTTTATCCACATTAAAAATACACTTTTGATTTCATTCAAGATGCCTAAAGCGTTTCAAGGACATTTTTCGGGGATTGTAGGTCTGGTCGATCAATTACCTGTACTGTGGTATCCGAATTCGGAAATCTTCTTCCAAGTCTTGACAGGAAAGTGAACACCAAAATCCACAAAATTACGGCTAATTGCTCCCGAAAATGCACAAATGACTTGACCATTTTGATCCTTGTGCAAATCCATGCATCAATCAGCACATTCGATCTGGTATTAGATCTGGTATTTACACAACATTTAGACGGAGCACCATACGAGAGCGACCTGTACAGGCGCTACGTATATGTACAGGTCGACTCTTTTCATTCCAATTTTAGCTGAAATTGTCAACGTGTCATTTAATACAGGTATTTTTCCCGATTCTTTGAAAGATGCTATCATAACACCCGTTATTAAGAAGCAGAGTATGGATCCTAATATTCTTAAGAACTACAGGCCCATCTCAAATATCAAGGTTGTTGCTAAAGTTGCTGAAATGGTAGCTTCTAGTAGGTTAACTGAGCATCTCAATCAAAATAACCTAAATGAATCGTTCCAATCTGCTTATAAACCATTGCATTCTACCGAGACAGCCCTGCTTAGGGTAAAGAATGACATTACCTCAGCAATTGACAACAAGAATGCAGTCTTTCTCGTCATGCTCGACTTATCGGCTGCATTTGATACAATCGATCACACCATATTTGTCAACAGACTTTGTCATACTTTTCATATTCAGGGTTGCGCTCTACAATGGTTTGCTAGTTACCTTAAAAACAGGACAGTTCTCCAACGAGCATGTATTGAATTTTGGCCTGCCGCAAGGATCCATCTTAGGACCCAGGGAATATACAATGTATACTCATCCTGTTGGGGACATTTTGCGCAGGAACAATGTGAGTTTTCATATTTATGCAGACGATACCCAGGTGTATGTTTCATTCGACCCGCGAATTCCTGATGAGTGTGAGCGAGCTCTCAATAGACTCAAGGCATGTGTACATCAAATAAAATCTTGGATGTCACAAAACAAGTTGCAGCTAAACCAGGAAAAAACTGAGTTTTATATTGCTGCGTCTTCGAGATTCATAAGTAATCTTTCGGGTATCAAGTTAAATATTGATGGTGTCATAATTGAGCCTACATTGACACTGAAGAATCTCGGAGTCATTTTTGATCCAGTTTTAAACATTTCATCAGTTGTGAAGTGCGTCAGTTTTCACCTACGCAATCTTTCCAGGATTCGTCGTTTTTTAGATCTGGACACATGCAAGCTGGCTGTTCAAGCTCTTGTATTTTCTCGCATAGACTATGGTAACGCCTTACTGTTTGGAGCCATTGAATATGACCTAACACGTCTGCAACGCCTACAAAATAGAGCCGCGAGACTTATAATGATGGTTGGCCGTGATACATCTAGTGCCCCTCTGTTACGCCATCTTCATTGGCTACCGATCCGTAAGCGTATCGAATTCAAGCTATTGGTCATCACATACAAGTGTGTCAACTCACAAGCTCCGGAATACCTGCAAGAACTGATCACATTTCGCAAACCAAAGTACGCCACTCGTTCATCACTTGACAGAACACTTCTCATTGTTCCGAAAACCAGGACTCTCACCGGTGACAAAGCGTATCAAACCGCAGGTCCTCGTCTATGGAATTCACTTCCAATCAACATCAGGCAGGCCAAAACACTGGACATTTTCAAAACCAATTTAAAAACTCATCTGTTTGTTTAATTCTTTGCTTATCTGGTAATTGTATGTTTATTATGTAGAATGCATTGATTTTTGTTTTATTATTATTATATGTGTTCTTTTTTCTGGAAAGCGCTGTGGTCCTTGGAGGGCGCTAAATAAATGCTTGGTATTGTATTTTTTTAAAATCTCAAAACATCCCCTGTTAAAAAATAAAAGAGATTCCCGTATAGCCGAATACAGCGCCTCAGTCTGGTGCCTGGGGTTTTCCTTTTAGGGTAAATTCATAAAAAAGACTTCTATAATCAATTCAATCACAGACCCCCTCCCAAAAAGAGGGGCATGCATAATACCTTTTCTCCTATTCCGTCGTTATCTTGTACATAGGAAAGTAATGTCTCCGACACCCCTGTCTTCACTCTGAATTCCTCCACACAGTATTCATGTGCCATAGTCTGGAGGCCTTGGGTTAAAATACCAATAATTTTCATCTCCTGTCCAAGATCGACCTGGATCCATGATGCATTGTCAGTCGACTGACTTGTCCACGCTTTATCGTGGTGCAGCCTACCATACCTGAAATAAAAGAAAAGTAAACACATATATTTCTAGAAATGAATTAGCTTACGTTATTTTGTATTATAATAATTTAGGACAAATAAGATGATTAACATTATGTTTTGTTACCTGGAGAGATTTGATCATGTCTAACCTCCTTTTTCAACCAAATCGATGGTAATAATTCTTGTAGTGAGGGATCAACATTTAACCACAAATTGCTTGTTAGGATTATGGTTAGCTGAGGGTTAGGATTAGGATTAGGGTTAGCTTACATGAAATAATTACATGAAGGATCGACCTGAACTTGACTGCAACCAAATCCACTAAAACGCGGACAGTAAACAAGATAATCCAAATAATCCAAAACTGATCTAGACGGATGAAATGTCAGTTGGTGAGTATTTTATCATCATTTCATCACTAATCTATTGGTTTTGTAGAAATAATCTGCAATATTTGAACAATAACAAACCTGCTGAATCTCTATACCCAGCAAACACAATATATTTTGGCTTTTGGTTTAGGTTAAAACGTTTTAATAACATTAAAATGTCGGGTTATATAAAGGTCATGAAAACGTTTTAAAACGTTTTGTATGAAAACACACTACAACAATATTTCTAAAATGTTTTCAAAAATGTTATTGTAAACTATTTTTGCAAACATTTTTTGCCACATATTTTGTCAACACTTAAATAACATTATGTTAAAATATTTGCCCCCAGCAAACACAAAAATGTTCTTAAAATGTTTTCTTCAAATCGTTTTAATAACATTTAAATGTCGGGTTATATAAAAGTGATAAAAACGATTTAAAACGTTATTGCAAATATTTTGGGCAAACATTTTTCGCAAAATATTTTTTCAACCCAAAAATAACATTCTGTTTAGAATGTTTTGTATCAGGTTTTCAAAAATGTTTTGGGAATGTTATTAAAACGTTTTTATACCATTTATATAACCCGACATTTAAACGTTTTCTGTAAAACATTTTGTGTTTCCTGGGCAGTAGATTATCAAAAAATGTTTTTCAATGTTATGAAAACGTTTTATACCCTTAATATACCCTTTATATAACCCGACATTTAAACGTTTTCTGACAACATTTTATAACCTTTTGCGAATGATGTCGAAAACGTTTTGTGTTTGCTGGGTAGTAACTACTCTAACAGTTCCATCATCTATGAATCCACATAGAAACGTCCTCATTTTAATACGTGAGCGTATCTTTTACGTGTCCAACTTCAACTTATTCCTCTCAAACTTTGAGAAAATGGCTAGCATTTTGCGATATGCAAAGAGCAACAAAACAATTGTTGTTAATACATAATCGATCCAAGGTTTTTTATTTCTTAATTAACATGTTGATTAGCTGACTGACTTGAATATGTCTTAACTTTCCGCCGTATAACTTTGAACCTTCGTGGTACATGAAGGAGAGTTGTTATAGTGCATAATAGCTCATAGTTCTTGAGTAAAGAGTACAACCCCTTTCTCCTTTCCACTACTGACACCCGGGGGGGGAGGGGCACTCAACACAAATGACCATACGGGTATGCTCCCCCGGAAAGACCCCCCCTTTTTGGGTTTCGCAGCTCCGAAAGACCCCCTATATTTGACCAAAATAAAGCTCCGAAAGACCCTTGATTTTGATAATTTCGGCTCTAAAAGACCCAAAATTGCTCATTCCTCATATTTCTTGTTTTTTCAGGCGATTTTCAACCAAAAAGCCAAGAAAGACCCTTGATTTTGACTTTTGCAGCTCCAAAAGACCCCATTTTACTTGTTCACAGCCCGGTGTTGTGCCCCCCCCCCCCCCGGGTACTGACAGAGCTCTTCCATGATTAGCTTCATTTCTCCTGACCATGAATAATAATAACTTCATGTTGTAAAAAGTTAACTAGCCACTGTTTTCCCGGCACTGCAGTCCATGCCGTCATCGTAGTCACCCTGTCCACCATGACCAAAAGTCCTATATAAACTGCAGCTAATGGTAGCATCTTTCTGATCATCTCTTGCGTGTATGTCTCATCCCATCGCTAGCCACTAGTGTTGATGTTGCGAACCCGTTATTTTGGGCTATCACAATGATTATATATAGGCCTCATTAACATACGAGCCAAATATATTGTTGGGGGTCAAACTACAAATTTCAGGGAGGTCATGCACACATTTTTGGAGTAACCCTCGGGCGATAATCGGGGGGGGCCCCCGAATATGAAAGTGCCGTAGCTGTGCCTACAGGAGTGCAAAACTAGGGTTCTATCGGAGGCGAAATTTGTTTTAAAATTTGCAGATTTGGTGTAAAGCTGTTGAAAAAAGGGGGTTCATTGGGTGGCAGATTTGAAAAAAATGGTCATTGGGTGTAAGCTGATGAAAAAGGGGGTCATTGCATGGGTGGCAGATTTGCCTAAAAAATGGGGGTCTATTGACAGGCACATGACGCGTACCAATATTATGAAAGTGCCCCCCCCCCTTCCGGGGCCTATTTTCTGGGCCCAGATCTGTGGATTTGTTCGCACCAAAATATTTGTAGTAGTGCACGGCCTTGGATCTGAATCTGTGGTTTTAGAACCACGCCTATTTTTTGGATCACCATCTGTGGTTCAGTTGGCTACACTTAATTTGAGAGTCATAAATTAATGATATACAATTCTTATATAGGCCATAAACGTGCATAATATTATCAAACATGATCTAACGGGATCATAACAATATTTTGAACACCACAGGGGCGACGAACTAATCACTTCTTCTGAAGAGGACATATATACATTTTAGACACATTTAAAAAAACCCATTATTTTCGCTTAATATTTCTACATCACATCTTTCACGATTGTGTGTGTCGACAGCGAGCCTAATGATTTACGTGTAAATAATGTTACAACATTGTGCGGAGCAATACCAAATATAGGCATAGCGTGGGTAATAACAACGATTTCCACAAGAGACATTTTTTCAGAAAAAGTTCACTTTGCGGAGTTTGCCCGAAAAAGTGAGCTCAAATCGCACAAGAAAAATCACATGTCAGAAAAAAGTCAGCGGAGATGCTTTAACTTAGGGATAAAGACAAGAAACCATTTTATGTCACTAATGAAGTTAGACGGTAGAAAATACCAGCCTATTTGATCTCTCTATTTACCAATCTTAAACCCACTATTTATTTCTTCATTAGCACACGATTCCAATTATACCCATCATATCGGCATATTCAATCGTGTATGAGCTACAGTAGAACACATAGATAACTTACTGAGGGAGGCGTTCATTCCCTTCATAAGATGATGCGGTAATCTTGTTGTCTGCTATCCCACCATTCTCCATTCCAAGAGGCCGCATACACTCTAAAGGAAGAAAACAAGAAAGTATATAGTCTATAATGTCTGTATAAGATGATGCGGTAATCTTGTCGTCTGCTATTTCATAATTCTCCATTCCAAGAGGTCTCATACACTCTAAAGGAAGAAAACAAGAAAATATATAGTCTATAATGTCTGTATCAGATGATGCGGTAATCTTGTCGTCTGCTATTTCATAATTCTCCATTCCAAGAGGCCTCATACACTCTAAAGAAAGAAAACAAGAAAGTATATAGTCTATAATGTCTGTATAAGATGATGCGGTAATCTTGTCGTCTGCTATTTCATAATTCTCCATTCCAAGAGGTCTCATACACTCTAAAGGAAGAAAACAAGAAAGTATATAGTCTATAATGTCTGTATAAGATGATGCGGTAATCTTGTCGTCTGCTATTTCATAATTCTCCATTCCAAGAGGCCTCATACACTCTCAAGGAAGAAAACAAGAAAGTATATAGTCTATAATGTCTGTATGAGATGATGCGGTAATCTTGTAGTCTGCTATTTCATAATTCTCCATTCCAAGAGGTCTCATACACTCTCAAGGAAGAAAACAAGAAAGTATATAGTCTATAATGTCTGTATAAGATGATGCGGTAATCTTGTCGTCTGCTATTTCATAATTCTCCATTCAAAGAGGCCTCATACACTCTAAAGGATGAAAACAAGAAAGTATATAGTCTATAATGTCTGCATAAGATGATGCGGTAATCTTGTCGTCTGCTATTTCATAATTCTCCATTCCAAGAGTCCTCATACACTCTAAAGGAAGAAAACAAGAAAGTATATAGTCTATAATGTCTGCATAAGATGATGCAGTAATCTTGTCGTCTGCTATGTCATAATTCTCCATTCCAAGAGGTCTCATACACTCTAAAGGAAGAAAACAAGAAAGTATATAGTTAGTCTATAATGTCTGTATAAGATGATGCGGTAATCTTGTCGTCTGCTATTTCATAATTCTCCATTCCAAGAGGTCTCATACACTCTAAAGGAAGAAAACTAGAAAGTATATAGTCTATAATGTCTGCATAAGATGATGCAGTAATCATGTCGTCTGCTATGTCATAATTCTCCATTCCAAGAGGTCTCATACACTCTAAAGGAAAAAAAAAACAAGAAAGTATATAGTCTATAATGTCTGCATAAGATGATGCAGTAATCTTGTCGTCTGCTATGTCATAATTCTCCATTCCAAGAGGTCTCATACACTCTAAAGGAAGAAAACAAGAAAGTATATAGTCTATAATGTCTGTATAAGATGATGCGGCAATCCTGTCGTCTGCTATTTCATAATTCTCCATTCCAAGAGGTCTCATACACTCTAAAGGAAGAAAACAAGAAAGTATATAGTCTATAATGTCTGTATAAAATGATGCGGTAATCTTGTCGTCTGCTATTTCATAATTCTCCATTCCAAGAGGCCTCATACACTCTAAAGGAAGAAAACAAGAAACTATATAGTCTATAATGTCTGTATAAGATGATGCGGTAATCTTGTCGTCTGCTATTTCATTATTCTCCATTCCAAGAGGCCTCATACACTCTAAAGGATGAAAACAAGAAAGTATATAGTCTATAATGTCTGTATAAGATGATGCAGTAATCATGTCGTCTGCCATTTCATAATTCTCCATTCCAAGAGGCCTCATACACTCTAAAGGAAGAAAACAAGAAAGTACATAGTCTATAATGTCTGTATAAGATGATGCGGTAATCTTGTCGTCTGCTATTTCATAATTCTCCATTCCAAGAGGTCTCATACACTCTAAAAGGAAGAAAACAACAAAATATAAAGTATACATTGTGTGTTTATAATGCACATGTCTAAATAATGAAAGTTATGAATACGAATTTGCACAAAAAACACTTATTTCCAAAATTTCAGTTACACATGTATTACAGTACCCCATAGTTGTAATCTATGTGTAAACATCTATGATATAATAACATACATTCCCCGTCGGCAGTCGGACAAACCTACAAACCTTAAGTGACATCTGGTAAAGATAACGCTGAATGTTTTTCACCACTATTAGCTACTATCCCTGAAGACAAGATCAGCCAGGCAGTTCTTTCTGTGATATCAAAGTACTTGAGTAGCTCATCCTCAATAAGATGTGAACCAACATTGTCTAATTTAGTCAGTTGGGAGGATGAGGCTGTGGATTGCCCTCTTTTAAATTTATTTAGTTAAATGCATTTTTAGACATTCTGGTTAACCGGGTTGAACGGAGTAAATAATGATCTCTGAACATGTCGCAGAGAGATACAAAATAATTAAAATATTATTTTGTAATATTAATATTAGTATCTCATTGGTATATTAATTACTTTGCATTGCATTTTTATATATCATAATTATTACTTATTTGTACCAATGTGTGTCGAGATTAAATAAACTGAACTGAACTGAACTGAGATATAAAATCAATCAAATTTTATTTGATTTATTATTTTAAAATAAGAGAAGAGATAACATACCCTCTATGCAACTAAAGCTGATTTCAAGGTATTTTGTAGTGCCTTTACACGGATCACCAAACACACCATTGCTAGCATTTGCTGCACACATTTGTTCCCCAGTACATTGATTTCGGACAACTTGCAGTGAGTTTTCAGAAGCGCAGCTCGTGTTTTTTACTGGTCCGGAACAATTTCTCTCATCTTGCCGACCGTAGATAGCAGAAGTAATATTAATGAATCGTCCTTCCTCGCATTCTAGATGCAATGTCTCGTGTTCGCAAACATATCTCAACGTTTCACCTGCGTATAATAATCGTAAGGAGTTCATAAAATATTATGTGAACAATCAGATGCATTACTGTCTTAGGAACCAGGAATGGGAAACACCAATAATCACTAGAATGTTAGTGAAAAATAATATAAATCAGTAAAATCACCCAACTATCAGGTCCTCGGGACATGGACCACTCCCAACACGTGTCCTGTAACGAGACTTTGTCCCACCGCCACATGTCCTGCTGCAAGAGTCCCAGGAACCCCACGAATCCAGAAAGCTATTTACTTCCCTCTACCCTGTGATATATATACGTCTAGCCCTGTTCTTTTGTGTCATTATCCATTGTATCTCTTTTGTTCAAAGTATGATCAACCAACCGTCGATTATATCAAGTAATGTGGACAGATGATGATCATCTTGGTCAGGTGACGATCATCTTCGTCAGGTGATGATCATCTTGGTCAGGTCAAGATCATCTTGGTCAGGTCAAGATCATCTTGAACAGGTTAATACTTGTAATCTTGGACAGGTTAATACATTTTGAACAAAAGAAATACATTTTCGTATTTAGAAACACTACATGGCTACATTATCGGACTTTTTTTGGATATTTCAACAAAATTAAAATGCATCAAAGTTCAATCATCAGTTAATTAGTTGGATGAAACGATCAAACTATCAGAGAACTCTAACGCTATAATAGAGAATTTAGAACTTATATACTCGTATGCTACACCTTATATGTCTCTTAAGGTTATTAATTATTTTAAACTGTTGTGATTTGGTAGTTCACAGCATCTTACGAATGATAGTGAGCTTTGGCAAAAACTGCATTGCTCAATTCATAGCGAGCGTGTAGAAGAATTAAAATATCACAGATATACTTTATAGGTGCTGCGGTTCTTGAGTTACGTTGTAAAGAGGGTACAAAACGTACATAACTCATTAACAACAATAAATTAAATAATGAAGAATGCTGGATTACCGGTGACCGGGGTTCAATCCCCGCTGAGTCCTGATTTTTTCTCTCTCAATATTTTCATATGCCAGTTTGCTCGAGCCCCAATCACGCCATTTATATGATTTAGATGTAGATAAGTTTGTTGTTTTTAAAAGTAAAAACCAACAGAACCATCCCACCACTAGGCTCTCTGCAGATCCTCTTATGTTATCTTTTCAGAGGTGTAAGACTGAATCCCACAAACAATCATACTTCAACCGCATTGTTCCCTTGTGGAACCAGCTGCCTCTGGAAACCAGATTATCTAATTCCATTTCTTCTTTCAAATTTCAAGCTTTGGATTTTTTGAAGTCTCAATTTTATTCCAAATTTGTTCCTTCTGATACCTGCACTTGGTTTTCCACTTGCCGTTGCCCAAATTGTAGGCCCATTTAAGGTCTTGCCCTGGCTTTCCATTCTTTTTCCAAATTATTTAGGTTTTTTCCTAGGTGGGATGGTTCTAGAGGTGAATTTACACCTGTTTATCCCAGCCTATTTGCTGGTCTTTTAACATGTTTTTTTAAAAAAAGCTTTTATATTATATTTTTCAAAATTTTGATGTGCAATAATGTTATACATGTTTGTACCAGTGATGAAGTCTAATAAATAAAATAAATAAATAAATAAATAAATTTAAATTATAATTTCTCGAGCTTGCATCGTTTATTTCCGATCCTCGTATATATTAATTTGTGCTTCGCATTGTCTTACGCCCTACTAGGGTGAAGCATATAGGCCGCCTCCTTCTTCATTATTTAATATATAATTGGCCGCTGAGACACAATGAGAGAGTTATCATGGGGACTTAAGTTGAGATTGCCCGAGTACCGACTGTGAACTCAGGTAGCACAGTGGTAAAGCTCTAGACCGGTAATCCAGCGACCGGGGTTCAATCCCCGCTGAGTCCTGATTTTTTCTCTCTCAATATTTTCATATGCCAGTTTGCTCGAGCCCCAATTACGCTATTTAAATTATAATTTCTCGAGCTTGCATCGTTTATTTCCGATCCTCGCATATATTAATTTGTGTTTCGCATTGCCTCATTTCAAATATTGAGTTTTAGTTTTGGTTTTGGTTTTGGTCACGTGGTTTCCTATTGTCCTGCCTAACCATTTGAATCACAAGATATCGAACTCATTGTTTCTACCTTTTGTTTATAAAACTAAACATTTGTGACAGGTAGTTTCGGTTTTGGTTTCAGTTTCTTATAAGTGGTGTGACGAAAAAAATTACAGGATTTTCGAGTTACATGATCTAAGTATACAAAAGAAATGTTTAAATTTCGCAGTGCAATATTCACGAGCAGAGAAGTCGAACAAAGCAGTCTACATTTGAAAGCATTGATTTAGTTTGAAAGCATTGACTTGAGACTACGAATTAGCCTAAGCTGATTTCACTGTGAAAATATATAGACCATCAAAATATTTCCACAGACATTACAATAGGCACTTGACAGATTATGACTTCAGTGATATAAACACTATTATACACAACTCTATTTATGTGCATGTCGCATGACGGAAGATCAATATCATAGAAAGCTGGTTTAAACTAACTTTTATTCAATTTATTTATTGGAGAATAGAGAGAGAGAGAGAGATAGAAGAGATCGCCAGGGAAAGAGGGTATGTGTGTGTGTGGGGGGAGGGGGTAAGGGTAAGGGAGAAAGAGAAACAGAGGGGAGAGAGCATTGGAAGTGGGAAGGGAAGGAGGGGGAGAGGGGGGCTCAAGAGTGGAGTGGAATAATAGGGAAGAGTCGATATCGAGTGCGGGGGGGGGGAGGGAGGAGGATATATATAGGTGGCGGAGGGAACATAGGTAAGAGGTATGGGTTGTGCTTTCCGGGGAATAATCTAATTCATCATCAAATCATCTACATCATCATGCATCGTTTATATTTCAGACAAATAAACAAAACACCCCCCCCCCCCCACCCCTCAATATATGCACATGATTTCTACATGTAGGTCTAGGCCTCGTATATATCCATCCTTTATGTCTCAACGATGTCTATGCATAACTTATCAAACGAATCTCGGAACTCGGGTGCAATTTTATGGTGTCATGGAAGTGTGCCACCTACGGCAGAGAGCATCAAAAGTCGCCGGCGTTGATAGATATCGATAATGAAAATGTTAGCACAATAGGCTATTTTATACGTATGGTTATAGGCCATTATACTTTTGATTATATATACCCTCTTGTGTCCTCCCAGCACGATAGTGTTATGATTGCATACCAGTTCATCTCCACATTTTAATCCCTTGATTTTTGGTTTCTGAACAATAGAGAAACCAAAACTATATATTTGAAATGAGGGATTGTCTTACGCCCTGCTAGGGTGAAGCATATAGGCCGCCTCCTTCTTCATTATTTAATATATAATTGGCCGCTGAAACACAATGAGAGAGTTATCATGGGGACTTAAGTTGAGATTTCCCGAGTACCGACTGTGAACTCAGGTAGCACAGTGGTAAAGCTCTGGACCGGTAATCCAGCGACCGGGGTTCAATCCCCGCTGAGTCCTGATTTTTTCTCTCTCAATATTTTCATATGCCAGTTTGCTCGAGCCCCAATCACGCCATTTAAATTATAATTTCTCGAGCTTGCATCGTTTATTTCCGATCCTCGCATATATTAATTTGTGTTTCGCATTGTCTTACGCCCTGCTAGGGTGAAGCATATAGGCCGCCTCCTTCTTCATTATTTAATATATAATTGGCCGCTGAGACACAATGAGAGAGTTATCATGGGGACTTAAGTTGAGATTGCCCGAGTACCGACTGTGAACTCAGGTAGCACAGTGGTAAAGCTCTGGACCGGTAATCCATCGACCGGGGTTCAATCCCCGCTGAGTCCTGATTTTTTTTCTCTCAATATTTTCATATGCCAGTTTGCTCGAGCACCAATCACGCCATTTAAACAATAAATTAAGAAAGTTTGCAAAGTATACGATTTGTAGAATGAACTTTTGCAAAACATCAAGGTGTTAATTTTCAATAATATATTGATCTAGATAATAAAAATCGACCAACAATACCTCGTCTACCCTTAAAGTTGGCATACTTAACTGAATAATTAGGCAATTAAAACATAGGACGATGGAATCGATATACCTTTGTCACCCCCCCTTTAAAGTGGATCTACTATTCAGCGTAGTACTAAAAGCCTGACAATTTCCGTCTGTTTAGTACTGATCAGAGTATAGGGGTAAATTATTTGATTGACAGATCCATATGGAGAGCCCGAATTTGTTGACACGAAATAAATAACAAAATAGCAATGTTATTTAACGAGTTTAACGAAACATTCGAGCACCAAATGAACACCCCCAATTCATATATGATTTTCTCATCATTATCTAACCATTATCTAACAGAGACAGCTGATGAAATAAAAATAAAACAAGAAATATATCACTTTAGATTGAATGACCTCTATCGTTGCCAGGGTACCAAAAGTCTACATGTAGCCGCACCGTTTGCCATGGTCTAGTTCATGAAGTGAAGAGTAGCTGGAGAACTAATTTACTTCGTCACCGCCTATAGTTTTTTAACTTCGCAAAAATGAAGAAGTGAATACCTTGTATATAAGCATATAACAATTCATTTTAAAATGGTTGACATTTCGTTATTTGTTCGTAGGTACATTAAAGCGCTTGGGGATGTTGTTGTATTTTAATTTAAAAAATCGGCGCGTAAACACTTGAACGGAAAATCACACGGACAACCGGAATTCGAAAGAAATAGCACATTATCATCTAAGCTATTAGATGTTCTTTCTCATTATTATCTAACAAAAACAAAGTACATTTTCCCGACATTTTTACCTTGAGTTGTAAGCTGCTCGGTACTTCCACGATTCGTGGTGACTTCACTTGTGGTTGATGCAACGACAGCTAAAACAAACAAACAAACAAACAAAGCCTGTCATCGGAGGTGTCAAGTACATCGTTTAAAGTGGGTCTACTTTTCAGTGTAGTACTCAAAGCCTAGCAAATCCCGCCTACTTAATACTGATCGAAGTATAACTTGAATACATGAATACAAAACCCACCCAAGTCCATACATTGGCCAAATTGAGTTAAGCATGGGAAATTGTTGCTATACATAGGCCTGTCATATGAATGAAAGAACAACTCAAATTCATCCTCTGTGTTTATTGAGCATGTGAAAAATAGCATGTATGAAAGAACCACCCAAGTCCAAGATTAGAGTCTTGTAACACATTGATTGAAATCCAGTATGTATAAAAAGTCCACGTGTAACACATTCATTGCTAGAGAGTAACTTTTGAAAAAAAATGGGTTTAATCATGGAAAGTGTGTGGTATATATTACATGGCAGTATGCTTATCAACATTATACATACCTGTGTGCTTTATTTTGTATTATATTACTAGTGGTAATCTCATTCCAATATTGTTGTCTTTGTATATGATTAAAAAACCACCCAAGTCCAGCATTTAAAATGAACCCCACGAAGTCCCTGAAAGGTTAATCGTCATACCTAATACAGTTTAACTCATTCATTTGCACGTAAATGAATAAAAGCCTGACAATTTCCGTCTGTTTAGTACTGATCAGAATATAGGGGTAAATTATTTGATTGGCAGATCCATATGGAGAGCCCGAATTTGTTGACACGGAATAAATAACAAAATAGCAATGTTATTTAACGAGTTTAACAAAACATTCGAGCACCAAATGAACACCCCAATTCATATATGATTTTCTCATCATTATCTAACCATTATCTAACAGAGACAGCTGATGAAATAAAAATAAAACAAGAAATATATCACTTTAGATTGAATGACCTCTATCGTTGCCAGGGTACCAAAAGTCTACATGTAGCCGCACCGTTTGTCATGGTCTAGTTCATGAAGTGAAGAGTAGCTGGAGAACTAATTTACTTTGTCACCGCCTATAGTTTTTTAACTTCGCAAAAATGAAGAAGTGAATACCTTGTATATAAGCATATAACAATTCATTTAAAAATGGTTGACATTTCGTTATTTGTTCGTAGGTACATTAAAGCGCTTGGGGATGTTGTTGTATTTTAATTTAAAAAATCGGCGCGTAAACACTTGAACGGAAAATCACACGGACAACCGGAATTCGATAGAAATAGCACATTATCATCTAAGCTAAGACGTTCTTTCTCATTATTATCTAACAAAAACAAAATACATTTTCCCCTCATTTTTACCTTGAGTTGTAAGCTGCTCGGTACTTCCACGATTCGTGGTGACTTCACTTGTGGTTGATGCAACGGCAGCTAAAACAAACAAACAAACAAACAAACAAACAAACAAACAAAGCCTGTCATCGGAGGTGTCAAGTACATCGTTTAAAGTGGGTCTACTTTTCAGTGTAGTACTCAAAGCCTAGCAAATCCCGCCTACTTATTACTGATCGAAGTATAACTTGAATACATGAATACAAAACCCACCAAGTCCATACATTGGCCAAATTGAGTTAAGCATGGGAAATTGTTGCTATACATAGGCCTGTCATATGAATGAAAGAACAACTCAAATTCATCCTCTGTGTTTATTGAGCATGTGAAAAATAGCATGTATGAAAGAACCACCCAAGTCCGCCTCACGATCGGGAGGTCACGGGTTCGAATCCCGGCAGGGCCATACCAAAGACTTTGAAAATGGTACCTACTGCCTTCTTGCCAGGCGTTCGGTATTGAAAGGAGTAGGGAAAGTTAAACACATAGCTACCAGTGGACTAACCCCTGCTGTAGCTTTTCTGCTTGCAGTAAACACTTGAACGGAAAATCACACGGACAACCGGAATTCGAAAGAAATAGCACATTATCATCTAAGCTATTAGATGTTCTTTCTCATTATTATCTAACAAAAACAAAGTACATTTTCCCGACATTTTTACCTTGAGTTGTAAGCTGCTCGGTACTTCCACGATTCGTGGTGACTTCACTTGTGGTTGATGCAACGGCAGCTAAAACAAAGAAACAAACAAACAAAGCCTGTCATCGGAGGTGTCAAGTACATCGTTTAAAGTGGGTCTACTTTTCAGTGTAGTACTCAAAGCCTAGCAAATCCCGCCTACTTAATACTGATCGAAGTATAACTTGAATACATGAATACAAAACCCACCCAAGTCCATACATTGGCCAAATTGAGTTAAGCATGGGAAATTGTTGCTATACATAGGCCTGTCATATGAATGAAAGAACAACTCAAATTCATCCTCTGTGTTAATTGAGCATGTGAAAAATAGCATGTATGAAAGAACCACCCAAGTCCAAGATTAGAGTCTTGTAACACATTGATTGAAATCCAGTATGTATAAAAAGTCCACGTGTAACACATTCATTGCTAGAGAGTAACTTTTGAAAAAAAATGGGTTTAATCATGGAAAGTGTGTGGTATATATTACATGGCAGTCAACATTATACATACCTGTGTGCTTTATTTTGTATTATATTACTAGTGGTAATCTCATTCCAATATTGTTGTCTTTGTATATGATTAAAAAAACCACCCAAGTCCAGCATTTAAAACGAACCCCACGAAGTCCCTGAAATGCTAATCGTCATACCTAATACAGTTTAACTCATTCATTTGCACGTAAATGAATAAACGCCTGACAATTTCCGTCTGTTTAGTACTGATCAGAATATAGGGGTAAATTATTTGATTCACAGATCCATATGGAGAGCCCGAATTTGTTGACACGGAATAAATAACAAAATAGCAATGTTATTTAACGAGTTTAACAAAACATTCGAGCACCAAATGAACACCCCAATTCATATATGATTTTCTCATCATTATCTAACCATTATCTAACAGAGACAGCTGATGAAATAAAAATAAAACAAGAAATATATCACTTTAGATTGAATGACCTCTATCGTTGCCAGGGTACCAAAAGTCTACATGTAGCCGCACCGTTTGTCATGGTCTAGTTCATGAAGTGAAGAGTAGCTGGAGAACTAATTTACTTCGTCACCGCCTATAGTTTTTTAACTTCGCAAAAATGAAGAAGTGAATACCTTGTATATAAGCATATAACAATTCATTTAAAAATGGTTGACATTTCGTTATTTGTTCGTAGGTACATTAAAGCGCTTGGGGATGTTGTTGTATTTTAATTTAAAAAATCGGCGCGTAAACACTTGAACGGAAAATCACACGGACAACCGGAATTCGAAAGAAATAGCACATTATCATCTAAGCTAAGACGTTCTTTCTCATTATTATCTAACAAAAACAAAGTACATTTTCCCGACATTTTTACCTTGAGTTGTAAGCTGCTCGGTACTTCCACGATTCGTGGTGACTTCACTTGTGGTTGATGCAACGGCAGCTAAAACAAACAAACAAACAAACAAACAAAGCCTATCATCGGAGGTGTCAAGTACATCGTTTAAAGTGGGTCTACTTTTCAGTGTAGTACTCAAAGCCTAGCAAATCCCGCCTACTTAATACTGATCGAAGTATAACTTGAATACATGAATAAAAAACCCACCCAAGTCCATACATTGGCCAAATTGAGTTAAGCATGGGAAATTGTTGCTATACATAGGCCTGTCATATGAATGAAAGAACAACTCAAATTCATCCTCTGTGTTTATTGAGCATGTGCAAAATAGCATGTATGAAAGAACCACCCAAGTCCGCCTCACGATCGGGAGGTCGCGGGTTCGAATCCCGGCAGGGCCATACCAAAGACTTTGAAAATGGTACCTACTGCCTTCTTGCCAGGCGTTCGGTATTGAAAGGAGTAGGGAAAGTTAAACACATAGCTTCCAGTGGACTAACCCCTGCTAGGCATGCTGTAGCTTTTCTGCTTGCAGACATGTGGTCTAGGGTTATGAAACGGAGGTAAGCGCCGCCCAATGGGCCGAAAGGCTTGGGAAGGATTTAACTTTTAACTATTATCTAACAGAGACAATCTATAATATTTACCTTTAGTTGCGATTTGTTCTTGAGTAGAAGCTTCCGATTCTGTAATGGTTTGGCTTGTTGATGATGCTATGGCAGCTGGTGAAATAAAAACAAAACAAGAAATCTATCACTTTAGATTCAATGACCTCTAGTGAAGTTTTTACCAGAGTACCAAAAGTCTAGCATCACCTTTTGTCACGGTCTAGTTCATGAGTAAAGAGTCACTTAGGGGATATCTCATGCATTCGAGATCGGCCTCAGGTTGAAGAACTACTTCCTAACCGCCTATAGTTCTTCTAGCTTCGCATAAATGAAGAAGTGAACCTTGCATATAACAATTTATCTAGTAAATGGTGACGGGAAATTACATGGACAACCGGAATCTAAGCTAAGGTGCTCTTTCTCATTATATAATATATCAAACATTATATAACAAAAGAAAGTACTTTTCTCCGATTTGTTTTTACCTTCAGTTGTGAGTTGCCCGGTGCTTGCAACGGCACCTAAAATAAACGAACAAAGGCTTTCATCTGAGGTATCAAGCACATCGCTTTTAAAATGAGTCTACTTTTCAGTGTAGTACTTAAGGGATCTAAAATGAGCGTTTATTGCGTTTCGACAGTATTTTTTGTAGGACATAAGAGCACCTCAGACCTATCGAATTGCATTCTGAATACGAAGCATGTCTTTCTGATATCAAATAATTTTCATTTTTGAAAATCACAATATAATACAAATTTTATGACAAATTATAAAAATTTGATATTTTTCAAATTTTGATATATACACTAGTGGAAGTTTTGGATGAGAAAACGGACATTTTGATGAGAATCGGCCAAAATGGTGAGAATTTAATTTTCTCATTCTCTTGGATGAGAAACTTCCTGGTGTGTGTGTCAATCATTATTGTCTTATTAAAACTGGTGACAATTGCTAATCCCCGATTATTATTTTCTCATCCAAAAGAATGATAAAATTAAATTCTCACCATTTTGGCCGTTTCTCATCAAAATGTCCGTTTTCTCATCCAAAACTTCCACTAGTGTTATCTGACAATTGCTATATTGCCCATATTCATGACATTTAAAGATGTCCGGATCTATGTGTGTCTTTATTACAATTAAAAAACCCAATCAATTATCATGCCATAGATAAATTAGGGTTTTAAAACTTATTTTCGTGTTTCACAATGTCAATTGTCATGAATATAGAAGAAAAGTTTACTGGTTTGAATAAGTCACACAAAAAAAAAGGAAAAAAAAAGTGAAACTGTTGGGGCTCGAACCACTAGCCTTTCGTTTCACCGTCTGAAGTACTGTCCATTACACCACGCTGTCATGTTGAAATAATTACGGGATTCCGTGATATATGGGTGCGCATTGCATTCTCGTGATTATGAAAATGGTAAATCTCGACAGACGATTTACATTTGCTAAAATCAGTAAAATGTAAATAATGTTAGAGCTAACAAAACGTAAAATAGTAAAATTAGATGTAGTTTTGAACAAGCTTTCAAACAAAACACTTTCCAAATAAAAGTTGACACCAAATCGGCCTAAATTATGAATTTTGTCAACGGTTTACCATTTCTAAATTAAAGAAACTCCTTGTATTAATATTCAGTATTAGACTATGGTAAACCGTCAAATCACTATGTGATTCAATGGGACGATTTACAATCGCACTTTACCATTTCACGCAAATAAAATGATCAATTTTAAAGATATTTCTGCATGAGTAGGCCTACTTCATGAGCGTACTAATGCGATTTTTTTTTATTGGTTCGGTTTTTTTGTTTTGTTTTTTGCTTTGGGGAGGGCGTTGATCTGAAAAAGGTGAAAAAGGTCGTTTTTTGACTATATTGCCCTGCACTGCAGCGTTCACGCGATACATATCCACTGAACTATATCATGCTGATCACTCACATCTGTAAGATTAGTAATGTTTGAAAAGAGCGCTATTGTATTCAATCTATGATTATAGACATACACAGGTGATGGGTGCAACCTGCTTGTAGTGCAGGGCGATATAGTCAAAATTGATACAATAAGTTGTTTTATTTTATATCCACATCATAGCTTATGCATTAACTAATATTCATTGAAAATTTGGAGTAATTCTATCAAGTAGTTTTAAAGTTACAGCCAAAAGTTTAAAATCAGATGTTAATTTTAGCGATTGCCTCATACAATCCCCGAAATATGTCTTGAAACATTAAAAGCGTCTTTAGGGAAAATAAGTCCCCACTCCCCGTGCAATGTTGAAACGTGCAAATGTGTTCAGCGTGTCTCCAAAGTGTCGCAACATTGTATGATGGGGGTGGGGAAGGGACAAGTGTTAATTGATGGCCCAGCTTTCTTCTAATTCCTAATATTGAACATTTTTATCCACATTAAAAATACACTTTTGATTTCATTCAAGATGCCTAAAGCGTTTCAAGGACATTTTTCGGGGATTGTCTGAGGCAATCGCTAAAATTAACATCTGATTTTAATCTTTTGGCTATAACTTTAAAACTACTTGAAAGAATCACTCCAAATTTTCAATGAATATTAGATAGTGCATAAGCTATGATGTGGATATAAAATAAAACAACTAATTGTATCAATTTTGACTATATCGCCCTGCACTGCAAGCAGGTTGCACCTATCACCTGTGTATGTCTACAATCATAGATTGAATACAATAGCGCTCTTTTCATACATACTAATCTTACAGATGTGAGTGATCAGCATGATATAGTTCAATGCATAGGTACCGCGTGAAAAAATTTCCATGACTATTTATTAATAGATAGGCTATGATGTGGGCACAAAATAAAGCAACTAATCTTTTATTTAGATAGTGGTCAAATAATTCTTTTGTACTGCATCCATTTGCATATCTTCTGGAGCGTGCCAAAAGAGGAGATGATTTGAACTAATGACCTTATGTGCAAGCACTCTATAAGTAAATACTTATGAAAACGTATGAAACTTGAACGTGGGGTGTGTGGGGGGGGGGGTTACACGATAATCGATTATCGATTTTCCTCCACCACCCTCAACCACACAAATATAACACTCCCCTAATCATCCTTAGCGACTGCGATTGAACATGACAGTCTGTGATCATCATTTCCGTGTTAGGTTTTAGAATTTAATTGAAAATTGAAAATTAATTGATCATTGATTGTCGGTTATCGACTGTCTATTACCCCCCCCCACCACCACCAACAACTCAAACACTGCTTAACAACGACATCTACCGGCATGGCGTGTTAAATAAAGACTGTGATAACGAACTCCTACACTAGTGGAAGTTTTGGATGAGAAAACGGACATTTTGATGAGAATCGGCCAAAATGGTGAGAATTTAATTTTCTCATTCTCTTGGATGAGAAACTTCCTGGTGTGTGTGTCAATCATTATTGTCTTATTAAAACTGGTGACAATTGCTAATCCCCGATTATTATTTTCTCATCCAAAAGAATGATAAAATTAAATTCTCACCATTTTGGCCGTTTCTCATCAAAATGTCCGTTTTCTCATCCAAAACTTCCACTAGTGTTATCTGACAATTGCTATATTGCCCATATTCATGACATTTAAAGATGTCCGGATCTATGTGTGTCTTTATTACAATTAAAAAAACCCAATCAATTATCATGCCATAGATAAATTAGGGTTTTAAAACTTATTTTCGTGTTTCACAATGTCAATTGTCATGAATATAGAAGAAAAGTTTACTGGTTTGAATAAGTCACACAAAAAAAAAGGAAAAAAAAAGTGAAACTGTTGGGGCTCGAACCACTAGCCTTTCGTTTCACCGTCTGAAGTACTGTCCATTACACCACGCTGTCATGTTGAAATAATTACGGGATTCCGTGATATATGGGTGCGCATTGCATTCTCGTGATTATGAAAATGGTAAATCTCGACAGACGATTTACATTTGCTAAAATCAGTAAAATGTAAATAATGTTAGAGCTAACAAAACGTAAAATAGTAAAATTAGATGTAGTTTTGAACAAGCTTTCAAACAAAACACTTTCCAAATAAAAGTTGACACCAAATCGGCCTAAATTATGAATTTTGTCAACGGTTTACCATTTCTAAATTAAAGAAACTCCTTGTATTAATATTCAGTATTAGACTATGGTAAACCGTCAAATCACTATGTGATTCAATGGGACGATTTACAATCGCACTTTACCATTTCACGCAAATAAAATGATCAATTTTAAAGATATTTCTGCATGAGTAGGCCTACTTCATGAGCGTACTAATGCGATTTTTTTTATTGGTTCGGTTTTTTTTTTGTTTTGTTTTTTTGCTTTGGGGCAGGGCGTTGATCTGAAAAAGGTGAAAAAGGTCGTTTTTTGACTATATTGCCCTGCACTGCAGCGTTCACGCGATACATATCCACTGAACTATATCATGCTGATCACTCACATCTGTAAGATTAGTAATGTTTGAAAAGAGCGCTATTGTATTCAATCTATGATTATAGACATACACAGGTGATGGGTGCAACCTGCTTGTAGTGCAGGGCGATATAGTCAAAATTGATACAATAAGTTGTTTTATTTTATATCCACATCATAGCTTATGCATTAACTAATATTCATTGAAAATTTGGAGTAATTCTATCAAGTAGTTTTAAAGTTACAGCCAAAAGTTTAAAATCAGATGTTAATTTTAGCGATTGCCTCATACAATCCCCGAAATATGTCTTGAAACATTAAAGCGTCTTTAGGGGAAAATAAGTCCCCCACTCCCCCGTGCAATGTTGAAACGTGCAAATGTGTTCAGCGTGTCTCCAAAGTGTCGCAACATTGTATGATGGGGGGGTGGGGAAGGGACAAGTGTTAATTGATGGCCCAGCTTTCTTCTAATTCCTAATATTGAACATTTTTATCCACATTAAAAATACACTTTTGATTTCATTCAAGATGCCTAAAGCGTTTCAAGGACATTTTTCGGGGATTGTCTGAGGCAATCGCTAAAATTAACATCTGATTTTAATCTTTTGGCTATAACTTTAAAACTACTTGAAAGAATCACTCCAAATTTTCAATGAATATTAGATAGTGCATAAGCTATGATGTGGATATAAAATAAAACAACTAATTGTATCAATTTTGACTATATCGCCCTGCACTGCAAGCAGGTTGCACCTATCACCTGTGTATGTCTACAATCATAGATTGAATACAATAGCGCTCTTTTCATACATACTAATCTTACAGATGTGAGTGATCAGCATGATATAGTTCAATGCATAGGTACCGCGTGAAAAAATTTCCATGACTATTTATTAATAGATAGGCTATGATGTGGGCACAAAATAAAGCAACTAATCTTTTATTTAGATAGTGGTCAAATAATTCTTTTGTACTGCATCCATTTGCATATCTTCTGGAGCGTGCCAAAAGAGGAGATGATTTGAACTAATGACCTTATGTGCAAGCACTCTATAAGTAAATACTTATGAAAACGTATGAAACTTGAACGTGGGGTGTGTGGGGGAGGGGGTTACACGATAATCGATTATCGATTTTCCTCCACCACCCTCAACCACACAAATATAACACTCCCCTAATCATCCTTAGCGACTGCGATTGAACATGACAGTCTGTGATCATCATTTCCGTGTTAGGTTTTAGAATTTAATTGAAAATTGAAAATTAATTGATCATTGATTGTCGGTTATCGACTGTCTATTACCCCCCCCCCACCACCACCAACAACTCAAACACTGCTTAACAACGACATCTACCGGCATGGCGTGTTAAATAAAGACTGTGATAACGAACTCCTACACTAGTGGAAGTTTTGGATGAGAAAACGGACATTTTGATGAGAATCGGCCAAAATGGTGAGAATTTAATTTTCTCATTCTCTTGGATGAGAAACTTCCTGGTGTGTGTGTCAATCATTATTGTCTTATTAAAACTGGTGACAATTGCTAATCCCCGATTATTATTTTCTCATCCAAAAGAATGATAAAATTAAATTCTCACCATTTTGGCCGTTTCTCATCAAAATGTCCGTTTTCTCATCCAAAACTTCCACTAGTGTTATCTGACAATTGCTATATTGCCCATATTCATGACATTTAAAGATGTCCGGATCTATGTGTGTCTTTATTACAATTAAAAAACCCAATCAATTATCATGCCATAGATAAATTAGGGTTTTAAAACTTATTTTCGTGTTTCACAATGTCAATTGTCATGAATATAGAAGAAAAGTTTACTGGTTTGAATAAGTCACACAAAAAAAGGGAAAAAAAAAGTGAAACTGTTGGGGCTCGAACCACTAGCCTTTCGTTTCACCGTCTGAAGTACTGTCCATTACACCACGCTGTCATGTTGAAATAATTACGGGATTCCGTGATATATGGGTGCGCATTGCATTCTCGTGATTATGAAAATGGTAAATCTCGACAGACGATTTACATTTGCTAAAATCAGTAAAATGTAAATAATGTTAGAGCTAACAAAACGTAAAATAGTAAAATTAGATGTAGTTTTGAACAAGCTTTCAAACAAAACACTTTCCAAATAAAAGTTGACACCAAATCGGCCTAAATTATGAATTTTGTCAACGGTTTACCATTTCTAAATTAAAGAAACTCCTTGTATTAATATTCAGTATTAGACTATGGTAAACCGTCAAATCACTATGTGATTCAATGGGACGATTTACAATCGCACTTTACCATTTCACGCAAATAAAATGATCAATTTTAAAGATATTTCTGCATGAGTAGGCCTACTTCATGAGCGTACTAATGCGATTTTTTTTTTATTGGTTCTGGTTTTTTTGTTTTGTTTTTGCTTTGGGGGAGGGCGTTGATCTGAAAAAGGTGAAAAAGGTCGTTTTTTGACTATATTGCCCTGCACTGCAGCGTTCACGCGATACATATCCACTGAACTATATCATGCTGATCACTCACATCTGTAAGATTAGTAATGTTTGAAAAGAGCGCTATTGTATTCAATCTATGATTATAGACATACACAGGTGATGGGTGCAACCTGCTTGTAGTGCAGGGCGATATAGTCAAAATTGATACAATAAGTTGTTTTATTTTATATCCACATCATAGCTTATGCATTAACTAATATTCATTGAAAATTTGGAGTAATTCTATCAAGTAGTTTTAAAGTTACAGCCAAAAGTTTAAAATCAGATGTTAATTTTAGCGATTGCCTCATACAATCCCCGAAATATGTCTTGAAACATTAAAGCGTCTTTAGGGAAAATAAGTCCCCACTCCCCGTGCAATGTTGAAACGTGCAAATGTGTTCAGCGTGTCTCCAAAGTGTCGCAACATTGTATGATGGGGGTGGGGAAGGACAAGTGTTAATTGATGGCCCAGCTTTCTTCTAATTCCTAATATTGAACATTTTTATCCACATTAAAAATACACTTTTGATTTCATTCAAGATGCCTAAAGCGTTTCAAGGACATTTTTCGGGGATTGTCTGAGGCAATCGCTAAAATTAACATCTGATTTTAATCTTTTGGCTATAACTTTAAAACTACTTGAAAGAATCACTCCAAATTTTCAATGAATATTAGATAGTGCATAAGCTATGATGTGGATATAAAATAAAACAACTAATTGTATCAATTTTGACTATATCGCCCTGCACTGCAAGCAGGTTGCACCTATCACCTGTGTATGTCTACAATCATAGATTGAATACAATAGCGCTCTTTTCATACATACTAATCTTACAGATGTGAGTGATCAGCATGATATAGTTCAATGCATAGGTACCGCGTGAAAAAATTTCCATGACTATTTATTAATAGATAGGCTATGATGTGGGCACAAAATAAAGCAACTAATCTTTTATTTAGATAGTGGTCAAATAATTCTTTTGTACTGCATCCATTTGCATATCTTCTGGAGCGTGCCAAAAGAGGAGATGATTTGAACTAATGACCTTATGTGCAAGCACTCTATAAGTAAATACTTATGAAAACGTATGAAACTTGAACGTGGGGTGTGTGGGGGAGGGGGGTTACACGATAATCGATTATCGATTTTCCTCCACCACCCTCAACCACACAAATATAACACTCCCCTAATCATCCTTAGCGACTGCGATTGAACATGACAGTCTGTGATCATCATTTCCGTGTTAGGTTTTAGAATTTAATTGAAAATTGAAAATTAATTGATCATTGATTGTCGGTTATCGACTGTCTATTACCCCCCCCTCCCACCACCACCAACAACTCAAACACTGCTTAACAACGACATCTACCGGCATGGCGTGTTAAATAAAGACTGTGATAACGAACTCCTACACTAGTGGAAGTTTTGGATGAGAAAACGGACATTTTGATGAGAATCGGCCAAAATGGTGAGAATTTAATTTTCTCATTCTCTTGGATGAGAAACTTCCTGGTGTGTGTGTCAATCATTATTGTCTTATTAAAACTGGTGACAATTGCTAATCCCCGATTATTATTTTCTCATCCAAAAGAATGATAAAATTAAATTCTCACCATTTTGGCCGTTTCTCATCAAAATGTCCGTTTTCTCATCCAAAACTTCCACTAGTGTTATCTGACAATTGCTATATTGCCCATATTCATGACATTTAAAGATGTCCGGATCTATGTGTGTCTTTATTACAATTAAAAAAACCAATCAATTATCATGCCATAGATAAATTAGGGTTTTAAAACTTATTTTCGTGTTTCACAATGTCAATTGTCATGAATATAGAAGAAAAGTTTACTGGTTTGAATAAGTCACACAAAAAAAGGAAAAAAAAAGTGAAACTGTTGGGGCTCGAACCACTAGCCTTTCGTTTCACCGTCTGAAGTACTGTCCATTACACCACGCTGTCATGTTGAAATAATTACGGGATTCCGTGATATATGGGTGCGCATTGCATTCTCGTGATTATGAAAATGGTAAATCTCGACAGACGATTTACATTTGCTAAAATCAGTAAAATGTAAATAATGTTAGAGCTAACAAAACGTAAAATAGTAAAATTAGATGTAGTTTTGAACAAGCTTTCAAACAAAACACTTTCCAAATAAAAGTTGACACCAAATCGGCCTAAATTATGAATTTTGTCAACGGTTTACCATTTCTAAATTAAAGAAACTCCTTGTATTAATATTCAGTATTAGACTATGGTAAACCGTCAAATCACTATGTGATTCAATGGGACGATTTACAATCGCACTTTACCATTTCACGCAAATAAAATGATCAATTTTAAAGATATTTCTGCATGAGTAGGCCTACTTCATGAGCGTACTAATGCGATTTTTTTTATTGGTTCGGTTTTTTTTGTTTTGTTTTTGCTTTGGGGGAGGGCGTTGATCTGAAAAAGGTGAAAAAGGTCGTTTTTTGACTATATTGCCCTGCACTGCAGCGTTCACGCGATACATATCCACTGAACTATATCATGCTGATCACTCACATCTGTAAGATTAGTAATGTTTGAAAAGAGCGCTATTGTATTCAATCTATGATTATAGACATACACAGGTGATGGGTGCAACCTGCTTGTAGTGCAGGGCGATATAGTCAAAATTGATACAATAAGTTGTTTTATTTTATATCCACATCATAGCTTATGCATTAACTAATATTCATTGAAAATTTGGAGTAATTCTATCAAGTAGTTTTAAAGTTACAGCCAAAAGTTTAAAATCAGATGTTAATTTTAGCGATTGCCTCATACAATCCCCGAAATATGTCTTGAAACATTAAAGCGTCTTTAGGGGAAAATAAGTCCCCCACTCCCCCGTGCAATGTTGAAACGTGCAAATGTGTTCAGCGTGTCTCCAAAGTGTCGCAACATTGTATGATGGGGGGTGGGGAAGGGACAAGTGTTAATTGATGGCCCAGCTTTCTTCTAATTCCTAATATTGAACATTTTTATCCACATTAAAAATACACTTTTGATTTCATTCAAGATGCCTAAAGCGTTTCAAGGACATTTTTCGGGGATTGTCTGAGGCAATCGCTAAAATTAACATCTGATTTTAATCTTTTGGCTATAACTTTAAAACTACTTGAAAGAATCACTCCAAATTTTCAATGAATATTAGATAGTGCATAAGCTATGATGTGGATATAAAATAAAACAACTAATTGTATCAATTTTGACTATATCGCCCTGCACTGCAAGCAGGTTGCACCTATCACCTGTGTATGTCTACAATCATAGATTGAATACAATAGCGCTCTTTTCATACATACTAATCTTACAGATGTGAGTGATCAGCATGATATAGTTCAATGCATAGGTACCGCGTGAAAAATTTCCATGACTATTTATTAATAGATAGGCTATGATGTGGGCACAAAATAAAGCAACTAATCTTTTATTTAGATAGTGGTCAAATAATTCTTTTGTACTGCATCCATTTGCATATCTTCTGGAGCGTGCCAAAAGAGGAGATGATTTGAACTAATGACCTTATGTGCAAGCACTCTATAAGTAAATACTTATGAAAACGTATGAAACTTGAACGTGGGGTGTGTGGGGGAGGGGGTTACACGATAATCGATTATCGATTTTCCTCCACCACCCTCAACCACACAAATATAACCCCCCCCCCCCTAATCATCCTTAGCGACTGCGATTGAACATGACAGTCTGTGATCATCATTTCCGTGTTAGGTTTTAGAATTTAATTGAAAATTGAAAATTAATTGATCATTGATTGTCGGTTATCGACTGTCTATTACCCCCCCTCCACCACCACCAACAACTCAAACACTGCTTAACAACGACATCTACCGGCATGGCGTGTTAAATAAAGACTGTGATAGCGAACTCCTACACTAGTGGAAGTGTTGGATGAGAAAACGGACATTTTGATGAGAATCGGCCAAAATGGTGAGAATTTAATTTTCTCATTCTCTTGGATGAGAAACTTCCTGGTGTGTGTGTCAATCATTATTGTCTTATTAAAACTGGTGACAATTGCTAATCCCCGATTATTATTTTCTCATCCAAAAGAATGATAAAATTAAATTCTCACCATTTTGGCCGTTTCTCATCAAAATGTCCGTTTTCTCATCCAAAACTTCCACTAGTGTTATCTGACAATTGCTATATTGCCCATATTCATGACATTTAAAGATGTCCGGATCTATGTGTGTCTTTATTACAATTAAAAAACCCAATCAATTATCATGCCATAGATAAATTAGGGTTTTAAAACTTATTTTCGTGTTTCACAATGTCAATTGTCATGAATATAGAAGAAAAGTTTACTGGTTTGAATAAGTCACACAAAAAAAGGAAAAAAAAAAGTGAAACTGTTGGGGCTCGAACCACTAGCCTTTCGTTTCACCGTCTGAAGTACTGTCCATTACACCACGCTGTCATGTTGAAATAATTACGGGATTCCGTGATATATGGGTGCGCATTGCATTCTCGTGATTATGAAAATGGTAAATCTCGAGAGACGATTTACATTTGCTAAAATCAGTAAAATGTAAATAATGTTAGAGCTAACAAAACGTAAAATAGTAAAATTAGATGTAGTTTTGAACAAGCTTTCAAACAAAACACTTTCCAAATAAAAGTTGACACCAAATCGGCCTAAATTATGAATTTTGTCAACGGTTTACCATTTCTAAATTAAAGAAACTCCTTGTATTAATATTCAGTATTAGACTATGGTAAACCGTCAAATCACTATGTGATTCAATGGGACGATTTACACTCGCACTTTACCATTTCACGCAAATAAAATGATCAATTTTAAAGATATTTCTGCATGAGTAGGCCTACTTCATGAGCGTACTAATGCGATTTTTTTTATTGGTTCGGTTTTTTTTTGTTTTGTTTTTGCTTTGGGGAGGCGTTGATCTGAAAAAGGTGAAAAAGGTCGTTTTTGACTATATTGCCCTGCACTGCAGCGTTCACGCGATACATATCCACTGAACTATATCATGCTGATCACTCACATCTGTAAGATTAGTAATGTTTGAAAAGAGCGCTATTGTATTCAATCTATGATTATAGACATACACAGGTGATGGGTGCAACCTGCTTGTAGTGCAGGGCGATATAGTCAAAATTGATACAATAAGTTGTTTTATTTTATATCCACATCATAGCTTATGCATTAACTAATATTCATTGAAAATTTGGAGTAATTCTATCAAGTAGTTTTAAAGTTACAGCCAAAAGTTTAAAATCAGATGTTAATTTTAGCGATTGCCTCATACAATCCCCGAAATATGTCTTGAAACATTAAAGCGTCTTTAGGGGAAAATAAGGCCCCCACTCCCCCGTGCAATGTTGAAACGTGCAAATGTGTTCAGCGTGTCTCCAAAGTGTCGCAACATTGTATGATGGGGGTGGGGAAGGACAAGTGTTAATTGATGGCCCAGCTTTCTTCTAATTCCTAATATTGAACATTTTATCCACATTAAAAATACACTTTTGATTTCATTCAAGATGCCTAAAGCGTTTCAAGGACATTTTTCGGGGATTGTCTGAGGCAATCGCTAAAATTAACATCTGATTTTAATCTTTTGGCTATAACTTTAAAACTACTTGAAAGAATCACTCCAAATTTTCAATGAATATTAGATAGTGCATAAGCTATGATGTGGATATAAAATAAAACAACTAATTGTATCAATTTTGACTATATCGCCCTGCACTGCAAGCAGGTTGCACCTATCACCTGTGTATGTCTACAATCATAGATTGAATACAATAGCGCTTTTTTCATACATACTAATCTTACAGATGTGAGTGATCAGCATGATATAGTTCAATGCATAGGTACCGCGTGAAAAAATTTCCATGACTATTTATTAATAGATAGGCTATGATGTGGGCACAAAATAAAGCAACTAATCTTTTATTTAGATAGTGGTCAAATAATTCTTTTGTACTGCATCCATTTGCATATCTTCTGGAGCGTGCCAAAAGAGGAGATGATTTGAACTAATGACCTTATGTGCAAGCACTCTATAAGTAAATACTTATGAAAACGTATGAAACTTGAACGTGGGGTGTGTGGGGGGAGGGGGTTACACGATAATCGATTATCGATTTTCCTCCACCACCCTCAACCACACAAATATAACACTCCCCTAATCATCCTTAGCGACTGCGATTGAACATGACAGTCTGTGATCATCATTTCCGTGTTAGGTTTTAGAATTTAATTGAAAATTGAAAATTAATTGATCATTGATTGTCGGTTATCGACTGTCTATTACCCCCCCTCCACCACCACCAACAACTCAAACACTGCTTAACAACGACATCTACCGGCATGGCGTGTTAAATAAAGACTGTGATAACGAACTCCTACACTAGTGGAAGTTTTGGATGAGAAAACGGACATTTTGATGAGAATCGGCCAAAATGGTGAGAATTTAATTTTCTCATTCTCTTGGATGAGAAACTTCCTGGTGTGTGTGTCAATCATTATTGTCTTATTAAAACTGGTGACAATTGCTAATCCCCGATTATTATTTTCTCATCCAAAAGAATGATAAAATTAAATTCTCACCATTTTGGCCGTTTCTCATCAAAATGTCCGTTTTCTCATCCAAAACTTCCACTAGTGTTATCTGACAATTGCTATATTGCCCATATTCATGACATTTAAAGATGTCCGGATCTATGTGTGTCTTTATTACAATTAAAAAACCCAATCAATTATCATGCCATAGATAAATTAGGGTTTTAAAACTTATTTTCGTGTTTCACAATGTCAATTGTCATGAATATAGAAGAAAAGTTTACTGGTTTGAATAAGTCACACAAAAAAAGGAAAAAAAAAGTGAAACTGTTGGGGCTCGAACCACTAGCCTTTCGTTTCACCGTCTGAAGTACTGTCCATTACACCACGCTGTCATGTTGAAATAATTACGGGATTCCGTGATATATGGGTGCGCATTGCATTCTCGTGATTATGAAAATGGTAAATCTCGACAGACGATTTACATTTGCTAAAATCAGTAAAATGTAAATAATGTTAGAGCTAACAAAACGTAAAATAGTAAAATTAGATGTAGTTTTGAACAAGCTTTCAAACAAAACACTTTCCAAATAAAAGTTGACACCAAATCGGCCTAAATTATGAATTTTGTCAACGGTTTACCATTTCTAAATTAAAGAAACTCCTTGTATTAATATTCAGTATTAGACTATGGTAAACCGTCAAATCACTATGTGATTCAATGGGACGATTTACAATCGCACTTTACCATTTCACGCAAATAAAATGATCAATTTTAAAGATATTTCTGCATGAGTAGGCCTACTTCATGAGCGTACTAATGCGATTTTTTTCAATTTTGACTATATCGCCCTGCACTGCAAGCAGGTTGCACCTATCACCTGTGTATGTCTACAATCATAGATTGAATACAATAGCGCTCTTTTCATACATACTAATCTTACAGATGTGAGTGATCAGCATGATATAGTTCAATGCATAGGTACCGCGTGAAAAAATTTCCATGACTATTTATTAATAGATAGGCTATGATGTGGGCACAAAATAAAGCAACTAATCTTTTATTTAGATAGTGGTCAAATAATTCTTTTGTACTGCATCCATTTGCATATCTTCTGGAGCGTGCCAAAAGAGGAGATGATTTGAACTAATGACCTTATGTGCAAGCACTCTATAAGTAAATACTTATGAAAACGTATGAAACTTGAACGTGGGGTGTGTGGGGGAGGGGGTTACACGATAATCGATTATCGATTTTCCTCCACCCCCCTCAACCACACAAATATAACACTCCCCTAATCATCCTTAGCGACTGCGATTGAACATGACAGTCTGTGATCATCATTTCCGTGTTAGGTTTTAGAATTTAATTGAAAATTGAAAATTAATTGATCATTGATTGTCGGTTATCGACTGTCTATTACCCCCCCCCACCACCACCAACAACTCAAACACTGCTTAACAACGACATCTACCGGCATGGCGTGTTAAATAAAGACTGTGATAACGAACTCCTACACTAGTGGAAGTTTTGGATGAGAAAACGGACATTTTGATGAGAATCGGCCAAAATGGTGAGAATTTAATTTTCTCATTCTCTTGGATGAGAAACTTCCTGGTGTGTGTGTCAATCATTATTGTCTTATTAAAACTGGTGACAATTGCTAATCCCCGATTATTATTTTCTCATCCAAAAGAATGATAAAATTAAATTCTCACCATTTTGGCCGTTTCTCATCAAAATGTCCGTTTTCTCATCCAAAACTTCCACTAGTGTTATCTGACAATTGCTATATTGCCCATATTCATGACATTTAAAGATGTCCGGATCTATGTGTGTCTTTATTACAATTAAAAAACCCAATCAATTATCATGCCATAGATAAATTAGGGTTTTAAAACTTATTTTCGTGTTTCACAATGTCAATTGTCATGAATATAGAAGAAAAGTTTACTGGTTTGAATAAGTCACACAAAAAAAAGGAAAAAAAAGTGAAACTGTTGGGGCTCGAACCACTAGCCTTTCGTTTCACCGTCTGAAGTACTGTCCATTACACCACGCTGTCATGTTGAAATAATTACGGGATTCCGTGATATATGGGTGCGCATTGCATTCTCGTGATTATGAAAATGGTAAATCTCGACAGACGATTTACATTTGCTAAAATCAGTAAAATGTAAATAATGTTAGAGCTAACAAAACGTAAAATAGTAAAATTAGATGTAGTTTTGAACAAGCTTTCAAACAAAACACTTTCCAAATAAAAGTTGACACCAAATCGGCCTAAATTATGAATTTTGTCAACGGTTTACCATTTCTAAATTAAAGAAACTCCTTGTATTAATATTCAGTATTAGACTATGGTAAACCGTCAAATCACTATGTGATTCAATGGGACGATTTACAATCGCACTTTACCATTTCACGCAAATAAAATGATCAATTTTAAAGATATTTCTGCATGAGTAGGCCTACTTCATGAGCGTACTAATGCGATTTTTTTATTGGTTCGGTTTTTTTTTGTTTTGTTTTTGCTTTGGGGAGGCGTTGATCTGAAAAAAGGTGAAAAAGGTCGTTTTTGACTATATTGCCCTGCACTGCAGCGTTCACGCGATACATATCCACTGAACTATATCATGCTGATCACTCACATCTGTAAGATTAGTAATGTTTGAAAAGAGCGCTATTGTATTCAATCTATGATTATAGACATACACAGGTGATGGGTGCAACCTGCTTGTAGTGCAGGGCGATATAGTCAAAATTGATACAATAAGTTGTTTTATTTTATATCCACATCATAGCTTATGCATTAACTAATATTCATTGAAAATTTGGAGTAATTCTATCAAGTAGTTTTAAAGTTACAGCCAAAAGTTTAAAATCAGATGTTAATTTTAGCGATTGCCTCATACAATCCCCGAAATATGTCTTGAAACATTAAAGCGTCTTTAGGGAAAATAAGTCCCCCACTCCCCGTGCAATGTTGAAACGTGCAAATGTGTTCAGCGTGTCTCCAAAGTGTCGCAACATTGTATGATGGGGGGTGGGGAAGGGACAAGTGTTAATTGATGGCCCAGCTTTCTTCTAATTCCTAATATTGAACATTTTATCCACATTAAAAATACACTTTTGATTTCATTCAAGATGCCTAAAGCGTTTCAAGGACATTTTCGGGGATTGTCTGAGGCAATCGCTAAAATTAACATCTGATTTTAATCTTTTGGCTATAACTTTAAAACTACTTGAAAGAATCACTCCAAATTTTCAATGAATATTAGATAGTGCATAAGCTATGATGTGGATATAAAATAAAACAACTAATTGTATCAATTTTGACTATATCGCCCTGCACTGCAAGCAGGTTGCACCTATCACCTGTGTATGTCTACAATCATAGATTGAATACAATAGCGCTCTTTTCATACATACTAATCTTACAGATGTGAGTGATCAGCATGATATAGTTCAATGCATAGGTATCGCGTGAAAAAATTTCCATGACTATTTATTAATAGATAGGCTATGATGTGGGCACAAAATAAAGCAACTAATCTTTTATTTAGATAGTGGTCAAATAATTCTTTTGTACTGCATCCATTTGCATATCTTCTGGAGCGTGCCAAAAGAGGAGATGATTTGAACTAATGACCTTATGTGCAAGCACTCTATAAGTAAATACTTATGAAAACGTATGAAACTTGAACGTGGGGTGTGTGGGGGGAGGGGGGTTACACGATAATCGATTATCGATTTTCCTCCACCACCCTCAACCACACAAATATAACACTCCCCCCCCCCCCCTAATCATCCTTAGCGACTGCGATTGAACATGACAGTCTGTGATCATCATTTCCGTGTTAGGTTTTAGAATTTAATTGAAAATTGAAAATTAATTGATCATTGATTGTCGGTTATCGACTGTCTATTACCCCCCCCTCCCACCACCACCAACAACTCAAACACTGCTTAACAACGACATCTACCGGCATGGCGTGTTAAATAAAGACTGTGATAACGAACTCCTACACTAGTGGAAGTTTTGGATGAGAAAACGGACATTTTGATGAGAATCGGCCAAAATGGTGAGAATTTAATTTTCTCATTCTCTTGGATGAGAAACTTCCTGTGTGTGTGTCAATCATTATTGTCTTATTAAAACTGGTGACAATTGCTAATCCCCGATTATTATTTTCTCATCCAAAAGAATGATAAAATTAAATTCTCACCATTTTGGCCGTTTCTCATCAAAATGTCCGTTTTCTCATCCAAAACTTCCACTAGTGTTATCTGACAATTGCTATATTGCCCATATTCATGACATTTAAAGATGTCCGGATCTATGTGTGTCTTTATTACAATTAAAAAAACCCAATCAATTATCATGCCATAGATAAATTAGGGTTTTAAAACTTATTTTCGTGTTTCACAATGTCAATTGTCATGAATATAGAAGAAAAGTTTACTGGTTTGAATAAGTCACACAAAAAAAGGAAAAAAAAAGTGAAACTGTTGGGGCTCGAACCACTAGCCTTTCGTTTCACCGTCTGAAGTACTGTCCATTACACCACGCTGTCATGTTGAAATAATTACGGGATTCCGTGATATATGGGTGCGCATTGCATTCTCGTGATTATGAAAATGGTAAATCTCGACAGACGATTTACATTTGCTAAAATCAGTAAAATGTAAATAATGTTAGAGCTAACAAAACGTAAAATAGTAAAATTAGATGTAGTTTTGAACAAGCTTTCAAACAAAACACTTTCCAAATAAAAGTTGACACCAAATCGGCCTAAATTATGAATTTTGTCAACGGTTTACCATTTCTAAATTAAAGAAACTCCTTGTATTAATATTCAGTATTAGACTATGGTAAACCGTCAAATCACTATGTGATTCAATGGGACGATTTACAATCGCACTTTACCATTTCACGCAAATAAAATGATCAATTTTAAAGATATTTCTGCATGAGTAGGCCTACTTCATGAGCGTACTAATGCGATTTTTTTTATTGGTTCGGTTTTTTTTGTTTTGTTTTTGCTTTGGGGGAGGGCGTTGATCTGAAAAAGGTGAAAAAGGTCGTTTTTTGACTATATTGCCCTGCACTGCAGCGTTCACGCGATACATATCCACTGAACTATATCATGCTGATCACTCACATCTGTAAGATTAGTAATGTTTGAAAAGAGCGCTATTGTATTCAATCTATGATTATAGACATACACAGGTGATGGGTGCAACCTGCTTGTAGTGCAGGGCGATATAGTCAAAATTGATACAATAAGTTGTTTTATTTTATATCCACATCATAGCTTATGCATTAACTAATATTCATTGAAAATTTGGAGTAATTCTATCAAGTAGTTTTAAAGTTACAGCCAAAAGTTTAAAATCAGATGTTAATTTTAGCGATTGCCTCATACAATCCCCGAAATATGTCTTGAAACATTAAAGCGTCTTTAGGGAAAATAAGTCCCCCACTCCCCGTGCAATGTTGAAACGTGCAAATGTGTTCAGCGTGTCTCCAAAGTGTCGCAACATTGTATGATGGGGGGTGGGGAAGGACAAGTGTTAATTGATGGCCCAGCTTTCTTCTAATTCCTAATATTGAACATTTTTATCCACATTAAAAATACACTTTTGATTTCATTCAAGATGCCTAAAGCGTTTCAAGGACATTTTCGGGGATTGTCTGAGGCAATCGCTAAAATTAACATCTGATTTTAATCTTTTGGCTATAACTTTAAAACTACTTGAAAGAATCACTCCAAATTTTCAATGAATATTAGATAGTGCATAAGCTATGATGTGGATATAAAATAAAACAACTAATTGTATCAATTTTGACTATATCGCCCTGCACTGCAAGCAGGTTGCACCTATCACCTGTGTATGTCTACAATCATAGATTGAATACAATAGCGCTCTTTTCATACATACTAATCTTACAGATGTGTGTGATCAGCATTATATAGTTCAATGCATAGGTACCGCGTGAAAAAATTTCCATGACTATTTATTAATAGATAGGCTATGATGTGGGCACAAAATAAAGCAACTAATCTTTTATTTAGATAGTGGTCAAATAATTCTTTTGTACTGCATCCATTTGCATATCTTCTGGAGCGTGCCAAAAGAGGAGATGATTTGAACTAATGACCTTATGTGCAAGCACTCTATAAGTAAATACTTATGAAAACGTATGAAACTTGAACGTGGGGTGTGTGGGGGGAGGGGGGGTTACACGATTATCGATTATCGATTTTCCTCCACCACCCTCAACCACACAAATATAACACTCCCCCCCCCCTAATCATCCTTAGCGACTGCGATTGAACATGACAGTCTGTGATCATCATTTCCGTGTTAGGTTTTAGAATTTAATTGAAAATTGAAAATTAATTGATCATTGATTGTCGGTTATCGACTGTCTATTACCCCCCCTCCACCACCACCAACAACTCAAACACTGCTTAACAACGACATCTACCGGCATGGCGTGTTAAATAAAGACTGTGATAACGAACTCCTACACTAGTGGAAGTTTTGGATGAGAAAACGGACATTTTGATGAGAATCGGCCAAAATGGTGAGAATTTAATTTTCTCATTCTCTTGGATGAGAAACTTCCTGGTGTGTGTGTCAATCATTATTGTCTTATTAAAACTGGTGACAATTGCTAATCCCCGATTATTATTTTCTCATCCAAAAGAATGATAAAATTAAATTCTCACCATTTTGGCCGTTTCTCATCAAAATGTCCGTTTTCTCATCCAAAACTTCCACTAGTGTTATCTGACAATTGCTATATTGCCCATATTCATGACATTTAAAGATGTCCGGATCTATGTGTGTCTTTATTACAATTAAAAAACCCAATCAATTATCATGCCATAGATAAATTAGGGTTTTAAAACTTATTTTCGTGTTTCACAATGTCAATTGTCATGAATAGAGAAGAAAAGTTTACTGGTTTGAATAAGTCACACAAAAAAAAGGAAAAAAAAAGTGAAACTGTTGGGGCTCGAACCACTAGCCTTTCGTTTCACCGTCTGAAGTACTGTCCATTACACCACGCTGTCATGTTGAAATAATTACGGGATTCCGTGATATATGGGTGCGCATTGCATTCTCGTGATTATGAAAATGGTAAATCTCGACAGACGATTTACATTTGCTAAAATCAGTAAAATGTAAATAATGTTAGAGCTAACAAAACGTAAAATAGTAAAATTAGATGTAGTTTTGAACAAGCTTTCAAACAAAACACTTTCCAAATAAAAGTTGACACCAAATCGGCCTAAATTATGAATTTTGTCAACGGTTTACCATTTCTAAATTAAAGAAACTCCTTGTATTAATATTCAGTATTAGACTATGGTAAACCGTCAAATCACTATGTGATTCAATGGGACGATTTACAATCGCACTTTACCATTTCACGCAAATAAAATGATCAATTTTAAAGATATTTCTGCATGAGTAGGCCTACTTCATGAGCGTACTAATGCGATTTTTTTTATTGGTTCGGTTTTTTTTGTTTTGTTTTTGCTTTGGGGAGGGCGTTGATCTGAAAAAAGGTGAAAAAGGTCGTTTTTGACTATATTGCCCTGCACTGCAGCGTTCACGCGATACATATCCACTGAACTATATCATGCTGATCACTCACATCTGTAAGATTAGTAATGTTTGAAAAGAGCGCTATTGTATTCAATCTATGATTATAGACATACACAGGTGATGGGTGCAACCTGCTTGTAGTGCAGGGCGATATAGTCAAAATTGATACAATAAGTTGTTTTATTTTATATCCACATCATAGCTTATGCATTAACTAATATTCATTGAAAATTTGGAGTAATTCTATCAAGTAGTTTTAAAGTTACAGCCAAAAGTTTAAAATCAGATGTTAATTTTAGCGATTGCCTCATACAATCCCCGAAATATGTCTTGAAACATTAAAGCGTCTTTAGGGAAAATAAGTCCCCACTCCCCCGTGCAATGTTGAAACGTGCAAATGTGTTCAGCGTGTCTCCAAAGTGTCGCAACATTGTATGATGGGGGTGGGGAAGGACAAGTGTTAATTGATGGCCCAGCTTTCTTCTAATTCCTAATATTGAACATTTTATCCACATTAAAAATACACTTTTGATTTCATTCAAGATGCCTAAAGCGTTTCAAGGACATTTTTCGGGGATTGTCTGAGGCAATCGCTAAAATTAACATCTGATTTTAATCTTTTGGCTATAACTTTAAAACTACTTGAAAGAATCACTCCAAATTTTCAATGAATATTAGATAGTGCATAAGCTATGATGTGGATATAAAATAAAACAACTAATTGTATCAATTTTGACTATATCGCCCTGCACTGCAAGCAGGTTGCACCTATCACCTGTGTATGTCTACAATCATAGATTGAATACAATAGCGCTCTTTTCATACATACTAATCTTACAGATGTGAGTGATCAGCATGATATAGTTCAATGCATAGGTACCGCGTGAAAAAATTTCCATGACTATTTATTAATAGATAGGCTATGATGTGGGCACAAAATAAAGCAACTAATCTTTTATTTAGATAGTGGTCAAATAATTCTTTTGTACTGCATCCATTTGCATATCTTCTGGAGCGTGCCAAAAGAGGAGATGATTTGAACTAATGACCTTATGTGCAAGCACTCTATAAGTAAATACTTATGAAAACGTATGAAACTTGAACGTGGGGGTGTGGGGGGGGGGGGGGTTACACGATAATCGATTATCGATTTTCCTCCACCACCCTCAACCACACAAATATAACACCCCCCCCCCCCCCTAATCATCCTTAGCGACTGCGATTGAACATGACAGTCTGTGATCATCATTTCCGTGTTAGGTTTTAGAATTTAATTGAAAATTGAAAATTAATTGATCATTGATTGTCGGTTATCGACTGTCTATTACCCCCCCTCCACCACCACCAACAACTCAAACACTGCTTAACAACGACATCTACCGGCGTGGCGTGTTAAATAAAGACTGTGATAACGAACTCCTACACTAGTGGAAGTTTTGGATGAGAAAACGGACATTTTGATGAGAATCGGCCAAAATGGTGAGAATTTAATTTTCTCATTCTCTTGGATGAGAAACTTCCTGGTGTGTGTGTCAATCATTATTGTCTTATTAAAACTGGTGACAATTGCTAATCCCCGATTATTATTTTCTCATCCAAAAGAATGATAAAATTAAATTCTCACCATTTTGGCCGTTTCTCATCAAAATGTCCGTTTTCTCATCCAAAACTTCCACTAGTGTTATCTGACAATTGCTATATTGCCCATATTCATGACATTTAAAGATGTCCGGATCTATGTGTGTCTTTATTACAATTAAAAAAACCCAATCAATTATCATGCCATAGATAAATTAGGGTTTTAAAACTTATTTTCGTGTTTCACAATGTCAATTGTCATGAATATAGAAGAAAAGTTTACTGGTTTGAATAAGTCACACAAAAAAAAAGGAAAAAAAAGTGAAACTGTTGGGGCTCGAACCACTAGCCTTTCGTTTCACCGTCTGAAGTACTGTCCATTACACCACGCTGTCATGTTGAAATAATTACGGGATTCCGTGATATATGGGTGCGCATTGCATTCTCGTGATTATGAAAATGGTAAATCTCGACAGACGATTTACATTTGCTAAAATCAGTAAAATGTAAATAATGTTAGAGCTAACAAAACGTAAAATAGTAAAATTAGATGTAGTTTTGAACAAGCTTTCAAACAAAACACTTTCCAAATAAAAGTTGACACCAAATCGGCCTAAATTATGAATTTTGTCAACGGTTTACCATTTCTAAATTAAAGAAACTCCTTGTATTAATATTCAGTATTAGACTATGGTAAACCGTCAAATCACTATGTGATTCAATGGGACGATTTACAATCGCACTTTACCATTTCACGCAAATAAAATGATCAATTTTAAAGATATTTCTGCATGAGTAGGCCTACTTCATGAGCGTACTAATGCGATTTTTTTTATTGGTTCGGTTTTTTGTTTTGTTTTTGCTTTGGGGAGGGCGTTGATCTGAAAAAGGTGAAAAGGTCGTTTTTGACTATATTGCCCTGCACTGCAGCGTTCACGCGATACATATCCACTGAACTATATCATGCTGATCACTCACATCTGTAAGATTAGTAATGTTTGAAAAGAGCGCTATTGTATTCAATCTATGATTATAGACATACACAGGTGATGGGTGCAACCTGCTTGTAGTGCAGGGCGATATAGTCAAAATTGATACAATAAGTTGTTTTATTTTATATCCACATCATAGCTTATGCATTAACTAATATTCATTGAAAATTTGGAGTAATTCTATCAAGTAGTTTTAAAGTTACAGCCAAAAGTTTAAAATCAGATGTTAATTTTAGCGATTGCCTCATACAATCCCCGAAATATGTCTTGAAACATTAAAGCGTCTTTAGGGGAAAATAAGTCCCCCCACTCCCCCGTGCAATGTTGAAACGTGCAAATGTTTTCAGCGTGTCTCCAAAGTGTCGCAACATTGTATGATGGGGGGTGGGGAAGGGACAAGTGTTAATTGATGGCCCAGCTTTCTTCTAATTCCTAATATGGAACATTTTTATCCACATTAAAAATACACTTTTGATTTCATTCAAGATGCCTAAAGCGTTTCAAGGACATTTTTCGGGGATTGTCTGAGGCAATCGCTAAAATTAACATCTGATTTTAATCTTTTGGCTATAACTTTAAAACTACTTGAAAGAATCACTCCAAATTTTCAATGAATATTAGATAGTGCATAAGCTATGATGTGGATATAAAATAAAACAACTAATTGTATCAATTTTGACTATATCGCCCTGCACTGCAAGCAGGTTGCACCTATCACCTGTGTATGTCTACAATCATAGATTGAATACAATAGCGCTCTTTTCATACATACTAATCTTACAGATGTGAGTGATCAGCATGATATAGTTCAATGCATAGGTACCGCGTGAAAAAATTTCCATGACTATTTATTAATAGATAGGCTATGATGTGGGCACAAAATAAAGCAACTAATCTTTTATTTAGATAGTGGTCAAATAATTCTTTTGTACTGCATCCATTTGCATATCTTCTGGAGCGTGCCAAAAGAGGAGATGATTTGAACTAATGACCTTATGTGCAAGCACTCTATAAGTAAATACTTATGAAAACGTATGAAACTTGAACGTGGGGTGTGTGGGGGGAGGGGGGGTTACACGATAATCGATTATCGATTTTCCTCCACCACCCTCAACCACACAAATATAACACTCCCCCCCCCCCTAATCATCCTTAGCGACTGCGATTGAACATGACAGTCTGTGATCATCATTTCCGTGTTAGGTTTTAGAATTTAATTGAAAATTGAAAATTAATTGATCATTGATTGTCGGTTATCGACTGTCTATTACCCCCCCCTCCACCACCACCAACAACTCAAACACTGCTTAACAACGACATCTACCGGCGTGGCGTGTTAAATAAAGACTGTGATAACGAACTCCTACACTAGTGGAAGTTTTGGATGAGAAAACGGACATTTTGATGAGAATCGGCCAAAATGGTGAGAATTTAATTTTCTCATTCTCTTGGATGAGAAACTTCCTGTGTGTGTGTCAATCATTATTGTCTTATTAAAACTGGTGACAATTGCTAATCCCCGATTATTATTTTCTCATCCAAAAGAATGATAAAATTAAATTCTCACCATTTTGGCCGTTTCTCATCAAAATGTCCGTTTTCTCATCCAAAACTTCCACTAGTGTTATCTGACAATTGCTATATTGCCCATATTCATGACATTTAAAGATGTCCGGATCTATGTGTGTCTTTATTACAATTAAAAAAACCCAATCAATTATCATGCCATAGATAAATTAGGGTTTTAAAACTTATTTTCGTGTTTCACAATGTCAATTGTCATGAATATAGAAGAAAAGTTTACTGGTTTGAATAAGTCACACAAAAAAAAGGAAAAAAAAAAAAGTGAAACTGTTGGGGCTCGAACCACTAGCCTTTCGTTTCACCGTCTGAAGTACTGTCCATTACACCACGCTGTCATGTTGAAATAATTACGGGATTCCGTGATATATGGGTGCGCATTGCATTCTCGTGATTATGAAAATGGTAAATCTCGACAGACGATTTACATTTGCTAAAATCAGTAAAATGTAAATAATGTTAGAGCTAACAAAACGTAAAATAGTAAAATTAGATGTAGTTTTGAACAAGCTTTCAAACAAAACACTTTCCAAATAAAAGTTGACACCAAATCGGCCTAAATTATGAATTTTGTCAACGGTTTACCATTTCTAAATTAAAGAAACTCCTTGTATTAATATTCAGTATTAGACTATGGTAAACCGTCAAATCACTATGTGATTCAATGGGACGATTTACAATCGCACTTTACCATTTCACGCAAATAAAATGATCAATTTTAAAGATATTTCTGCATGAGTAGGCCTACTTCATGAGCGTACTAATGCGATTTTTTTTATTGGTTCGGTTTTTTTGTTTTGTTTTTGCTTTGGGGAGGGCGTTGATCTGAAAAAGGTGAAAAAGGTCGTTTTTGACTATATTGCCCTGCACTGCAGCGTTCACGCGATACATATCCACTGAACTATATCATGCTGATCACTCACATCTGTAAGATTAGTAATGTATGAAAAGAGCGCTATTGTATTCAATCTATGATTATAGACATACACAGGTGATGGGTGCAACCTGCTTGTAGTGCAGGGCGATATAGTCAAAATTGATACAATAAGTTGTTTTATTTTATATCCACATCATAGCTTATGCATTAACTAATATTCATTGAAAATTTGGAGTAATTCTATCAAGTAGTTTTAAAGTTACAGCCAAAAGTTTAAAATCAGATGTTAATTTTAGCGATTGCCTCATACAATCCCCGAAATATGTCTTGAAACATTAAAGCGTCTTTAGGGGAAAATAAGTCCCCCACTCCCCCGTGCAATGTTGAAACGTGCAAATGTTTTCAGCGTGTCTCCAAAGTGTCGCAACATTGTATGATGGGGGGTGGGGAAGGGACAAGTGTTAATTGATGGCCCAGCTTTCTTCTAATTCCTAATATTGAACATTTTTATCCACATTAAAAATACACTTTTGATTTCATTCAAGATGCCTAAAGCGTTTCAAGGACATTTTTCGGGGATTGTCTGAGGCAATCGCTAAAATTAACATCTGATTTTAATCTTTTGGCTATAACTTTAAAACTACTTGAAAGAATCACTCCAAATTTTCAATGAATATTAGATAGTGCATAAGCTATGATGTGGATATAAAATAAAACAACTAATTGTATCAATTTTGACTATATCGCCCTGCACTGCAAGCAGGTTGCACCTATCACCTGTGTATGTCTACAATCATAGATTGAATACAATAGCGCTCTTTTCATACATACTAATCTTACAGATGTGAGTGATCAGCATGATATAGTTCAATGCATAGGTACCGCGTGAAAAAATTTCCATGACTATTTATTAATAGATAGGCTATGATGTGGGCACAAAATAAAGCAACTAATCTTTTATTTAGATAGTGGTCAAATAATTCTTTTGTACTGCATCCATTTGCATATCTTCTGGAGCGTGCCAAAAGAGGAGATGATTTGAACTAATGACCTTATGTGCAAGCACTCTATAAGTAAATACTTATGAAAACGTATGAAACTTGAACGTGGGGTGTGTGGGGAGGGGGGTTACACGATAATCGATTATCGATTTTCCTCCACCACCCTCAACCACACAAATATAACACTCCCCTAATCATCCTTAGCGACTGCGATTGAACATGACAGTCTGTGATCATCATTTCCGTGTTAGGTTTTAGAATTTAATTGAAAATTGAAAATTAATTGATCATTGATTGTCGGTTATCGACTGTCTATTACCCCCCCCCACCACCACCAACAACTCAAACACTGCTTAACAACGACATCTACCGGCATGGCGTGTTAAATAAAGACTGTGATAACGAACTCCTACACTAGTGGAAGTTTTGGATGAGAAAACGGACATTTTGATGAGAATCGGCCAAAATGGTGAGAATTTAATTTTCTCATTCTCTTGGATGAGAAACTTCCTGGTGTGTGTGTCAATCATTATTGTCTTATTAAAACTGGTGACAATTGCTAATCCCCGATTATTATTTTCTCATCCAAAAGAATGATAAAATTAAATTCTCACCATTTTGGCCGTTTCTCATCAAAATGTCCGTTTTCTCATCCAAAACTTCCACTAGTGTTATCTGACAATTGCTATATTGCCCATATTCATGACATTTAAAGATGTCCGGATCTATGTGTGTCTTTATTACAAAAAAAAAACCCAATCAATTATCATGCCATAGATAAATTAGGGTTTTAAAACTTATTTTCGTGTTTCACAATGTCAATTGTCATGAATAGAGAAGAAAAGTTTACTGGTTTGAATAAGTCACACAAAAAAAAGGAAAAAAAAGTGAAACTGTTGGGGCTCGAACCACTAGCCTTTCGTTTCACCGTCTGAAGTACTGTCCATTACACCACGCTGTCATGTTGAAATAATTACGGGATTCCGTGATATATGGGTGCGCATTGCATTCTCGTGATTATGAAAATGGTAAATCTCGACAGACGATTTACATTTGCTAAAATCAGTAAAATGTAAATAATGTTAGAGCTAACAAAACGTAAAATAGTAAAATTAGATGTAGTTTTGAACAAGCTTTCAAACAAAACACTTTCCAAATAAAAGTTGACACCAAATCGGCCTAAATTATGAATTTTGTCAACGGTTTACCATTTCTAAATTAAAGAAACTCCTTGTATTAATATTCAGTATTAGACTATGGTAAACCGTCAAATCACTATGTGATTCAATGGGACGATTTACAATCGCACTTTACCATTTCACGCAAATAAAATGATCAATTTTAAAGATATTTCTGCATGAGTAGGCCTACTTCATGAGCGTACTAATGCGATTTTTTTTATTGGTTCGGTTTTTTTTGTTTTGTTTTTGCTTTGGGGGAGGGCGTTGATCTGAAAAAGGTGAAAAAGGTCGTTTTTGACTATATTGCCCTGCACTGCAGCGTTCACGCGATACATATCCACTGAACTATATCATGCTGATCACTCACATCTGTAAGATTAGTAATGTTTGAAAAGAGCGCTATTGTATTCAATCTATGATTATAGACATACACAGGTGATGGGTGCAACCTGCTTGTAGTGCAGGGCGATATAGTCAAAATTGATACAATAAGTTGTTTTATTTTATATCCACATCATAGCTTATGCATTAACTAATATTCATTGAAAATTTGGAGTAATTCTATCAAGTAGTTTTAAAGTTACAGCCAAAAGTTTAAAATCAGATGTTAATTTTAGCGATTGCCTCATACAATCCCCGAAATATGTCTTGAAACATTAAAGCGTCTTTAGGGAAAATAAGTCCCCCACTCCCCGTGCAATGTTGAAACGTGCAAATGTGTTCAGCGTGTCTCCAAAGTGTCGCAACATTGTATGATGGGGGGTGGGGAGAGGGTAAAGTGCGAAGGTCGGCGCCAGCTTTCTTCTAATTCCTAATATTGAACATTTTTATCCACATTAAAAATACACTTTTGATTTCATTCAAGATGCCTAAAGCGTTTCAAGGACATTTTTCGGGGATTGTCTGAGGCAATCGCTAAAATTAACATCTGATTTTAATCTTTTGGCTATAACTTTAAAACTACTTGAAAGAATCACTCCAAATTTTCAATGAATATTAGATAGTGCATAAGCTATGATGTGGATATAAAATAAAACAACTAATTGTATCAATTTTGACTATATCGCCCTGCACTGCAAGCAGGTTGCACCTATCACCTGTGTATGTCTACAATCATAGATTGAATACAATAGCGCTCTTTTCATACATACTAATCTTACAGATGTGAGTGATCAGCATGATATAGTTCAATGCATAGGTACCGCGTGAAAAAATTTCCATGACTATTTATTAATAGATAGGCTATGATGTGGGCACAAAATAAAGCAACTAATCTTTTATTTAGATAGTGGTCAAATAATTCTTTTGTACTGCATCCATTTGCATATCTTCTGGAGCGTGCCAAAAGAGGAGATGATTTGAACTAATGACCTTATGTGCAAGCACTCTATAAGTAAATACTTATGAAAACGTATGAAACTTGAACGTGGGGTGTGTGGGGGGGGGGTTACACGATAATCGATTATCGATTTTCCTCCACCACCCTCAACCACACAAATATAACACTCCCCCCCCCCCCTAATCATCCTTAGCGACTGCGATTGAACATGACAGTCTGTGATCATCATTTCCGTGTTAGGTTTTAGAATTTAATTGAAAATTGAAAATTAATTGATCATTGATTGTCGGTTATCGACTGTCTATTACCCCCCCCTCCCACCACCACCAACAACTCAAACACTGCTTAACAACGACATCTACCGGCATGGCGTGTTAAATAAAGACTGTGATAACGAACTCCTACACTAGTGGAAGTTTTGGATGAAAACGGACATTTTGATGAGAATCGGCCAAAATGGTGAGAATTTAATTTTCTCATTCTCTTGGATGAGAAACTTCCTGGTGTGTGTGTCAATCATTATTGTCTTATTAAAACTGGTGACAATTGCTAATCCCCGATTATTATTTTCTCATCCAAAAGAATGATAAAATTAAATTCTCACCATTTTGGCCGTTTCTCATCAAAATGTCCGTTTTCTCATCCAAAACTTCCACTAGTGTTATCTGACAATTGCTATATTGCCCATATTCATGACATTTAAAGATGTCCGGATCTATGTGTGTCTTTATTACAATTAAAAAACCCAATCAATTATCATGCCATAGATAAATTAGGGTTTTAAAACTTATTTTCGTGTTTCACAATGTCAATTGTCATGAATATAGAAGAAAAGTTTACTGGTTTGAATAAGTCACACAAAAAAAAGGAAAAAAAAAAAAGTGAAACTGTTGGGGCTCGAACCACTAGCCTTTCGTTTCACCGTCTGAAGTACTGTCCATTACACCACGCTGTCATGTTGAAATAATTACGGGATTCCGTGATATATGGGTGCGCATTGCATTCTCGTGATTATGAAAATGGTAAATCTCGACAGACGATTTACATTTGCTAAAATCAGTAAAATGTAAATAATGTTAGAGCTAACAAAACGTAAAATAGTAAAATTAGATGTAGTTTTGAACAAGCTTTCAAACAAAACACTTTCCAAATAAAAGTTGACACCAAATCGGCCTAAATTATGAATTTTGTCAACGGTTTACCATTTCTAAATTAAAGAAACTCCTTGTATTAATATTCAGTATTAGACTATGGTAAACCGTCAAATCACTATGTGATTCAATGGGACGATTTACAATCGCACTTTACCATTTCACGCAAATAAAATGATCAATTTTAAAGATATTTCTGCATGAGTAGGCCTACTTCATGAGCGTACTAATGCGATTTTTTTATTGGTTCGTTTTTTTTGTTTTTTTTTTTGCTTTGGGGGAGGGCGTTGATCTGAAAAAGGTGAAAAAGGTCGTTTTTTGACTATATTGCCCTGCACTGCAGCGTTCACGCGATACATATCCACTGAACTATATCATGCTGATCACTCACATCTGTAAGATTAGTAATGTTTGAAAAGAGCGCTATTGTATTCAATCTATGATTATAGACATACACAGGTGATGGGTGCAACCTGCTTGTAGTGCAGGGCGATATAGTCAAAATTGATACAATAAGTTGTTTTATTTTATATCCACATCATAGCTTATGCATTAACTAATATTCATTGAAAATTTGGAGTAATTCTATCAAGTAGTTTTAAAGTTACAGCCAAAAGTTTAAAATCAGATGTTAATTTTAGCGATTGCCTCATACAATCCCCGAAATATGTCTTGAAACATTAAAGCGTCTTTAGGGGAAAATAAGTCCCCACTCCCCCGTGCAATGTTGAAACGTGCAAATGTGTTCAGCGTGTCTCCAAAGTGTCGCAACATTGTATGATGGGGGGTGGGGAAGGGACAAGTGTTAATTGATGGCCCAGCTTTCTTCTAATTCCTAATATTGAACATTTTTATCCACATTAAAAATACACTTTTGATTTCATTCAAGATGCCTAAAGCGTTTCAAGGACATTTTTCGGGGATTGTCTGAGGCAATCGCTAAAATTAACATCTGATTTTAATCTTTTGGCTATAACTTTAAAACTACTTGAAAGAATCACTCCAAATTTTCAATGAATATTAGATAGTGCATAAGCTATGATGTGGATATAAAATAAAACAACTAATTGTATCAATTTTGACTATATCGCCCTGCACTGCAAGCAGGTTGCACCTATCACCTGTGTATGTCTACAATCATAGATTGAATACAATAGCGCTCTTTTCATACATACTAATCTTACAGATGTGAGTGATCAGCATGATATAGTTCAATGCATAGGTACCGCGTGAAAAAATTTCCATGACTATTTATTAATAGATAGGCTATGATGTGGGCACAAAATAAAGCAACTAATCTTTTATTTAGATAGTGGTCAAATAATTCTTTTGTACTGCATCCATTTGCATATCTTCTGGAGCGTGCCAAAAGAGGAGATGATTTGAACTAATGACCTTATGTGCAAGCACTCTATAAGTAAATACTTATGAAAACGTATGAAACTTGAACGTGGGGTGTGTGGGGAGGGGGTTACACGATAATCGATTATCGATTTTCCTCCACCACCCTCAACCACACAAATATAACACTCCCCCCCCCCCTAATCATCCTTAGCGACTGCGATTGAACATGACAGTCTGTGATCATCATTTCCGTGTTAGGTTTTAGAATTTAATTGAAAATTGAAAATTAATTGATCATTGATTGTCGGTTATCGACTGTCTATTACCCCCTCCCACCACCACCAACAACTCAAACACTGCTTAACAACGACATCTACCGGCATGGCGTGTTAAATAAAGACTGTGATAACGAACTCCTACACTAGTGGAAGTTTTGGATGAGAAAACGGACATTTTGATGAGAATCGGCCAAAATGGTGAGAATTTAATTTTCTCATTCTCTTGGATGAGAAACTTCCTGGTGTGTGTGTCAATCATTATTGTCTTATTAAAACTGGTGACAATTGCTAATCCCCGATTATTATTTTCTCATCCAAAAGAATGATAAAATTAAATTCTCACCATTTTGGCCGTTTCTCATCAAAATGTCCGTTTTCTCATCCAAAACTTCCACTAGTGTTATCTGACAATTGCTATATTGCCCATATTCATGACATTTAAAGATGTCCGGATCTATGTGTGTCTTTATTACAATTAAAAAAAAACCCAATCAATTATCATGCCATAGATAAATTAGGGTTTTAAAACTTATTTTCGTGTTTCACAATGTCAATTGTCATGAATATAGAAGAAAAGTTTACTGGTTTGAATAAGTCACACAAAAAAAAAGGAAAAAAAAAGTGAAACTGTTGGGGCTCGAACCACTAGCCTTTCGTTTCACCGTCTGAAGTACTGTCCATTACACCACGCTGTCATGTTGAAATAATTACGGGATTCCGTGATATATGGGTGCGCATTGCATTCTCGTGATTATGAAAATGGTAAATCTCGACAGACGATTTACATTTGCTAAAATCAGTAAAATGTAAATAATGTTAGAGCTAACAAAACGTAAAATAGTAAAATTAGATGTAGTTTTGAACAAGCTTTCAAACAAAACACTTTCCAAATAAAAGTTGACACCAAATCGGCCTAAATTATGAATTTTGTCAACGGTTTACCATTTCTAAATTAAAGAAACTCCTTGTATTAATATTCAGTATTAGACTATGGTAAACCGTCAAATCACTATGTGATTCAATGGGACGATTTACAATCGCACTTTACCATTTCACGCAAATAAAATGATCAATTTTAAAGATATTTCTGCATGAGTAGGCCTACTTCATGAGCGTACTAATGCGATTTTTTTATTGGTTCGGTTTTTTTTTTTTTTTTTTTGCTTTGGGGGAGGGCGTTGATCTGAAAAAGGTGAAAAAGGTCGTTTTTTGACTATATTGCCCTGCACTGCAGCGTTCACGCGATACATATCCACTGAACTATATCATGCTGATCACTCACATCTGTAAGATTAGTAATGTTTGAAAAGAGCGCTATTGTATTCAATCTATGATTATAGACATACACAGGTGATGGGTGCAACCTGCTTGTAGTGCAGGGCGATATAGTCAAAATTGATACAATAAGTTGTTTTATTTTATATCCACATCATAGCTTATGCATTAACTAATATTCATTGAAAATTTGGAGTAATTCTATCAAGTAGTTTTAAAGTTACAGCCAAAAGTTTAAAATCAGATGTTAATTTTAGCGATTGCCTCATACAATCCCCGAAATATGTCTTGAAACATTAAAGCGTCTTTAGGGAAAATAAGTCCCCCACTCCCCGTGCAATGTTGAAACGTGCAAATGTGTTCAGCGTGTCTCCAAAGTGTCGCAACATTGTATGATGGGGGGTGGGGAAGGGACAAGTGTTAATTGATGGCCCAGCTTTCTTCTAATTCCTAATATTGAACATTTTTATCCACATTAAAAATACACTTTTGATTTCATTCAAGATGCCTAAAGCGTTTCAAGGACATTTTTCGGGGATTGTCTGAGGCAATCGCTAAAATTAACATCTGATTTTAATCTTTTGGCTATAACTTTAAAACTACTTGAAAGAATCACTCCAAATTTTCAATGAATATTAGATAGTGCATAAGCTATGATGTGGATATAAAATAAAACAACTAATTGTATCAATTTTGACTATATCGCCCTGCACTGCAAGCAGGTTGCACCTATCACCTGTGTATGTCTACAATCATAGATTGAATACAATAGCGCTCTTTTCATACATACTAATCTTACAGATGTGAGTGATCAGCATGATATAGTTCAATGCATAGGTACCGCGTGAAAAATTTCCATGACTATTTATTAATAGATAAGCTATGATGTGGGCACAAAATAAAGCAACTAATCTTTTATTTAGATAGTGGTCAAATAATTCTTTTGTACTGCATCCATTTGCATATCTTCTGGAGCGTGCCAAAAGAGGAGATGATTTGAACTAATGACCTTATGTGCAAGCACTCTATAAGTAAATACTTATGAAAACGTATGAAACTTGAACGTGGGGTGTGTGGGGAGGGGGTTACACGATAATCGATTATCGATTTTCCTCCACCACCCTCAACCACACAAATATAACACTCCCCTAATCATCCTTAGCGACTGCGATTGAACATGACAGTCTGTGATCATCATTTCCGTGTTAGGTTTTAGAATTTAATTGAAAATTGAAAATTAATTGATCATTGATTGTCGGTTATCGACTGTCTATTACCCCCTCCCACCACCACCAACAACTCAAACACTGCTTAACAACGACATCTACCGGCATGGCGTGTTAAATAAAGACTGTGATAACGAACTCCTACACTAGTGGAAGTTTTGGATGAGAAAACGGACATTTTGATGAGAATCGGCCAAAATGGTGAGAATTTAATTTTCTCATTCTCTTGGATGAGAAACTTCCTGGTGTGTGTGTCAATCATTATTGTCTTATTAAAACTGGTGACAATTGCTAATCCCCGATTATTATTTTCTCATCCAAAAGAATGATAAAATTAAATTCTCACCATTTTGGCCGTTTCTCATCAAAATGTCCGTTTTCTCATCCAAAACTTCCACTAGTGTTATCTGACAATTGCTATATTGCCCATATTCATGACATTTAAAGATGTCCGGATCTATGTGTGTCTTTATTACAATTAAAAAAACCAATCAATTGTCATGCCATAGATAAATTAGGGTTTTAAAACTTATTTTCGTGTTTCACAATGTCAATTGTCATGAATATAGAAGAAAAGTTTACTGGTTTGAATAAGTCACACAAAAAAAAGGAAAAAAAAAGTGAAACTGTTGGGGCTCGAACCACTAGCCTTTCGTTTCACCGTCTGAAGTACTGTCCATTACACCACGCTGTCATGTTGAAATAATTACGGGATTCCGTGATATATGGGTGCGCATTGCATTCTCGTGATTATGAAAATGGTAAATCTCGACAGACGATTTACATTTGCTAAAATCAGTAAAATGTAAATAATGTTAGAGCTAACAAAACGTAAAATAGTAAAATTAGATGTAGTTTTGAACAAGCTTTCAAACAAAACACTTTCCAAATAAAAGTTGACACCAAATCGGCCTAAATTATGAATTTTGTCAACGGTTTACCATTTCTAAATTAAAGAAACTCCTTGTATTAATATTCAGTATTAGACTATGGTAAACCGTCAAATCACTATGTGATTCAATGGGACGATTTACAATCGCACTTTACCATTTCACGCAAATAAAATGATCAATTTTAAAGATATTTCTGCATGAGTAGGCCTACTTCATGAGCGTACTAATGCGATTTTTTTTATTGGTTCGTTTTTTTTGTTTTGTTTTTTGCTTTGGGGAGGGCGTTGATCTGAAAAAAAGGTGAAAAAGGTCGTTTTTGACTATATTGCCCTGCACTGCAGCGTTCACGCGATACATATCCACTGAACTATATCATGCTGATCACTCACATCTGTAAGATTAGTAATGTTTGAAAAGAGCGCTATTGTATTCAATCTATGATTATAGACATACACAGGTGATGGGTGCAACCTGCTTGTAGTGCAGGGCGATATAGTCAAAATTGATACAATAAGTTGTTTTATTTTATATCCACATCATAGCTTATGCATTAACTAATATTCATTGAAAATTTGGAGTAATTCTATCAAGTAGTTTTAAAGTTACAGCCAAAAGTTTAAAATCAGATGTTAATTTTAGCGATTGCCTCATACAATCCCCGAAATATGTCTTGAAACATTAATTGCAATACTGGGTAAAAACCACATGTGCCTGCTAACGGTCAAAAAATTTTTATTGCATGAGGTGAAAGGGGTTTGGTAGTAGGTTACAAAATGTCACATAAAAAATTCCTCCGGAGCTCGTTGCCACAGCAACGGCAGATTTTATGATTTTGACGATTTTTGCTTATTTTGGGGTGAAAATAAAGGAAAATATGTACTTTTCTGAATTGCTCCTGACTTTAAATTTGAGGTCACATTAAAAAAACAAAATTACCACCATAAAGTACTATCTTTGTGCTTTCCCCAGATACAAAAAATATTTCAATAATATTTCCCTATGTGCAATTTTAGGGCTGGGCAACATTGCCAATTTAGCATTTTGAAAAATGTAATTTTTACCCTATCTTTGAAGTCTAAAAACTAATTTTGCTTGAGCACCGAGAATTATTTTCTCTTTGTTGGTACTTGGGCAGACATTGCCCCTTCCAAATTTGGTAAAAAATCTCTGGGGCTATTTGACCTGTAAAGCCAGTGTTGCCAGAAAGTTTAATAATTTTCAAAAAATGCATTTTTCAAAATAATGCATTTTCTACATATTTACTCATGTAACCTTTAATACCACCAACTTAATTGAAATATTTGCACACTTTGCACACATGATTAGACACACACTGCAACATAAGCAGCACTTTGAGGCTGGGGACAAGTCCTGTCCTGCAAAAACCGGTATTGCCAGAAAATCTTACTTTATTAATCCAAATTTCCAATTTGTGTGTTTTACAATTATTTATTCGGCTAATTTTATACTATCAATGTTAGTTGAATAGAATGTGCATTCAAACATCATCTGATACAATACAGGTTCAGACACATGGGCGAGTTTATCGACAGGTGGCATAGCAAGCCATAGGCTTAGGGGACCTTGAGTATACTAAGCCTAGTTTTGACCAAAAATAGTCATTTTTGCATGGAATTTTTTTTTTAATGACATAATTATATGCATCTTGATTGAAAAGTGCATCAGCTTACTAAGATGGATGTTTGGATCAGAAAAGTAAATCACAACATTTTTCTGTGACCTGTGGTTTTTGACCTATGACCTCTTGGAATTCATAAGAAAGCCTAAAATGTAGGATTTTAATGATTTTGGTCATTTGGGGCAAAAATGGGACCTTTTTACCACCATCTCAAACAGGTTTTGAAACTTAGGCAATATAATGGTGTTACCAGATTATATGACAATTAATTTACCCATAACGTAACTTTTGAGTTCGTCAAAACATGCGTGCATTTGTTTAGAAATATAGCCCGGTAAAATGAATGATACGAAATAATATAAACTTCAAACTCCCATGCGGGCATCAATATTGACGTTTGCATTATTTGACACCCTCATTGAAATTCTCCCCTAAATTAAGACATCCTTATTGTTCCGATGCCATCAATTTCTACTTCTACCTCTACTTCTACGTTTATACTGGAACAGGACCTGTTGACGGGATACTTGTCCAGGGTGGAAAGGTAACATCACTGTCTTCACATGTTCACATGGAAACAACCATGCAGACAATATTTTACCAGTTTACAATCCAACTGGTGATGAAGCTAGTGGGTCATGATGTGCTGTTGCAATTAAAACACTCCCTATTTTCAACCATTTTCCCTAGTTTCTAACACAATCCTCAAAATAATTTTCTATCCGTTTGTGTATGCTATCAATTTGGTTAAAATTGCCATTCCAAAAGTATCATGGTAACAATGATATGATCATTAATGGGAGAAAAGATATAATACATAATACCCTAAAGGATGTTGAGGTCGAAGGTCATTTAGGGGTTGAAATAGCTGTGATTGGGCTCAAACTTGGTAAATATAAACCGCGAGGGGAATATGTTAAAATCACAGCAGAGGCCACTTCAGGTCAAACTTCATGTACGGGTCAAATTTCAAAATTGCTCTGATTAATTTGATTGTGAATAATAAATTGCTAAATACATTTGACACAGAAGAAGACCTCTCTTACTTCCATACCCTTACTAAAGCTTCCCTTTGAAAGGGCCGATGTTTAACATGTTCCCTGAAAGACTCACAATTTTAAATATTCCCCTCCCGAGATGCCCAGATTCAGGTATGTAAGGATGTGATCAACTGTGGAAGATAACATTCGATGGTCTTTATAATAAAACATGAAGGATCTAAAGATTTACCAAATCCTGCATACCAGAAAAATATTTATGTATGTGGGCCTAGATCCCAGTCCACATTGAGTGTTTGGGGCGAATAAAGTGGGCTATAGAAGAATCCATTGAGCCAAGTGATGGTCAAAATTCAGTTGGCCATTACTGGGTCCCGTCTGCATCAAACTGGTGTTGTTACTGCCCAATTGGTTGGATTATATCGGCTTAAAAATCAATGTTGAATTCAATGAATATTGTGTTGTAAACTTTCATCATTCGGGTGATGGAATGCAGTTTAATATCCCCGCTAAGGCCCAGACGTGAATTCAGGGGGGGCAGCTTCCTCCTTCCAGCCACCCTCCCCCTCAAAAAAAAAAAAAAAAGAGGAAAGGAGAGAAGAGAAGAGAAAGGGGAAGGGAAAAGAGAAGAGAAAGGGAGGAATGGCGATTAATTTAACAAACATTTCTGACAGCGAAGTTAACATCCTGTAAAAATTCTTCTGAAAAGTTGTAAAATTACGTAACAATAAAGTATATTTTCTTATACACTTGTGTATTTCTTTAGAAAATTTCACCGGAACAATAGAGGCAATGTTGCTGCCAGAAATTACCGTAAAATTACTGCATGTATTTTACAATGGATGTTTTTGTGATAATTTCTTCAGATTTGTTCAGTAAATTTTGTAATTTTTTGAGTATTGATAGGCCTATTGTTAGTATAAAGCAGTGGTTTAAATCAGAGAATATACTTGAAACTGTTTTTCGTTGATACGAGTTCACTCGGCCATGCCTTTTGGATTCGTAATCAAGAATCAGCAGTTTCGAGTATACGCATTAACAGGATTATCATCAAGCCAAAAAAACTGTTTTATTGGCATAAAATTTTAAGCTATTAGGAGAATTCAAAGAGAAGACAGTTTCCATGGAAACGGCCATTTACATCCATTTTTTTACTAATTTTACTGGGAAATTAGCTCTATTTTACAGATATTTACTTAAAAATGAGCATTATAAAATAGCCGTTGCCGTGGAAACTGCATACTCGTTGAATTCTCTCAATAGCCTAAACTTAAAGAAGCCCTATTTGTCAATAAACTTAAGTGTAATTTAAACTTTTGTAATGCAAAACATTGCTAAAAATGGTTAAAAAAAAGGTCAATTTTTGCCCAAAATCACCAAAATCATTAAAAACCTGCATTTTGGGCCCACTTATGAATTCCAAGAGGTCATAGGTCAAAAACCATAGGTCACAGAAAAATGATGTGATTTACTTTTTTGATTCAAACATATATCTTAGTAAGATGATACACTTTCCAAGATTATGTCATTTTTCAAAAAAATTTCCCATGTAAAAATTACTTTTTTTTGGTAAAAACTAGGCTTAGTATCCTCAAGGTCGCCTATGCCTAAGGTGTACGAAGGCACCTGTCGAAAAACTCGCCCATGTGTCTGAACCTATATTGTATCATATGATGTTTGAATGCACATTCTATTCAACTAACATTGATGGTATAAAATTAACTGAATAAATAATTGTAAAACGCACAAATTGGAAATTTGGATATAATAAAGTAAGATTTTCTGGCAATACCGGTTTTTGCAAGACAGAGCTTGTCCCCAGCCTCAAAGTGTTGCTTCCGTTGCAGGTGTGTCTAATCACGTGTGCAAAGTGTGCAAATATTTCAATTAAGTTGGTGGTATTAAAGGTTACATGAGTAAATATGTAGAAAATAATGCATTATTTCGAAAAATGCATTTTTTGAAAATTATCAAACTTTCTGGCAACACTGGCTTTACAGGTCAAATAGCCCCAGAATTTTTTTACCAGATTTGGAAGGGGCAATGTCTGCCCAAGTACCAACAAAGAGGAAATAATTCTCGGTGCTCAAGCAAAATTAGTTTTTAGACTTCAAAGATAGGGTAAAAATTGCATTTTTTCAAAAGTGCTAAATTGGCAATGTTGCCCAGCCCTAAAATTGCACATAGGGAAATATTATTGAAATATTTCTTGCATCTGGGGAAAGCACAAAGATAGTACTTTATGGTGGTAAGGTTGTTTTTTAATGTGACCTCAAATTTAAAGTCAGGAGCAATTCAGAAAAGTGCATATTTTCCCCTATTTTCACCCCAAAATAAGCAAAAATCGCCAAAATCATAAAATCTGCCGTTGCTATGGCAACAAGCTCCGGAGGAATTTTTGATGTGCCCTTTTGTAGACTACTACCAAAACCCTTTCACCTCATGCAATAAAAAAAATTTGACCGTTAGCAGGCACATGTGGTTTTTACCCAGTATTGCAATTAAAGCGTCTTTAGGGGAAAATAAGTCCCCCACTCCCCCGTGCAATGTTGAAACGTGCAAATGTGTTCAGCGTGTCTCCAAAGTGTCGCAACATTGTATGATGGGGGGTGGGGAAGGGACAAGTGTTAATTGATGGCCCAGCTTTCTTCTAATTCCTAATATTGAACATTTTTAAACACATAAAAAATACACTTTTGATTTCATTCAAGATGCCTAAAGCGTTTCAAGGACATTTTTCGGGGATTGTCTGAGGCAATCGCTAAAATTAACATCTGATTTTAATCTTTTGGCTATAACTTTAAAACTACTTGAAAGAATCACTCCAAATTTTCAATGAATATTAGATAGTGCATAAGCTATGATGTGGATATAAAATAAAACAACTAATTGTATCAATTTTGACTATATCGCCCTGCACTGCAAGCAGGTTGCACCTATCACCTGTGTATGTCTACAATCATAGATTGAATACAATAGCGCTCTTTTCATACATACTAATCTTACAGATGTGAGTGATCAGCATGATATAGTTCAATGCATAGGTACCGCGTGAAAAAATTTCCATGACTATTTATTAATAGATAGGCTATGATGTGGGCACAAAATAAAGCAACTAATCTTTTATTTAGATAGTGGTCAAATAATTCTTTTGTACTGCATCCATTTGCATATCTTCTGGAGCGTGCCAAAAGAGGAGATGATTTGAACTAATGACCTTATGTGCAAGCACTCTATAAGTAAATACTTATGAAAACGTATGAAACTTGAACGTGGGGGTGTGGGGGGGGGGGGGGGGGGTTACACGATAATCGATTATCGATTTTCCTCCACCACCCTCAACCACACAAATATAACACTCCCCTAATCATCCTTAGCGACTGCGATTGAACATGACAGTCTGTGATCATCATTTCCGTGTTAGGTTTTAGAATTTAGTTGAAAATTGAAAATTAATTGATCATTGATTGTCGGTTATCGACTGTCTATTACCCCCCTCCCACCACCACCAACAACTCAAACACTGCTTAACAACGACATCTACCGGCGTGGCGTGTTAAATAAAGACTGTGATAACGAACTCCTACACTAGTGGAAGTTTTGGATGAGAAAACGGACATTTTGATGAGAATCGGCCAAAATGGTGAGAATTTAATTTTCTCATTCTCTTGGATGAGAAACTTCCTGGTGTGTGTGTCAATCATTATTGTCTTATTAAAACTGGTGACAATTGCTAATCCTCGATTATTATTTTCTCATCCAAAAGAATGATAAAATTAAATTCTCACCATTTTGGCCGTTTCTCATCAAAATGTCCGTTTTCTCATCCAAAACTTCCACTAGTGATAACAGTCCTCGAAGTAAATTATATAAATCTAATGATATATTCTTAAAGTGTATGTAGCAGGGAGGAAAAAGCCGACGGTCAATTGAAAATTTTGACCTTTCATATTGAAGATATGGATTTTTTTCCCAAAAAGACCTATTTTTTTTGGTGTTTTGGGAAAAAAAATCCATATCTTCAATACGAAAGGTCAAAATTTTCAATTGATCGTCGGCTTTTCATCCCACCTACACATACACTTTAAGTATAAATCATCAGATTTATAAAGTTTACTTCAAGTACTGTTAAATATCAAAAATATCAATTTTTAATGATTTGCCATAAAATGTGTATTAAATTGCGAATTTCAAAAATCAAAATTATTTGATATCAGAATGACATTCTTCGTATTCAGAATGCAATTCGATATGTCTGATGTGCTCTTATGTCCCAAAATAAATACTGTCCAAACGTTCATACCCCAGCCCTTAAGCCATTATAGATATATGGCTTGAAAACCACATTGACGCATCTTGCCAGTTATCGGACGCCTATGCCAGTTATTGGACACTACCCAGCTAGTTAACGGACACCCGCAAAAAAAAAAAAAAAATGGCACACGTCTATTTGTTCAACTCAACTAAATGCAGTAAGTATCCGTTCTTTCATTTGCTGCGATATAAATTCACGTTAACTTGAAGAAACGACTGCACATGCTCCAAATCACGTAATCGTCCGGTAACTGGCGTTGTCCGATAATTGGTAGTCCTACCCTATCGTTGTTAAGTTGACTGTGTATTCATGTATTTCAGGTGTGTTAAAAATGACTCAATTAAAGTACTCTAACTTTGAACTTGATTTGCACCGTTTCTTTCTTTTTAATGTGCCGGTGTTCAAATTTTTGTAACTTTGTAACCAAACGTCTTATTGACAGCAGGTTTTCACTAAGCTTTGTATAGTACGCTGGAAATGAAAATGTAAGAATTCCAAAATTGATCCGGCTTACATCAGACTGATTTTGCTTGATCGCATCACATTTATGCTTGTATGGAATTCTACGGTATTTAATATCGTATAATTAATTTGTATGACTGTGACGAACTTTATACCAGTGAGATTTATCGGTAAAGGCTTGTCCATTTCGCGGAAGGACTATATGCCCCCCCTGGTACCTGTCAACGTATTAAACCAATCCAATAATACTCAACAATCTGATTGACATGTTTGGACAGTGCCGCCGACAAGGGGTGAGTAAGGGTGCGTTACCCACCGGGGCCGGGGTCCTAGGGGCCCGTAAGAAGTGAAGAAAACATACTTGTTACTATCATACTCTGGGCCCGTAAAAGCAAATAAAAGGGACCTCAGGGGCCCTTAAAAAGTCAAGAAAAGATGCCTTGTAATAAGGCATCTTTTCTTTGCTTTACTATACTTATCAACTATATAGGTCTTTTTTCTTGTCCATTATGATAAGCTTTTTTACATGCTCAATATCTCTTGTCTTCCTTTTATGGGCCAATCGTATATCTTCTTTTGCTTTTCACGGGGCCACTCCGATCTCTTTTCTTTGACTTTACGGTGCCCTCCTCCCTGTTTAGAGTGTTGGTGCCCCGTCTTCTAATCTCCATGTCTACGATCCACTTCTGAAGTCTGCAAAAGAGACTAAGAAATACCGGAAACCACTCAAACTTGTTTGCCGGGAAAGTGGATCAGATGACCTAAATCAGTCATACCTGATGAAGTCCTCCGACGCATAGGACGAAATATTGTAGTGAGTTTAATTTCACTTGGTTTCGAAAAGCAAAACATCCAAAATGTTTATTTATTGAACAAACCTGATGAATCTATTCAACGAAGTTAGAAACGTATACGGGCAACCAACGGTCAAGAAAATACGTGACTTGGAGAATGTAAACAAGAAAATCTCTAGACATAAAAACCATCTGACATTCACGCACCGCTGCAAGGATCTGAATCTAACGCCGGTAAGCCTGAAACTGAAGTGCCCTATTCGGACTAATAACGCCAAAAAGATCGTTGAAAAGGTGGAAAAAGATCTTGTTCGGGAACGAATTCGCGTGATCAGCAATAAATTAGTTTCCCTAAACCAAAAACACAAGGTAATCAACAAAGAAATAGAAACGATCGTCAACCCGGAAGTAAAATCACAGGTCGATTTTCATGTCAACAACACGCGTGTTACGGAAAATGAAAAATGCAAAATCCGTCAAACCGCGAAGTTAGAGAAGTTGAAAGACAAAAATGTGAGCAAAATATCGCTACTAAAGCGCTACGATAATGTAGACCTTTCTGGAAATCAGCTCAAGAAATGGATGACGAACCTTTCCAAGCAGAAGCTTACGGATCCGGAGGAAAAAATCTTACAAAAAGGCTTGAACTTCGCGGTAAGTTGTGAACATGTACCAAATGAAGATTTCATAGTAGCAACCGAAAAGGCGTGTAGTTTCATCCCCGCGAATGATAGGCCAGCTTTGAGAGCTGAAGTAGTTGGTGTGCTACGAAATGCCAAGCCTCCCCAGTCAAACATATCTAAAGAGGAGAGGGCGGCTATTAATTCATTAAAGAAAAATGATTCCATCCTGATTATGGGCGCAGATAAAGGTAGATCAACAGTTGTACTTGACAAAGAGAATTACGAGGAGAAAGTACACGAAATGTTAAAAGATGAAAAGACATATGAAACTTTGAAAGCCGACCCTACACCAAAGTACAAGCGCAATTTAATTGCTATCCTCTCTAGACTCCAAAAGGAAAACAAAATTGATCATGCTCAGTATAGGCTGCTATATCCCACCACAGCCAATACCCCAAGACTGTATTGTACGACAAAAATTCACAAGCAGGGTAATCCAGTAAGACCTATAGTTGATTACACAGACTCTCTCGGTTATGAAACATCTAAAGCGCTAGCCGACCTACTCAATCCTCTCATCGGGAACACTGAGCACCATGTAAAAATTCCAAAGACCTTGCAAAAGAACTCAGTGGTGTTTTCATTGAAGATCATGAAATTTTTAATTCCCATGATGTTGTTTCACTCTTTACAAATACTCCAATCAAAGAAGCCCTCTGCATAATTAAGCAAAGGCTGATTGGGGACAAAGACTTAAAAAAGCGCACTAAACTTGATGTCGACGACATTTTGAATTCCGGGGCACCATCTACAGACAACGTTTTGGCGCCGCGATGGGCAGCCCAGTTAGCCCCATCATTGCTAATTTTTTCATGGAATTTTTGGAGCAACAGGCCATCGCGACAGCCCCTTTAGAGTTTAAGCCACGGTATTGGCGGCGCTATGTCGACGACGTGCTCGAAATAATTTAAGAGGGTCAAGTACAAAACCTAACTGACCATCTGAATTCTGTCGACGAAACTGAGAGTATCAAATTTACCTTTGAAGAGGAACAAAATGGCCAAATCCCATTTTAGATACTTTGATTGTCAGAAAGCCAGATGGATCTATCAAGCTCTTAGTATATCGCAAACCAACTCATACAGACCAGTATCTGAATTTCAAATCAGAACACCCTCTCCACAAAAAATGGGTGTAATAAGAACCCTGTTTGACCGCATGAACTCCGTTGTAACGGAAACGGAAGATAGAATCAAAGAAGAAGAGCGAGTGCGTGCAGCCTTGAAAAATTGTGGCTACCCGGATTGGGCCATGGACAAAGTAAAAAATCAAATGCATAATAAAACCAAAGATGCTGAAAAACTGAGATCAAAGAAAACAAGACCGCCGAGGAAAAAAGCAAAGGCATGGTGGTCATTCCTTATGTCAGCGGCCTTTCGGAACGTATCCAAAGAGTATATAAAAACACAAAGTTGACACGGCAATGAAACCCCACCGCACTCTCAGACAAATACTAGTCCACCCAAAAGACAAACGTGAAAAGGAAAAAAAACCGGCAATTGCATTTATGAAATCGGCTGCAAAAACTGTCATCTCTCATATGTCGGTGAAACCTCACGGATGTTCGGCACTAGACTTGCTGAACATAAAGCGGAAGTCAAAAAGGAAAATGAAAAAAAGTTCACTCGCTCAGAACGCAGGACATCGGAAATGGAACAGACCAAATCAGCCATATCAGATCACGTAGCAAGGGCAAACCACGTTATAGATTGGGAAGAATCAAAGATACTTGGACGGGAGCACGACAAAAGATCCAGAGAAGTCAGAGAAGCAATGGAGATTAGAAGACGGGGCACCAACACCCTAAACAGGGAGGAGGGCACCTACCTCTTGAGTCATGTCTACGATCCACTTCTGAAGTCTGCAAAAGAGACTAAGAAATACCGGAAACCACTCAAACTTGTTTGCCGGGAAAGTGGATCAGATGACCAAAATCAGTCATACCTGATGAAGTCCTCCGACGCACAGGACGAAATATTGTAGTAAGTTAAATTTCACTTGGTTTCGAAAAGCAAAAAATCCAAAATGTTTGCTTCTATTTTCAATGTTGAGCTATATTTTGTATTTCTAACTTGCGACATTATTTCACAGAAACTTAATACTACACCTATACCACCATATTGGGTAGTTTTCCGTAAGCTTAACTTTTGTGATTTTGGTAACTATTTTATATTTATTTGTGAAATCAATCTCAACTAGGCATTCTAAATTGTACTCACCATTTACATCCAAGGTATATTAGCATATCCACCTTGCACTTCTCGATATATATCCAGTTAAAGACAGAATATCAAAATTATGCCTCATTATGATATCACAGACTCTCACATGTGTATTCAAAATTGATGCTTAAATTTGACCTGAACCAATTGACCTATAACCTGACATACGGTGACCTAATAGCCTTTTCTTCTCCTAACAACACATTATAGTATTAAATTGACTAATGACTATGCATCCATTGTGTAAGTGTTTATTTAATTTATTCAGTGTTAATATTAACTGTTATTTTGCATGCAGCACTGGATTTTCTATAGAGAGTATAACAAAGGATTTAATGTATTCTATTCATGTACCCTACTTGAACATGTTGAATGGAATAAATTATGGTTTGTTATGAAACACACATTTGAGTTACTAGGATACAGTAAACAAAAAAATATATAGGGCTAAAATGATTTACTAAAGTGGGTTTAAAAGCACTTTGTATGTAGATATATTTTGATGAAAATCAGGTATTATTCCCCTTAACAATGCAAGATAGTCTTTGACCAACACTTTGTAATTATTTCAATTGAATTATGTTACTCTCTGCTTTTGCAATTATGATCATCCTCGATATAATGAACTTTGAAATGAACTAATTGAACTTTGGCGGCTTTAACGCTGAAGGTGGACATGACAATACAAATTGCACCAAAATTGTGAATTAAGTATTTGTTTGTGATTTCTTATGTTAAGGGGAGTAATTTGACACCAGTTTCGATGAAATCGGACCATTTTTAAATTTTGAACTCTGTGTATGAAAGTTTTGGCATTTTACCTATTCGACTTTATAACTCCTGAACTAAGCACCGCAGAAAAATATGACAATTGACTTTTTTATTTCCTATGGTGAGAGAAACAATTTGAGATACATTACAACATGATGGCTATTTTTAGGTTTTGGCCCCACTGTGACCCCTCGTGGGAACCATAGGGGGCATAGAAAAAATGGAACCAATCAAATTTTGATCCTTTTAGATTTAAGAATGCCAACAAAATTGGTTCCACTAATGTAGCAAATGAAAATCCCAAACCCATAGCGACCTGCAGTCACAGCTAGCCAGTTAGCAGAGAACTTGAGGATGAATTTGCTTCCATTTTTACAACAATCTGACTATTTGACATTCGACCTGTTGAGCCTCAAGCCTCATAACGTATTTATTTTACATTTTGAGATCATTATGCCAAGTCCAATTATAATTGGATACGTTTTTTAATGAATTTGGAGAATGTTTAATTTTTGCACCCTGAAGGGTCATGTGCTCAAATACAGATTGGCAGACAAAATAATTGAAATCAGCATACTTCAATTAACAAAACTCACTTTACCATATTTATGCTTAAATAAGCACATATTTTCAAAATAGAACCAGTCTATCTATATGGAAAGTGATATGAATATTTTAGGTACATATGGTATGAGACAGTGGGAAAGCTATTGGGCATAACATGATAACCACGAACATGATCAGTGCACTTTACTGTAGAGTCAATAAATGTTTCATCCTTTTATATTGATGAATTTGAATGTCGCAAAATTTAGGAATTTGCATGGTCTAATAGCTGCATTCTACTTAAATACGTTGTCAGAAAATAGTAGGCGAAGACATAAATTATTACTCATGCAGACCTGTGTTCAATTTAGACATTTTAAATATGCACATGTCATACCAATTTGATATATATAATTTAGAAGACCAATCCCATGGCAACGTCCGAAAAATAGTGCAATATTTTTTCCTTGAATACAAGCTAGTGCTATTGTACCATGCCGTTTTCATCCTTTTAAAGAGGAATTGATTATGATAGGCAGAAAATAATTCAATCAATAGAGGCCATAGGGTATACAATTAACTGTTTTGACTTTCGGCACCGCACCCATATCATTTCGCATCGTATTTTTCAAACCACCGGGTGTCTCTTATTAGACTCCCACACAGTTTCGGTTCCGATTCTGGTTAATAGCGAAAGTGCCTCACAGACAACCCTCATTATAAATATCGATCATGTAGATTGGATCACTTAAATGATGGTTAGTCCGATTGAATGCCTCACACAAAACCAACTTTCCAACAATAAAATGGTGATCGTATTATGAATGTGGCATGATCGAGGGGAATTATATAAATAAACATAATTTTTCACCAGGTTCGACGTCGCAAGAAATAAAGAAAGGAGACAGGCAGAAACAGTGATCCCACCTGGGAATCCAACATAGGACCTCGGGTTTACAAGAGCTCGCCAAATTAAAGGTGCTGGATAAATTATGCTTCAACAACTTCGTCCAACCCATACCCACGTCAAAAAGAAATCTACACCACTGGACACTAAAATCAGGAAATAGTTATGGGTAGACGAGGTATTGTTGGTCGAAGCAACCAAAAAATTTTTTCATTATCCATATCAATATATTATTGACAAATAACACCTCGATATTTTGCAAAAGTTCATTCTACAAATAATATATTTTACAAACTTGCTTAATTTATTGTTGTTATTGAGTTATGTACGTTTTACAAAACTGTTCTTGTTTCAAGAACCACAGGACCAACAAAAGTATATCTGTGGTATTTGAATTCTTCTACACGCTCGCTATGAAATGAGCAATGCAGTTTTTGCCGAAGCTCACTACCATTGGCAAGATGCTGTGAACTACTAAATCGCAACAGTTTGAAATAGTTAATAACCTTAATTGTGTGAAATAAGGGTCAAAGATGGGTATTGCTTTTGTTGAAACACCCTGTATCATATTTATTTAATACATGTGAATACATACATACCTTTGGAATCTGCTGTTGCACATCCTAGTCTCTCACGTAGCTCTGTGACATTGTCATTGTTGACCAGCGTTAACGGATCATCCGGGTAAAAGAAGTTCTTTGATCCTGGGAGAGGTGTCGGGTTCATTCCTCCGAACATAATTTTGGTACAAGTACATAAGACGTCCTTATTAGACAGGACCCAACGCAAGCCCAATTTAGGGTGATCTGAGTCGGGTTGCTGCCACATGAAGCAGTTGTTGGCTCCACAGACACAGACAATGGCTATGTATAAACAACATATAATAAAACAAAACACACCTTTAAAAAATATATCAAGATTCAACTAGCTGGTATTTTAGGACAAAGTTCCATAACAGTACTAATAATTATATCAAAAACAACAATACACTCTGTATCCCAACACTAACCACAAATATTATGAACAAAACAAGTTGAAAAAGTATAAGCATGCAAACTTGAATAGTTACAATGTAAAACGAAATGGCCTGATTGAAAAGATAAAATGACTTTAGTGACGACAATTCCGACTTTGTCTTCAAATGTTTGTTTGTTGTTTAAGGTTTCTTACCTGTCAAAGCCGCTATAGCGACTTTAATCGCCACAGACATGTTGAGGAAAATTTGGTAATTCTAAATCATCTTCCAATCCTATGTATATGATTCCAGAGAATGATGTACACATCTTCCTCGCTGGTAGGCAAGGAGGAAACTAATAATACTCCTCCCAAAGATAAAACGATCGCAGCGTTGTCTGTTACCATAGTGACACCGGGGGAACCTGTCCCGACGATATGTTATTATGACGTTTGTTATATTAAAGAAATTAGTGTTTTGACCAATTTTGGACCTTATTTTTGTGAAATGCTCCTGATATTGCACGGTTCATCTTAATGTGTACGTTTGATAAAATAGTAAATACGGTAAATATTCCAGCACTGTAGTTATGTGGAATATGTCCTGGTATATTGCAAATGAAAATGTATAGTGACAAAATTTTATTGATATTCCAGTCATTTATGATGAGCTCCCCTGTAATACATGAGCTGGTATAATCTAGGGTAATTCTAGGCATTGGACGTTGTCAATGTTTCAGCTATTTTTGGAGTTATTCCATTATTTAGATGCCAACAAATGCGTTTCCAATGATACCTCAATTATTAATGCTTAATATCCGTCATTATTGCTATTCGTATTTTCAATGTCATATAAACATCATGACCATGAATCATTTTGAAGCCTGGTATACTGTTAATCGATGTTAATTTAATAGGTTAAGTGCTTCTTGTTGATGTTGATATTGTTAGTAAAGTAGGTAATGGGGATATGCATCCTGCACAAGAACAGGTATTGTAGTTTTCTTGTACCTCTAGACGTTGAAGTTTGTGCTTTTGAACCGCATTTCGCAAACTCTCTATCATATTAAAAGGTTTGACTACAAAAGCAATTCTCTTAAATATAAATGCATCTACGCACAGTTTCCACCTCGATACACCCGAGCACACAGAAATTTCCAAGCAGAATGAGTCTAGACCGTACGCAGACTGCGTTATACTACACGGTTGAGTGCATAGCATCATAAGAGCTGTGTGAGATCAAGTGGAAAATAGAAATCTGTGATTGGTTTTCGTCAAAACCTCAAGTATTCCCTTCATCCAATCAGAATTTTTTTATATCGAACGAAAGCTACCCTTTTCTCATTAGGTCAACAGATAACGCAATGCAATGTTTATAGCAAGGCGAATGTGGTAAATCTGTTGAAAACGACCTATCCCAAAATTACCAAAATCTAGGTTTTAAAACTCAGAACCTCAAGTGTTCCTTACATTATTCCTTATATTATTTTTCAACTTTTATGTAATTAAATGAAAGAGCACACTTATTTTGTCCATATACTGGCCTCATTAGAATGAGCATTGGCCAATTCTCTTTAAATTGCAAATCTTGTGCAAAAAGTTATTTTATTCGCCTGGTTTGTCATACGGTTGTAACAAATTCAATGAACTATGACTTTGCTAAAGAGCGCTTACAAATAGTCGGAATTGATGAAAAATGGTGCAATCAAATCTAGATGACATATTATAGCCCTATTGGAAATATCTTTCATTTAAAAGCAAAAACGTTGACCCCCCCAAAAAAAAAAAAAAGTCAAGTGGGAAGTTCAAGCCGGTGAAAATCGAAAATCTGACACTAGAAGTCTAAATGTTACACCTAAATTTAACACCAGGGTTTGAAAAAATATACAGTACCAAGAATTATAGTTTTTTTCTGACATTTACCGAACACATCCATGAGGCGCATTTAAGTAAAACGCTCAAAAAAAACCTAGAAAACAGTACGGACATGCTTAAACATGACAATATTTTCCTGGTATTAAGGTTTGCTTTGGAAGAATTATATTCAGGCTTTTACAATCCGTATCCCCGGGTCCGTATCAAGACTGATGGGTACCAGTCCTTTTGATATTATACAAATATGAGTGTAATGGTCGAAATATAATCACTCGGTGAAAGATGGATTGTTCCATTGGAATGGAACAATACATCTTTCACCGAGTGATTTCAACCATTACACGAATTTAAGACAGTTAATATTTGTTTTATATCACTCAAACATAAATTCTGTTGCTCAAAAATACTATTTAAATTAGGGAATACATTTTTTTCATTTTTGCCGTGACATAATTTCACATTGTACAGTATCTATGAACAGAGGTGTACTAAAACCCAATTCAGACATTAAATACCCATTTAGAGATTAATTATTTGGCTAAAAGCACCACCAAACGCGAACAACAATAATTATATAATCTGAATGTTAACGAATTTTATAGTGATCTGGTTCAGCAAACTGCTCAATAGAAAATAGACACATTTGACACCACAACGAGAGTTTATTTGAGTTTTATTTTCTCTTTATAATAATTACAGATAGTACATCAAGTTTGCCTAAATATTGGTTTACCATTTTAAATTAAGGGGGTACTACGCCCATTGCATTTTTTTGCATTTTTTTGCATTTTGTAAAGAAATGAGAAAAAGAAATTGGACAAAGTGGTATGCAAAATGAAGGGGCAAATCTTCTCGTTCAATTGGTGGCATCAGTATCAATGACGCGTACATACTTCTAATGGTATAAGCCAAAAAGTGGTACATCAGTGATGTTTTAAATTCACTTCATTTTGGAAAGCTTACTATCAACAGATTTCGTTAAAATTTTGGATATGTGTTGCTAACACATTAGGGAAATAATGTTGATATGTAAAATGGGAATAAGTGGTCCCTGATTTCTTTTATGACTTCATGAACTTGGTGCTCCACAACTATCAAAAAACGAACCGGTTAAAATGCTTCTATTTTCAATGTTGAGCTATATTTTGTATTTTGAACTTGCCACACTATTTCACTGAAACTTAATTAAGCCATAGGTAACAGGTTACCACAACCACACTACAGCAATGTTGAAAAAGATTGTATTTTTTGTCACCTATACCACCATATTAGGTAGTTTTCCGTAAGCTTCATTTTTGTGATTTTGGTAACTATTTTATATTTATTTGCCCAATCCATCTCAACTAGGCAATCTAAATTGTACTCACCATTTACATCCCAAGGTATTTTAGTATATCCACCTCACCCATTTCCATTATATATCCAGTAACAGACAAAATATCAAAATTGATGCCTCATTATGACATGTATGATATCACAGACTATCACATATATTCAAAATTGATGCCTGAATTTGACCTGAACCAATTGACCTATAACCTGACCTTTGATGACCTTATAGCCTTTTTTAATCTCTTTTCCTAACAACACATTATAGAAGATACATACATGGTGTAGTATTAAATTGTCTATGTGGAAGAGATTAGGCGTATTTAATTTATTCAGTGTTATAATCAGTGAGTACATTTCTATAGATAGTATAACAAAGGATTTAATGTATTCTATTCATGTATTCTACTTGGACATGTTCAATAGAATAAATTATGGATTGTTATGAAACACACATCTCAGTTACTAGGATACAGTAAACAGAAAATATATAGGGCTAAAATGACTTACTAAAATGGTTTAAAAACACTTTTTATGTAGATATATTTTATAAGTTCATGACATGAGGTGATGAACATATAAATGTACTTTATAAATTTGCAAGAAAAAAAAGAAGAGGGTACTGATGAAAATCAGGGTATTATTCCCCCTTAAGCACCTTTATGTGATTGTTAAGGGGTTGTGCAATAACTATGAGCCCTGGGGAGAGTAATATCGCGTGTGTGTGTGTGGGGGGGGTATTTAAATGTAACCAGCATCAGAATGGTTGGTCTTAATAATAAGGGTAGGGTTTGAAATGTTAGGAAGATTAAGGTTTATTATTATTTACCATGTTTATTTTGATTATGTCATTCTTAATTAATGTAGGTTTTTGGTTTCATATCAATTGAAATTATATTTCTATCTGTTGTGTAATTAATCGATCATAATCATTATCAAGTTATTATTATTTTCCATCGTAATCATCATTGTCTTTGAAACTGTTTTTAATAGATCATGGTTTATCTTTAATTTGAAAAGGTCATTTACCTCATGTAGGCATCCTTTGATTTTCAAGTTTATGAGTACTCCAAATGTTTATGTCTTCATTGTTTATTGTCTTCCATTCATAGAAGTTTTAAGAGCACTAAATAGCAATTGATTCCTTTTATATGAGTGTGTATTGTTATCCTAAAAACTTAAGTGTGGTGTAAATTATTGCCACTTATCTTTTGATTGTACTATTTGTAAGTGATCTACTTATAAATTATTCATGAGAAAGTTTTATCTCTTAAACAGGTTGTGTATTGTTAAGAGTAGTCATAAGGTAAATGCTTAGTTAAGGTTATTATTTATGCTGTTGTAGAGATGGTACTTAAGTTGGATTTCAAGTGTTTTCCCATATGAACTTGTTTCTTAGTTATTTTATTTCTCACTTCCATCCGAGCATTCAACTGATAAACATCAAAACTTCCATCCAGGCATCCAACTTGTAAACATCAATTCAATCGTCATCATATTTATTAAATATATTTATATTGCATCCATCTTGCATAATGTTATAAACACCCACCCCGCGCATCGCACTTTGTATAACCCATCTGAAACGACTCTCACACCATACTCAGACTCTGAAATCGCGAATGCAACAAGTGCCAACGCAAGTAAGATCTTCTGCAACCATCAACATACTAACTTGGAACAATACGGACATTTGCTTGATAAATTATGTCACCTATTTTACATTAGTAAGGAACAAGAACTCATCACCACTACATTATACAACTGTTATCGAAGATGGAAGGTATATTATCAGCGAGCAGCAGAACAACAAAAGTAAACTGACTTTTGAAAAACACTTCAAATATAATGACATTATCATACAACATTTAAATTTCAAATTATTGTGCGATCTACATGTTTTTGTCATCTGAAATTATATCATTCAAAGACTGACTATCAAAATATTACATGTATAATGAAGTGTTATGTTGCTAAAATCCAGATCAAACATTATTTTTATCATGTTTTAAAGTGTCATAATATAAATGTGGAGGACGCCATTTCCTCACAGCAGAGTTGAATGTAGCTTACCCCTATCTGAGTAAGTTCATATTATGTTTGTCCAATAATGTTTCTTAATGCTTCATTTTATGATCATGATTAAGTTTGTTGTCTTCTTCATGTACAACTTAAATTCTTAAATCATTATTTTAGAGGTGTTTATCATGTGTATAGTTTTGCAAAGAGTAAGTTTGAAGACGTGCACTCATTCAAACTTAGTTCCTCTTTCAAATTAAGAGTTGCGGTCCTCTTTTGCGATTTTATTATTTTGCTCATTAAAATCTGAGTATGTCAAGGCATTTTATTAATCATGTTATTGCTTTGAGTTTGAAGCCATTGCTTGCTGCATTATTTTATTTCACTCCATGTTTTATATTGGCGAAAGGAGTTAAGTTGAGCATAAAAACTGCTCACATCCAATTTCTCTTCAAAACAGAGTCTTTGATAGTCTCCTGTTGTTTTACATGTTTATTGATTTTCATTATGCAAACTGATGTTTTATGAATTGATTTGAACAGGTTTTTAAACTTAACCTATTGTTGTGGTATTTTGTGTTTTGGCATATTTTCGATCATTACCAAAAGTGATCCAATTTGCATGCAATTGTCAATCCAAAATTATCATCAAATCATCTGAATATTTGTGTTTGGCATCAGTTATTTAAACAAAAGCATTTTTCATTTCCATCATGATACCATCTTTAGTAATTTGCCAACCAATTTATCTCATAATTTATTTTTCTTTAAACATGTCTTTTGATATGACCTGAGCTTTAACATTGTGTTCAATAATCATATCATAAAGATTATGGTTTGCTAGGATAGTTTTTAGAAGTTTTTATATAAGGTTATATCTAAGGACCTATTTGGTTCACTATTTTGTTTGAGTAGTGTAGGTTTTACAAATTAAACCTATATTTTATTAATTATGTTTTTGGCATGAGGATCACAAAAAAGATGATCTTAATTTGCGCAACATGTCATCACATTTTTTTCCAAATAGCTACTCACCAATGTTTATTATTTTATGATATCATGTCTCATTCATCATCATGATATTGATTTTATTGATATGTCATCTACATGAAAGAGTTATTGCAGAACCATCAATCTTGTGTTCTATTTTGTTCTTGATTTCATTGCCAGGAATAGTAATGATTTGTTAATTATGTATCCTCCATCTTAAGTTCATTAAGTTCATAATTATCTTGTCATCTTATAATTTGTTTGTTTTCCATCGTATTCATGCAAAGTTATTCACTTATTTATTTTTGATCTGTGTCATTTTCACATGACTAAATTAAAAGTAGAATCTCAAAAATGTATTCTACATTGATGTAGGCCTTTATTTTCTTCCAAATTGGTCTTGCATTCAAAACATTGCGAAGTTTTGTATCTTCCAAAGTGTTAATTGTTTTATGAAAAGTTTCTTTTGATTCTAAGTCAGATTTGGATGAGGTCATGAAAGTCATAAAAGTGGAAGTGTGGTTATTGATTCTTTTGTATTGTTTGATATTTACAGCAAAGTGTACCTTTTGGATTTCATACCAAATTAGCAGGTCATAATACACTTTAAATTGAAAAGAGATAGTTACATCACTTAAGTATGTACATGTATTTTGATTATTATATTTTTGCTGAAATTTGCACCATTCAAATTATCATTTTCCAAATTTCATGTAAAATGCCGCGGACGTCATTTTCTTTGCAGCAGGGGTGAATGTAACCGGCATCAGAATGGTTGGTCTTAATAATAAGGGTAGGGTTTGAAATGTTAGGAAGATTAAGGTTTATTATTATTTACCATGTTTATTTTGATTATGTCATTCTTAATTAATGTAGGTTTTTGGTTTCATATCAATTGAAATTATATTTCTATCTGTTGTGTAATTAATCGATCATAATCATTATCAAGTTATTATTATTTTCCATCGTAATCATCATTGTCTTTGAAACTGTTTTTAATAGATCATGGTTTATCTTTAATTTGAAAAGGTCATTTACCTCATGTAGGCATCCTTTGATTTTCAAGTTTATGAGTACTCCAAATGTTTATGTCTTCATTGTTTATTGTCTTCCATTCATAGAAGTTTTAAGAGCACTAAATAGCAATTGATTCCTTTTATATGAGTGTGTATTGTTATCCTAAAAACTTAAGTGTGGTGTAAATTATTGCCACTTATCTTTTGATTGTACTATTTGTAAGTGTCTACTTATAAATTATTCATGAGAAAGTTTTATCTCTTAAACAGGTTGTGTATTGTTAAGAGTAGTCATAAGGTAAATGCTTAGTTAAGGTTATTATTTATGCTGTTGTAGAGATGGTACTTAAGTTGGATTTCAAGTGTTTTCCCATATGAACTTGTTTCTTAGTTATTTTATTTCTCACTTCCATCCGAGCATTCAACTGATAAACATCAAAACTTCCATCCAGGCATCCAACTTGTAAACATCAATTCAATCGTCATCATATTTATTAAATATATTTATATTGCATCCATCTTCATTGGTTCTACATATTATTATATTAAAGCCGGAGCTTAACATTGTATATCTACCAAGTTTTCCATCCATCCGTGTATTTTAATTATTTCTTTGTGTCTCGGGATAATTTTCCATCCACCCCCGTAACATAAATAACACGCTCCAAAAAGGAAAACAGTATAGAAACGTTCAAATATGTACCATTTCCTGCTGCGCACGCAATATAAAGTAGTAATTTAAATGCCTATAACACACAATTCGAGCCTCGGACCGCTCGCATGCCACGCAGAAGATCACCGACCTGTAGCCACGGAGGTTACGCTGCCCTGGGCAGCGACCCCCTAGGTATATATGACTTAGGCTGATTGCGTCATCAAGTCACGTGGGATACATGCGCGCACAGTGGTTTTAGTAGTGAGATTTAGTGAGACCTGGTTCAGTTAGGGTTGAGAAGGCCTTAATCTAGGAAAAACATGCTACATAATGTCCTTAAATTAGGTGGAACGTATGCTGCATTTTGATGTAGCAGTTGTGTTCATAATCACTGGTAACTGATGGGTACCAATCATTTTGATACATCCTATATTAACCACCACGTTTTGTTAAACAGCGCAGCCGCAGCACCATTTCCGTACAACTACTACTCCCACCGCCACCCCATCCACTACCACGACTATGTTTACCACCACCAGCAAGACTACCAGCACTGCCACCACCGCCACCAGCGCCAAAGACATTCTGCTTCACTCTCTAAATCCTCCTCTGATACTTCATTGGACATGTTGAAAAAGGGGGAAAGACATCCCAACACTTCAAATCGCAGAACGCAGATATCAATAGTACCTCCATTCCTGTAGCACTTGGTTGGTTCTATTCGGACGAACTGAGCACGAGGACGAGACTGAAACTCACTCATTACAGCAGCATTAGGATTATCTACACAATTGACAGTAAATGTCTGAAACAAAACGAAAGAAACCAAAGTTACTTCAAAACTAAGTCATATAAGTCCTGTGATTGTCTCCTAATTGTATATACATTAAGATTGTAAAAATATAAAAGAACATGAGCGATGTGGCGCGACGGTGGACTTTGCGGTGCATATTTGCGAGTGAAATTACGCGGATTGAAAAAAACTTTTAATGGTTAATCAGCCGTTATTCTGTTTCCCCTCTGAGTGGACAAAATTCAGACAGACTTGGCTTTTGCCATTTGCCTTTCATGCCATTTGTTACCATGGTTACGAGCCTGTGTAGTGTGCACGATCTTTGTAGGGATGATAATGTGCTCGGTGCACAGTCACAACACGCCGTTAGTCCGACATCCACGCCGCTAGTCCGACACGCCACTAGTCCGACAACACAAATTCACTACACTTAGAGGTGCGTCAGTCCGAAAATGAAAAGCACGGCGCTAGTCCGAAAAAAAGCATGCGCTAGCCCGAAAATGAAAACTACTGCAACAGTTCGACACGCCGTTAGTCCGAATCTGAAAACACATGAAAGGCACGGACTAGCGCAGTGTTTTTCAAATTCGGACTAGCGCAATGGTTTTCAGTTTCGGACTAGCGCAGTGTTTTTTAGATTCGGACTAGCGCAGTGTCGACTGAAGGAGTGTTGTCCAGATTCAGACTAGCGCAGTGATTCTCAATTTCGGACTAGCGCAGTGGTTTTCACTTTCGGACTAGCGGCGTGTCGGACTGGCAGAGTGTATTTTAGATTCGAACTAGCGGCGTGTCGGACAGGTGCAGTGCATTTCAGATTCGGACTAGCGGCGTGTCGGACTAGCGGCGTGTCGTACTAGCGACGTGTCATACTAGCGGCGTGTCGGACTAACGCCCTGTACCCCAGTCACGCACCTAGTGAGGTTCCCGAGGTGGAGTAATTTATACATCAATGTCTCCACGAGTGAAATTAGTACACACCCTCTATTCATTAAATGGCGATTTACAAACATATCCGCTATAAATATCCCAGCAAACGTACTTAAAACATTTTAAACAGGTTGCATTTTGGGTTTTCATTTTAGTAAACAGATTTTGATAACATTAAATGTCGGGTTATAATACTGGGATAGTGACATGGTATAAAGCTGTTGCCATGTATGAAATGTATAATCAAAGTAGGTATAATATATACTCTCCCTGATCCCAGTTCCTGATCGGGCAATGTCCAAGATAATGTCTACCTAAGGGAAACCCCTGGTCTACCACTGTCTCAGTCCAAGTCCTGAAGACTATGTTTTCATTATCCTAGCTGCTATAATAGTGTTTTCTAAATCGTCTATGTTGACCGTATGCTCGTCTCTGGGAGATTTCTTGAGCAAGCTATCTGCTCCATTTGACAGTCAGATAACACACTATGCTAGTCCAGCAAATGACCACAGTTTGTTGATGGAGATATTTCAGTCTGTCACTTCTTTGAGTGACAAGACAATCAAGCACTATGGGCGTTTACTACCGCCTTTGGCATATATTCTTCTCTCCAACACATAAGAACCGCGAAACGAAGTTTGAAGACTTCCAACAATTAATTATGGTAACTTTTGTACAACCACTGGCTAACATAAGGTTGACAGAGTTCTCTGTTATAACTCTACACTACTGCCCAAATCATTATTATCCAGGCTTTATATACAATGTGTTACCATTCTAGAATAATCTTCACTATTCATGGCATATTACAGCATATCTAAGAATAGCTCATTACCTCAACACAAATCAAAAAGAGTCATTCACCTGTGTTCATGATTACTGTAATAGCGCCACCACTTACTACTGTGGCAATCATGATCATTCTAGCAGTTCACTTTATGTACGATTGCCTGCTAGCATGTTCCATTGAACTTCTAGAACCTTCCATGTGCAAACAAATGGAGATACAAATCAAAACAAGTGAAAACTAATGTCTGACGACAAAATACTTTAAATGAATATTATAGAATATTTTGTTGCACACATAACAACCTAAAATTGGTAGTGGTGGAGGAGGTGGTGGTGGTGGAGGTGGTGGGGTGTGTGTGGGGGTGGAGATGTTTGTTATGGAAATTAATATTAATACAATATTAAAAACTCTACCAAATCAAATCAAAAAAATCAAATTTATTTATTTCCATATACATTATACATATCTATAAAAAATTGTACATCAAAACAAACAGCAAACAAAAAAGACAATATGGAGGAGTTGACCGGAAGACCAATGAGGCCTGAATAAGCCAACCCCTAAACAAAATTCGTTGCAAAAATAACAAGAACAAAATCACATGAGACCTAACATGCAAGGCCAATAAGACAAGACGGACAGTGACTACCATTGCCAATATGCGAAACTTCACCTCAAAGGGTGTGGCATACTAGGCATAGTACCTTTTCTCTTGTTCCGTCGTTATCTTGTAGGTAGGAAAGGGATGTCTCCGTCAGCCCTGTCTTTACTTTGAATTCCTTCACACAGTACTTGTAACTTGATGAATCCCACTGATGACCTTGGGTAAAAATCCCAGTCACTATCATCTCATCTCCAAGATCCACCTGAATCCATGATGCATTTTTATAATCTGCCCACGCTAAATCGTTGTTCAGCCTCCCATACCTGAAATTAATTTATATAATTTCCAGAACATTGAAGACCTCGAAGATATGAGTTCTTTGGAGTTACCACTTAAATATCTATTTTACAGCTACCTTGAAACGTTGTGGGTTTCACGTATCATTTCACCTCTACTTTTTTCATCACTTGTGCAATCCCACGTGTCATAATTTCTTGACGTCTCTGCTGCCGTTCTCTATGAAGCTTTGGAGTCTAACGCTAAAATACTGGGAAAATCGGAACCGAAAAAATACTTTTGGATTGGAAATTTGGAGCTTTTTTGAAATACATTCTACAGAAATATAACATTATTTATTATTCTGAATCCGAGCCGCCTGTTATCGCGGAAATAGTGCTTGGGCTGCAGTAGAATATATAGATAACTTACCGAGGGAGGAGATCATCGCCTTCATAAGATGATGCATAAGAGTCTGCGTAAGATGATGCGGTAATCTTGTCGTCTGCTATTTCATAATTCTCCATTCCAAGAGGTCTCATACACTCTAAAGGAAGAAAACAAGAAATAGTCTATAATGTCTGTATAAGATGATGCGGTAATCTTGTCGTCTGCTATTTCATTATTCTCCATTCCAAGAGGCCTCATACACTCTAAAGGAAGAAAACAAGAAAGTATATAGTCTATACTGTCTGTATAAGATGATGCGGTAATCTTGTCGTCTGCTATTTCATAATTCTCCATTCCAAGAGGTCTCATACACTCTAAAAGAAGAAAACAAGAAAGTATATAGTCTATAATGTCTGCATAAGATGATGCGGTAATCTTGTCTTCTGCTATTTCATAATTCTCCATTCCAAGAGGCCTCATACACTGTAAAGGAAGAAAACAAGAAAGTATATAGTCTATAATGTCTGTATAAGATGATACAGTAATCTTGTCGTCTGCTATTTCATAATTCTCCATTCCAAGAGGCCTCATACACTCTAAAGGAAGAAAACAAGAAAGTATATAGTCTATAATGTCTGTATAAGATGATGCGGTAATCTTGTCGTCTGCTATTTCATAATTCTCCATTCCAAGAGATCTCATACACTCTAAAGGAAGAAAACAAGAAAGTATATAGTCTATAATGTCTGTATAAGATAAAGGTGTCTTCTATGTAACCTTCTTTTCACCTATAGCTAAACTAGCAACAACCTAGATCGAATCGGCTATGTATATTAATTAATAAGTCATGCAAACAAACATTCAAAAACAGTTCTTACACTAGATTGTCATTCTCCCACTCAAACATGTACAACGGCTCCATATTTCTAACAACTGTGGATTAAATTAAGACTTCCGCTCTCCCCATGCGGTATTTAGAATTGGATAAAAGAAACCATGAAATATTACATTATTCGTTGTCAGTCACATGTACATGTAGACTTCTCCGTAGTCCACTTGCCCATTTTGCATACTCTGGCCATTACATTTAAGCATAAAACTCTGATTTATATTGATTTGTGTGCAACTGATAGATTTTCTGTCTCTGATCTTTTCAGTCACCGCGCTCCCTCTGTTTGTTAGCTTCCCAAGTGGACTACTGACTTTGCCTTGCGGTTAAGATTTTTAACACGGGACTCTATGGAAAGTTAGGCCAATTTCTGGCCTAACTAAAATTGGCCATGATGTAATGCATCTTTAAATGGATCTGCCTTGTGATTGGTCGCCCATATCTCGCTATTGTTTAAATCTTCCGGGCCCGCGCCATTACCATTAAGGCTATACACAATCTTGAACTGTTGTGATTTGGTAGTTCACAGCATCTTGCGAATAATAGTGAGCTTTGGCAAAAATTGCATTGCTCAATTCTTAGCGAGTGTGTAGAAGAATTCAAATATCACAGATATACTTTTGTAGGTCCTGTGGTTCTTGAGTTATGTTGTAAAGAGGACTGAAACAACAACACTTTTGCAAAAAGTACATAAATCATTAACAACAATAAATTAAGCACGTTTTCAAAGCATATGATTTGTAGAATGACCTTTTGCAAAACATCAAAGTGTTATTTTTCAATAATGTATTGATTTAGACAATGAAAATCGATTTTTTGGCTGCTTCGACCAACAATACCGCATCTACCCTTAACTACACCGTACAAATGTACATAACTATATCTGTGGTATTTGCGGCGCTTTTGTGTTGACGCGAAAGTTAATCTCTCATCAAACATCCAGCGCGTCTTGTACTATACCATGCTTAGTACTTGTGGTTAATTTACTGATAAACAAGTATGATTGACTGTGTGTTTTTAGAGAGCAAAGTCCCGGGGTAAAGTTCTGCTTAAAATTCAAAGTCCATAGTCGGATTTTCGGGGTTCGCTATCAATAAACTGGTAGATTCCAAAATCAGAATTGTTCAGTATTAAAGTGAGCCATTATAATTATGCAAGATAATGTTGCATTCAGTTACTTTTATTGTCACTATTATCTGATATTTTTAAACTCTTTATGACCATTTTACTATTGAATACTTTAATTTTAATAAACATCAGTATAATTTTGAGTTCAACGAAATGGGTTCACCATGACTAATAATAACATATTTTTAATAAAATTCGACTATGGCATAGTCTACATGTACATGTGACCTGATGCTCACTATACACAGCAGCGCTTTCACTATTCTGGAAAGAGTGCCATAAAAATCACATAAACAATACCAATACCTTTGAATGCTCGGCAGATATAGGCCATTGAAGCATCGCACTGGAAGCTATTCCACAGACCACGGGAGTCCTGCTGGGTAATGTTGCCATACATTCCCGCACAATCTTCATCGCCGACATTATTTGGTTCATCTTCATTCCATGCATTAAAGTCCACCTGCATGGTAGTAACAGAAGTTTGCATCGGAAATTAACTTAACCCTAACAGGACGGTATACTACAAAATACTACTTGATATATGCGCTGTTCGTGCATGCATCCCACGTGGTGTGATGACGTAATCGTCCTAAGTGATATATAGGCACGGTTTCGCTGGCCAGCGAAGCCCAAGACCCCAGTGCCTGGCATGCGAGGGGTCTCGGGTTCGAATCCTACCCAGAGCAAACAACTTCTTTCCTTCTTTTCTCTCTTTATTCCTTCCTTCTTTCCCTTCCCGTCGCCAAAAAGCCCTTAGGCGGTTAGGGTTAAGCGAATCGACCATTTGATTTTGTTCAAAAGATAATAAAACAAAACACAATTAATATGTTTTTGAGTTCCGAAGCGGGACATAATTCATGCTTAAAAATATGCGTATTGCCGCTACTGCTATTGCATAATATCCTATCGAATACCACGTCGCACATCCTCATTTAAATAAAATTAGGCCCTCTGTAAGTTACCACGGGGCAATTCGCATGATAATACAATAAAACAGGTGATAGGTATGAAGATCTGTCTCTCTGTCACTCAGAACTTAAAAACCAACATGTCTGCCATTTTAATTGTTATGGATGCTTTGACCTATGATGCATAAGTTTACATTCAGAACACCCTCTGCAGTTTCAAACCAGGCAAAATAATACAGGAGTGTCTATGACAGACCACATAAATCTTTTCAAAACCCAACTTTTAAAACCTTGTTGTTGTTTTGATAACATTTTTAGTATTATTTGCTTTGAAACCAAAGTTAATAAAAAAAAAAAAACTTCTTCCATGTGAACTATAGTGTTTTTTGCCTGGCAGTTTTCATCTCAGGCCAACAGAGGGCGCATCAAATTATAAAGAAAGGTCAACTCATCTATACCGTTTCAGTTGAGTTTATTCGATAAGATACCGTGAAGTATTGGGTAAAAATATCCCCCCTTCTATACAATGGTAGATTGCGAAAGCTTAAAATCAATTATGTTGAACAACTAAATAGACAAATCCAATTTCACACATTCCAACACCTCAATGGTAGATATTGCTGGTTTCCATCCCATTTGAAATAAATGATGCAGCCTTGGTGGGGATTTTATGCGAATTTGTTGCTGCATCATTATAGGTTCTTTCCTATTGCTGTTTACTTTTATTCCCTGCTGGTGCTATGCAGAAATAAGAGACTATGATTGGGCATTCTTGTTGATTGCCTGGAATCATAGGTAACTGAATTTTAAATGAATTCCAGCATTTCTTTTTATATGCCGACTCGAAAATCTTCTATGCAGCCCACTACCATGACTAATAAATTAACCTGCACGATTAATTTGCTGCTTTCAAAATACAACCGAATCATTGTTTTTCCAAAAACCTTTTACAACAATCATGTTGAATAGCGCCAGATTAAAGAGTACTACTTCTTATAAGGACGGTATAACATACTTGTAACTTGGTTATTGTAATAAAGTCTTTAACAAACCTGGGTTCCGTCAGTCCACTTCCAAGTAGTCTCATCATCAATATTATTCAAACCAATATAATAGCCCACGGAAGCTACTTGCTGATGATCTCTGATATGACCTACAACAGTTACAAGAAAAGTCTAAATTTTACTAAGATGGCGTAAGTTGGTCGATTCCTCTATTTTTATCACTTCTTGTTATTACAAACAATGCAAAATCATAGAAACTATCATTAGAAACTTAATTATTATTGTTGGTCTCGCTGAGGAATTAACTAGATTTTGTTACACTTTCTAAACTAAAGTTGTGGTACAACACCCATCTGATTTCTAGTTCATGTATTATATGATACCTACCGGATAGTATCATGCATTTTTGCACTTGCACTTGCTTTATATCTTAGAAAAACACGATTGGGCTCTATGTCACTTAAAATAATTTTGTATGAGCGTAGATTAAAATCATGGAACTTCATTTTTCTTGCCCATGAAGTAGAGATGTCTACCATACCCACTAGGTACGGTGCTATGTCAAAATATTTCACTAAAATAAGCATAAAGGATAGTCCCAGGATTAGTGTACGTCATTTGGTGCCTTATTTCAGCGCAACGGAGTTGGAAAACCATCAGGGTACGGGGTATGGGGTGGCGCATGAGGGGGGGGGGCGCATGTGGTAAAATCGATTGATTTTTCAGAAAATCAGTGAATTTTGTTTTATTCCGTGTTAAATTATGACAAACGGAAAATATTTCGCACACAAATTTGCTCAATTTCGGTGCTTTAAAGAGCAATTGGGCACATTGGTCTCCACTGAAATATACATAAATCGCTGAAAACGTACCCCGTACATCTTCAACCAAGAAGACCCCCGGGTGGTATGGGGTGGGGTTGTATTAATATACTTAAACAACAGTACTTGCAACAGATAGGAATGTGCATTCCAACTGTAAGCTTGCTGACATGACATGTGGTAGCCAAAAAAATGCTATCATTTTGCGCGCATATCTAGAACAACAATTCGTCGGTTGCAACACATAGTGGCGTATAGTGATTTTCAAAATTTTCCTTTTCACATAGTGGCGTATAGGTTTAGAGCTAGCTATTACCCTTTAATGTTTATTCCTTGTTAACTATTAATGATACAGTATAGTAGATTGAACCTTTAACTTCAATTACAAATGGAATGGGGCCACTGAGAGATAACAGTGGTGGAGTATCGACTCCGTTACTAGTAGCATATCCTTCAAAAATGTTTTGATCGGAAACGTACTTTGTCCTTCACGTACGCCACTATGTTTAGCGACCGACGAATTATATAGGTATAATTATGTTGAAAATTGACATGCTTGGCAATTTAAAACTTTACGCCACAAAACACAACTTAATAATATTAAATTATATAAATGATACGCTTACCTGCCAGAAAATCCTGTTCTTCTTGACTGTGGATACTAGCTAACTGAGATCCCATGTCAGAGCATGACTTATTTGACTCAAAGTATGTCAATGTTCCGGCGTGATCGAAGGAATAGCAGTAATTATTGTAACCTTCCCATCCTGGATTGCAACCTCTGATGTTTACAACAACTGTGAAAATAAAAAGAGATATTTTGTACATTGAAATCTTGAAATCTAACTGTTTCTTTCTTTCTTTCTTTCTTTCTTTCTTTCTTTCTTTCTTTCTTTTCTTTCTTTCTTTCTTTCTTTCTTTCTTTCTTTCTTTCTTTCTTTCTTTCTTTCTTTCTTTCTTTCTTTCTTTCTTTCTTTCTTTCTTTCTTTCTTCTGGCAACAGGTCCACTGCTCCTTTATGCTGAGGTCGATTTTGACCTAACTTGGTCACAAGCATCACTGTCCAAGATGTAACATGAAACATGACCAGTTCCGGGTCAAAGGTCACGCAAAGGTCACAGGGGTCAAAAACGTGATTTCAACTTAAATTGCTACTCCTTCCATAAATTTCATGGCTCAGAGTTGGGACTTGCACACATGCACTGCCCTTCGTAGGTACACAAAAGTTGCTCACCGATTTGGGATCAAAGGTCATTTAGGGGTCACTTCCGGTTATTTACGAAATATCTTCAAAATGCTATTTCTCGCACAAATTAAGTAGTACAGACTTGGTACTTACACACATGCATTGACCTTAACAGGTTATTCTCCGATTTTGGGTCAAAGGTCATTAAGGGGTCATTTCCGGTTAAAATCTAAAAATCTCAAAAATTCATATCTGCTACATGTAACATAGTATGTTGATGCAACTTGCACAGTAATGATCCTTATTACATCTTAAACGTGTAAAAATATTTATGACCCCAAATGTTAAAATTAGTCTGATCGAGCTCAAATTCAACAGGAATGATCCTTGCAGCATTCTAAACATGTTAAAAATATTTATGACCCTAACGGTCAAAGTTTAGGGGTCATTTCGTCAAAGGTCATTTAGGGGTCACTTCTTCTTAACGGCTACGGCTAGGTTTAGATCTATAGCTAGATCTAGTTTATCCTGTATCTATCGTGCTATACAAAGGTTGGTTCGGTTTGACCAGGAATATGAGACAACTTATATCCCTGGTTTAGCCTACGATGGGTTGTATTGTTAAATTGTATAATGGTTTGTCCCTGTGCCCTATTTGATGTTTAATGGTTATTGTCTTGAGACCCTTTTATTAGCGGCTGTCGTATGCGTATAAAGTGTGTGGCGCGTGGTTTGGCATATCATTCCGTACTCGTACCGTAGGCCTACATGATTCAATTATGTCTTGAGAAGCATATTTGACGAATATCAGGAAAATCTCGTTTGGCAGCTGGATTATACGTAAAAGCCCCCTTCATTGGCTTTCCAGCCGTTCGATTGTGGGTGCAAAAGTCACTTGGTTGTTTATTTGTGGAAGTTGGCATGCTGGACCCGGTGGCGTAACCGGTCCCCCACAAAACAAAAATGGGAAAAGGACTAGAGCAAAATAGTCAAAAATAATAGGCACATAAAATAACTTTTGATCAGAAATTGGCAAATTCTTAAATCTTGCCCCTCGGAAGGTCAGGTCTGATTACGCCACTGCTGGACACCCGGGCTGGATGGAAAACCAAAGAGGGTAATCCCTGAAATCCTCACAGAACGATGGTTATTCAGTTAACTACAATTTAAATCCAATAATACATTAACCCACACTAACCATGCTAACAAAAACAGGTATGTCGGTGCCCAGGTCGCTGCTTTGCGCTTCTAGCCATCTGCAACCGCCGCGCCTTGCGCTCTCTATTGGGGCATCTCGATTTGAGCGAAATCGGGAGCGAAATGACTTTGAGCAAGCGCTATATCATGGCTATAGCTAGAACATGTTTTACCTTCACAACCAACAAGTTCAAAACGTATGCTGATGTGACCGTACCATTCCGTAGGCAGTATTCGGATGTAAGACGCTATAACTGGTGTATGGAAAAGATTGGTGACAACCGTAGTTTGGTCGGTGTTACCATCAAATATCTGTGATCAATATCAATAAAAATGCATTTTATATATCCCCGTGTATATCTTGCTAGGTTTGTATGATATTTTAGACTATGCAAAGTAAGATATACAGTAAGCCAAAAAATTAAGGCACCAGTTATGTTCACCTCCTGTATATCCTAAACAAAGACAGTTATGTCATAATTGGAACCTGCAGCCAATAGCTGCATCCTTTTCAGCTCGAATTTAAGACCTCATTCGTTTAAATTGTTCAAGAAATAAAGATGCGGCAATGTAAAAAGCTGTAAAAGTTGCAGTTTCCTTCATTGCATGCCCTATTGATTTGTACACTAAGCGTTAGTGAACAAGAGAACTAGCGCCGCGCTTCCATTGATTAGCACGTTAAAACTAGCGTCGTGCTTTCACTGATTTCAACAAATAAGGTCTTAAATCCGAGCTAAAGAGTACAGGTATTGACCGCCTGTTTTAATTTGGACATATTTGTCTTTATTTAGGATATACAGGGGTGAACACAACCCGGGAACACAACTGGTACCTTAATTCTTTGGCTTACTGTAGTTTGCCTGCATTGTACTAGGCATTCTTGAGAATAGCTTGGCTACTTGTCTTGCTATTGTTTTATCCAAAAAATGAATAAATAACAAAGCGTACAATTCATGGCATGTAATGACAAGGGGTTATCCATGCTGGATGGATACTATGCTTCATTTTTGGCAAGGTAAAATATCTCATGTTATAACACATTCATTCTTTCAGTTATTTTTCCTCTTACATCTAAGCAGGAGAATAAGGCACATACATACGTAGTTCATCAAGTACACATAAAGATACTTACTATTTCCCCATTTGCTTTCTGAACAAACTTCCAAACGTCACGGACATTGGTGTATTGAACTTTGAATTTGGTCACCCACTGTGCAGCGTCTGCCCTTCCTTGAATCAACACACCAGTTACCCATGTTGGGAGACCAAGAGCTGCCTGGATCCACTGGTTGACATCATTGAACTGTGCGCTCCATGCTCCAGTAGTACCTGCCTGCGCAACGCGGTTCAGACGAGCATTGGTAGCCCCGTAGTTACTAGCCCATTCACTAGAGGCTGTGATATGGTCGCCACTTATCCGACCATCCTCAACCCCGAGACGGTCTTGGCAGGCTACCAATAGTTAAAAATATACAAGAATAACATTATATAATTGGGGTTAAGTTTATTTTGAAACTAAATAACAATACCATTATAATCACAGGAGGAGATATTGGGGCGATTGGGGATTGTATGGATTATAATGGCCTGTATAGCTTATAATCACCCTCCCCTACATGTTATTAACAAAAAATTGGCCCACTAGGGAGACGGAAAAAAGTACCTCACTGTGAGTAAAAAAAAGTCTTTAAATAATGTTTTTGATCTCATAAGTGGATATAGAGACGAACCGACCGGGGACTGAGGGAGGGGAGGGGGGCAAGTAGCTCCTCATGGCTCCAAATACGGGAAAGTTGTAACGTGCATAATCCGCAGGCCCGGTTTTATACTTTTGGCCCATTTTAGCAATAAAATTGCACATTTTCGCGCGCTTCGGCATTTGTCCCGATGAAGTCATTTTACGGTACGTGTCAGCGAGGAATTGGGAAATAAAATGCCCCCCCCTGGCTCGGTGGCCCCGGTACGCCACTGCTCATGACGGATACCAACACTATGGTTTATTAAACCCCAGACATAATTATATCCGTATGCGCAAAAGAGTTAGACCGGGTCTAAAGTTAGACCTGGTCTAAGTGGAATTTAGTTCCATCAGGATTAGTCCTTTACTCTTATTTCCTTCCTAGAGTAGCTAGCAAATTCTAAAGATTTAAGTGCAAAGTTCAAAAATAATACAAATTAACTTAAGAAAATGTAAATGAAAATGTCCTCTCTCCTGGTACTAAATTCCACTTAGACCAGGTCTAACTTTAGACCCGGTATAACTCTTTTGTGCATACGGACCATAGAGTTTAACCCCTGATTGTCCCAATCCGTCCCGGTGTCTGTTTGGATATCTATCCCGGAGCTGTTTTATTCACAATCTATTTTTTTTGCAGACAGGCCTGCGCTAATGGCTGTTTTGACTCCTGTGGAAAAGACGTTATACAAACCCCATGATAACATAGCCGGCAAAACCTTCCCCTATGGTTTGTTAGGGGACATCACCCACACCGAAAACACTAATAGATGAAATATAAGTCTTAATTAGCTTTAATTGTCAGTTCTGTGCATCGGAGAACACCCGTGTTTTAGGGCCAAAATGGGGGTAAAATTACTCAATTTTGCGCGCTTTAAAATAAGTACCTTTATAGATAAATAAAATGAATAAATTAAATACTTTTGAATTTTCGGCAGATATAGGCCATTGAACCATTGCACCGGAAGCTATTCCACAGACCTCGAGAGTCCTGCTGGGTAATGTTGCCATACATTCCCACACAATCTTCATCGTCGACATTATTCGGTTCATCTTCGTTCCATGCGTTAAAGTCAACCTGCATGGTTAAAATTAAGGCAATTTGTGTTTAAAAAAATAAACAGTGAAATAGAGAATCGGAAATTATCACATTAAATTTAGTGAATTGTTTATAATGGGTCTTACAGTTTCATTGATGCACGTATTACCAATAATAGTTGTTTCCCTCTCGTCAGCCCCACTTCTTCTAAATATTTTTTTTACTTTACTGCTACCTAATAGAAATAATAGATTATGATTGAACGTTATTTAAAAAATTCACCTGTAGACTCCTATTAAATAAACCTACACCATTCATTCATAATGATAATTATAAAAAGTCTTTAATAAACCTGGGTTCCGTCAATCCATTTCCACGTGTTCTCGTTATCAATGTCATTTAAACCAATGAAATAGCCAAAGCTTATTACTTGATGATGATGATCTCTGACATGACCTACAAGAGAGGTAAACAGTGTAGAAAATTCAATATAGTAAGATTGCCTTAATTTGCCAAGTCCATGAAGTCCTTGTGATTGCCAACAATCTACAACGAATCAAAACAAAATAGGCCAGTCAAAGTATGAAATCACCCACTATCAATTGCAACAGAGTCCATTTAGTCATTTTTAACCCTCATCATTTAACCATCCATTTCAGAAAAGCAAACTTAATAACACATCAAAGGCCCCCAAAAATCCCCGAAGTGGAACAGTGCCTAATTTGCAGGGTGAAATTTCAAAGTTGGTCAAATCTTAATAAAAACCACACGGAGACACATCAAGCTATACTTTTTCTGAATTCTTATGATGAGAGCAATACATTGGTATGATTTTTTTTTAAATTTGACCAACTTTAAAATTTCACCCCCTGCATAATTTGGAAAATTGCAAATTAAGCACTGTTTCACTATTTGGAATTTCGGGGACTTTGGATGTGTTATTAAATATGCGTTTCTGAATTGAATGGTGATTAGATGGGTTTTGTTGCGATTAGTGGTAAGTTAACCACTTCTTTTTTAAATTTGACTAGCCTAAAAGCAACACAGTAAAAACTATCATTAATAAAAATTCCTTTAAAAAGGAACAGGGCGAGCAAATGAGGAAGTGTCATAAGAGCGTTAATGTTTTGTACATGAAGTTAACGTCTTTGCTACATAGCTAGTTGTTAAAGGTCCGTAACCCGATCGACAGCATCACCCCCCCCCCCCTCCTGAAATTTGACGCTCCAAGTCGATGTATTTCCGGAGAAATCATGAATCACAGCGGTTTTTTACAGGTTACCAGTTTGTAAACAATGGTAAATACTTTGGATTTCTGGGAGGGAATTATGAACGAAATATCAGTCACCGCAACAGCTACTTTGGTTTCGCGTCATACACATTCTGTGAAAAAAGCGAACCACACTAACTGCTGAGGAGACGGTGCGCCGTATATAGTTATGAAAACGGCAGCAGTTATCGTGGTGTGCTAAATAGCTCAATTGATTAGCGCGTTTGTTTTTACCCGAGAGGTACCCGGTTCAAAACCCGGTATCGGAAGGTTTTTTTCCTCTCCATTTTACCCAAACTTTTTTATATTCATTTGAAATGTACATATTGCAAGGGAAATATATTTTGTTTCCTTTTTTCTGAAACGGTACGAAAAAAAAAAATTCCGTTCAATACGGGCCGGGCATTGTACAGCATGTCAGCATTCGTCATTGCCTGCCCAGAATGCAATTCACGTATACCAAGGTATTGGATTGCAAATTTGGCTATTTATTTACATTTACGCTGAAAATGCTCTCGTTTTTTCACAAAGCAGCATAAAGGAGGCGATATTTGATATTATTATGTAATTTTAAAGACAATCCATATCCAAAACCAATAGGGTTACCCCCCTTTAATACATCGAAAATGTGACTAGAGATTTACAATTTGATGACATTCAAAATAATTTTAGTATTGAAGAATTTCAACAAATTACAGAACTTTCATTTGTTGACATACTAGCAATACCGTAAAATTCCGTCTACAAGCATATATGCCTCTAAACGAGGTTTTTTTGACACAAGAGACAAGAGGCAGACACTCTTAACAAAAACGTTATTTGGAGTTTGAACAACTATATTACTGATAAAGACGGCTGTACAAACATGTATATTTGTAAGACCAATCTATTGCAATGTTTTTGAGAAGGGTATTGGCCTTTCATATCTTTCGTTAAAAAAAACCTCGTTTGGAGGCATTATATGCTTCTAGACGGAATTCTACGGTATTGTTAACAATGTTGAAAATCATGTTCATAAGCGTAACATATCCTCTATAGGCATACATCTATTTATTAATGTTCATATACGTATAGCAATTTGATACATCTATGTCTTAATACTCATAAACGTAACATCCTCGATACATCTATTTATTAATGTTCATAAACGTCCTTGATACATCTATTTCTATATATTTCAATGCTATTTTATCTCCGTGTTCTGACAATAAATTTGACCCGAATAACTTTTGTAAGAGGTAGAAACCTTTCAGGCGGCGAGTGGCATGATAGAGCCGGCAACTTGTGACACCGCCCGGCCGTATGGCATTTTCCAATATACTCGGTTAATTTTGTGGGGTTCATTATCGAACCCCAACGGTTTTAGCTTGTATTTATATTATTTATTAACATAGGCCTATTTGTTTGTGATATTCCAAGCGTTTTAAAATTTCAAAATAATCCCATTCAATTACACGGTTGACGATGGAAATTTACTGAATTTAGAGAATGCACTGCGAGCACCACCTGAAAACTATCAAAATAGTATTATTAACTAATCCCATAACTGTTCAAATATTTATAATATGTTAACATGTTTTAATGTCAACAACAGCCCTCACTAAACAGACATTAATTCTCAATCGGCAGGATCCATAAGTGCTAAAGTAAATATATTTTCTCTTATCGCCTGCCTAAGTTTCCCCATTTAAGGGGTGGGGTATGAACGTTTGGACAGTATTTATTGTGGGACATTAGAGCACATCAGACATGTTGAATTGCATTCTGAATACGAAGAATGTCCTTATGATATAAAATAATTTTGATTTTTTTTTTAAATTCGCAAATGATGATTGTTACTTAAAGTGTATGTAGGTGGGATGAAAAAGCCGACGATCAATTGAAACTTTTGACCTTTCGTATTGAAGATATGGATCTTTTTCCCAAAACACACACAAAAAATCCATATCTTCAATATGAAAGGTCAAAATATTTCAATTGATCGACTTTTCCTCCAAGCTACATACACTTTAAGAATATGTCATTAGATTTATAAAATTTACTTCGAGGACTGTTATATATCAAAAATATGAAAAATATCAAATTTTAATAATTTGTCATAAAATTTGTATTACATCGTGATTGAAAATTATTTGATATCAGAAAGACATTCTTCGTATTAGGAATGCAATTCGATATGTCTGATGTGCTCTCATATCCCACAAAAAATACTATCGAAACGCTCATTCCAGATCCCTTAAGTACTCTCTTTAATTTACTCAAGGTTGTGTTTGTATAAATGAATTCAGTTATATAAACACAGCCTCGTGAAAAGGACATGTTGACAAAAATTAATTGACTGTGTGGTTATAGTATCATTAACAGATTCTATACGCTATAGCAGAGCAACAAGCACATACAGGCAAGTATTTTGCCAGTATCAATAAAACTATAATGAGGCTATTAATGTAGCCCAACTGTACGTATAATCTGGCAATACCGCTAAATCTTAAAAAAATGAAAAATATCTGTTGCAATTTTCGGATTTGCATAAAAGTAATTCTAGTTCATCCAAGTTGTAAAACAATTATTTCTTTTAATACAAACACATTCCTTGGTAAGACAACTTTATAGCACTGTTTGAATATCAACATGAAGTAGTAATGACAAATTTAAATGTACACTATCGCCTCTGTAGTTTCCTGATTACATAGACAGCACGATTATTTTATTTTTATTCTGCAACGCTGTGAGGAAATAAGTAGGCCAAAACTCATCGCAATAAGGTCGAAAAACCTAATCATTAATATTGATTTTTAATACCGAGGTATTTTCTCTCTGTATTGCTTTACTTAAATATTTTTGACGTTCTATATGATAACAATTGATAGCTATGTGGATTTTGAAATAATTCCCAACATCACAGATTGATAAACGTCTTTTTAAAAGCTTTTAAATGTATAATTCTTCTTTAAATCTTCAAGAAATAGCGTGTGAAAAAATATATCTACGGAGGAATTTTGAGTAAGGCTTGTGATACAAATGATACGTCTACCTTATACGATTAAGCAAAAGACATAATACCTCCCAAAAAGTCCTGTTCTCCTTGACTGTGGATACTAGCTAACTGAGATCCCATGTCATAGCATGACTGATTTGCCTCAAAGTATGTCACTGCTGCTGCGTGATCGAAGAAGTAACAGGAATCGTTGTAACCTTTCCATCCATGCTTGCAACCTATGCTGTTTACCACAACTGAATAAAACGTAAAGAGATGTACAGATAATTTGGCAATATAGGGAGAAATAATTTGTTCATTTGACATGGTTGTTGACCATGTTGACAAAATAGGTTCAATGATGCCCTAATATGGTGTTAATTTGTCTTTGGATTTAGTGTCTAATAGTTCGACCTCGTACAGAAACCATTAATCATAACGATTAAGATGAGTAAAATTATTGTCAATTAGGTGTCACGAATTTAAAACAAGCGCAAACAAGGGCAATGGGGGGGGAGATGTGGTGTTTCATTTGAGAGGTCGCCAATTATAATCCGAATAAAGTATAGTACAGGATAAGTTTTCGTAAGGAGGCACTTAAACACGTGATGTTATGTGATGTTGATGTAAACCTTGAATGACATCAAATTTTTGAATGGTTTTTAATGGTGTTTTGATGAATTTTTTATGATTGTAAATATTGTGTTTATGTCATGGGTACTGTGTTATTTTGTAACATGAGCAACTACTTTTATTATTGAATGAGTTTCCGTGATTAAATAAAGATTAGACTATACTATACTAACTCCACTAATTATCGTCAATTGTTTTCATGCTAAATTCGCCATTTCTTTTTGTAAGCTTTCAACATAAACCCCGATTTTTATTCATCATTAGTCACTTCAGTGACGTAACGTAGTCAACGTCTTGAGACCAGGATACACCACATTACAAATGTAACAAGGAGTAAAAACAATAAGTCTTGAGCATGATGAAAATGTTAATGATTAACCTAAGCTGGAAATTGAAAACCATGATGCAGTCATGTCTACAGTAGAATTCACCACGACCTTTGCAGGACTTAAACCCCATTAAAAGCTATTAAACCAAGATAACACTAATTGAAAACAGCTCAACTGATTAAATCAGATCTTTTCTGGTTAAATCCACACTACACTATGTTTCTGTTTTACCTGTGCAATGAACAATGAGCTGGTATTATAGTTTCAGTTGGGTAACCGATTATAAAGCAAACGCAAGCTAACAATACTAGTTCACAAAATGAGACAATAGTCTGCTTATTGTTAACCAGCATTCTTGAAAATGAGAAACACATATGGTTGTTGACTTAACACGGTTTGGAAATAATTTCTTCATATTTTTTGGTGTTATCTGTCGTTTTACATATCCTTCCTAAAACACAAAAGTGCGAATATTTCCAAACACGTAAATTAGCTACAAATTTAGGACATGTTACAAAACTATATTTTCTAGAATTTCAGAGAATACTTTAAATATTGGCCGGTTATTTTTCACACAGTGACGTTAACTAGGCAATATCCTATACTTTTAACATACACTATTTGTAGAGGTCACGCGTCAATGGTGAGAGCACTGTGTATTGTGTATAGGAAAACGAACAGTAACTGCAGTATGCTTACGGCACGATCGAGTATTACAGCTTTGTGAAGAACTATCAGATCCGGGACATGGACCACTCACAGCACACGTCCTGTACCGATATTTTGTCCCACTGTTACATGTTCTGCTGCAAGAGCTCCAGGAATCCCATGAAGACCAGGAGGCTGTTAATAGAATTCAGGAATAAATCTAAAGATGATTGCATCATCTACAACAATAATAAAGACAAAATAACAACAACAACAACAACAACAACATTAACAATAATCGATTTTGGTTTGTTGCAATACATTTTTTGTTGTATCAATGATGAAACTATTGCCATCCGATCCCGCTCAACCACCAGAATAGCTCGAGCTGACACGGTTCATGGCGGCTTATCCGTTGTATAGCTGTATTCGGATGCCTACTGAAACTTGTAGCCTTTAAATAAGATAACCAACGCAAGGTTCACATATTCAAGTATTCAAATACCTTATTTATTGGAAGTAGTCATAGCTAGCCAGTTAGCATTTTGTTTATAGTTTGATGAGGCAATTTAGAGCAATTACGAAACTGACCGTGGGTAAAAACCTAAGTCATGAAACAGTATTTAAAGTAAACATAATTAAGCTTTAACAAGGAGGATATTGAAAACCTACGACACGATTCAGTGTTACAACTCTCTGAAGAACTACCAGCTCCGGGACATGCACCACTCCCAACACATGTCCTGTTTCGATTCTTTGTCCCACCGCCACATGTTATGCTGCAAGCGCCCCAGGAACCCCATGAAGCCCAGAAAGCTGTATAGGATTCAGGAATAAATTGAAAATATTATTGTACCGTCTCATGGGGCATTGTGTTATATCAACAATAACAGTAACAATTCGCACGAACAACTGAGATTCGCAAGAAATACCATATCACCTAAAATATTATTTTTCATATTTACCACATACATCTTACAGAAATAAATTGTATTTTACCTTCAGTTGTGAGCTGAGCGGTAGCAGAAGTACTTGCAATCGAGATGGCTTGGCTTGTGGTTGCTTTGACGGTATCGGTAGCTAAAACAAACAAACATACAAGCAAAACACCAGACAGTCATCTGAGATAGTAAATATTGTACTCATTAGGAAACGAATTTGGAGAAAACCTTCTGTTAATAAAATACTATGCTGAGCCACCAGCCTGGGTGGCTCACGCTCCAGTAATTTCAGATGATTGAGCTCAGTAATACATCAAAGAATGTCTTCCAATTCATGAAAACAAATAGATAATCAGCTTATCGGATTAAAAGCTTAGAGGGAAGGTCTTGCTGCTCAGCGAGTGTTTGTAATTATCAGAAGGTTTTCTCCAAATTCATTCTCTAATGTACATGTATAGGCTATGCAGTATATAAAGCTATAATCATTAAGCCAAAAGTCACACGAAATTCTCAAGAAATATCAGACTGTCACCCAAGGTATTTTTTCTCTTATACATAAGGGACCGTTCACAAACACTCGTTGGGGGCCTGATGCAAAACATTTTCGAGTTTTCGGCTCCCCCACCCTTAACAGACCTCAAAAATTTCAGGCCCCTTTTTTGACATGAAAATTATGGGTCAACACCATAGAAAAGCATATAAACTCAATTTTTCAGCCCCCCACCACCACCACCCTTAGGAGGGTCAACAAATTTCAGGGCCCTCTTTTTTGAATCAGGCCCCTAATAAGTGTTTGTGAACGGTCCCTAATGAACATCATCCTACAGAAATCAGTTTTTACCTTCAGTTGTGAGCTGCTCAGTAGCAGAAGTACTTCCAGGACTCGTGGTGACTTTGCTCATGGTTGATATAACGGCAGCTGAAACAAACAAACACAATAAAAGACGGAAATCTGGGGTGTTTGTGTTCACACACCCTCCCATTTGAGTGCAGGTCTGAGTCTGGCTATGGTATGAAAAGCTATTGGTCATAACCATGATGATGAACTTTAATGAATAATTTTACCTTCAGCTGTGAGCTGCTCAGTAGCGGAAACACTTTTAATATTCGTGGTGACTTGGCTTGTGGTTGATTCAAAGGCATCCACAACAAACAGAAAAATAAAACACCAGACTGTCATATGTCATGCTCATAATGAACATTTGCTTGGTTCAAATTTTTCGCATTGCATAACAATAGTATTTGCAACATAGTACTACATACTAAACTATAGTACTACACAACTATTTTTCATTTGAGCCACTGGTGTTTGTAGGGGAGAACTATTTTTCATTTGAGCCACTGGTGTTTGTAGGGGAGACCGTAGCCTTCTCTGTAGTCCACTTGCCCATTGTGCTACTCATTGGCTATTACATTAGCATAAAACTCTGATTGTATGTGTAGATTTGATAGATTTTCACATCTGATCTTTTCAGTCACCGTACGTATCATATCAGATTTAATGTAGGATTGGCTACATTGTTTTGGATTCTAAGGCCTATTTCTTAACTTAAAATTTAAAAACTTAAATTTATTCACCTGGTATTTTTTTTGGAACACCCTGTACACTATATTCATTTGAGCCACTGGTGTTTGTACTGATTGGTTCAAATCGTTCGTATTGCATAACAATAGTGTTTTGTAACGTAGTGATATAATACTCTTATCATAGTATTATTATTATTATTCATTTGAGCCACTGGTATTTGTATGAACAGCTGCTTGGTTCAAATCTTTCATATTTGTAAGAAGTTTTCTTAAGAATACAAGTACATCACAAATGATTACATGTATATTAATACAAATTTGGTATCCATTTGGGGCTCGGTTACTACGATATAATTCAAGAATCTGGTCGAATACAAATTTTAATTCAATATTTAACTTATTTTCGCAAGGCGGATGTCACACAAGCGACAATATTACTGCCCAAAAGATAGACGAAAGTTGATATGAATAATTTAAGAACGTATGGTATGATTTACCATGTATATATATAGAGTTTTATCCTTTAATTAAAGAATTTTAATATCAAAAATGTGTAGAGACAAGCATGGTCTAAGTAATTGCATTCAACATGTTTGATACATTTTAGAAAGCAGTAGATGAAGACATAAAATATTCAATATGTAGAACAGAATTTAATTAAAAAATTGGCAATAAAAGTCACATATCGGAGCAATTTATTAAGATCAAGCATATCAGGAGACTGATCCCATGGTAACGGCAAACATTATTAAAATAGAATGAGCTTGAATACAAGCTAGTGCTACCATAACGCGCAGATTTTTATTTTTTAATTAAAGAGGAATTACGGTGGACAGAAGAGGATACACCGGCCAAATCCGTTTTAAATATTTGAAACTTTGCCCCTCTAAACCTATTTAAATCAGGATTTATAAATCGGAGTTGGCACCGTACCCATCCAATTTCGAAATGAGATTGTCAAACAACCGCATATCAATTTGTATGTCTGCAATTACACTGCAATTACAAGTTTTAGATTCAAATGCATTCTGCAACATACAGGTTATTAGGTATTTTCAACATTGTAAAAAAAGCTAAATATTTTCATTTTCTAAGAAAAAATTGCAACTAATTGGCCCTCTGTGGCGCACCAATGAAGTGGTGCATTGCAACACCAAGGTTTCTAACTACCTTAGAACCTTTTGATAAAAGATTTTTATGAGCGCATCTAATAATTATAAACCAGCAAGGTTGATCGGTAAACATACGTAAATGCATGTCCATAGCGCAGAAGGACTACCCAGTCCCCCTGGCGACTAGTTATCTACCTCATTCACCAATTGGGTATGCAAGTTCAAAAATCTCATTGAAAGTGTATGGATAGGTTCGTGGAGGATGTTTCGTTGATAAAAAAAAAGCATGCAAAGTTAGGTGTTTTAATCGAGTTGAAGGGGAGCAAAACGGCATGGAATGACGGGTTGTCCCAATGACGTGGCTTAAGAATTTAGAGTTATGTTGGCCAAAAGGCAATGAAAACATTTTTAAAAGTACAGACAAATAACACAGTAACAACATCTTACAAATGTTGTCATTGTTAAATATAGTTTTGGCAAACAATTTGCAAAATGTTTTGTCAACATTTCAAAACATTATGTCAGAATGTTTTGCATCAAGATTTCAAAACTATTTTCTGAATGTTATTAAAACTGTTTTATACCCGGCATTTAAATATTTTCTAAAAAACGATTTGAGTTTGTTGGGTAGCATTTTATTGAGACACCATACGTGTATTTATTTACAGTTAAATAAAAAACGTACCTTTCGAATCTTTACACCCTAGTTTCTCGTGTAACTCCGTGACATTGTTATTGTTGATTAGCGTTAATAGATCATCGGGGTAAAAGAAATCCTCTGATCCTGGCAGAGGTGTCGGGTTCATTCCTCCGAACATAATTTTGGTACAAGTACATAAAACGTCCTTAGTATAAGACAGTGCCCAATGTAAACCTAACTCAGGACGATCTGGGTCACGTTGCTGCCACATGAAGCAGTCATTGGTTCCACCATGTCCACAGGCACAGATAATGGCTGTATATAACAAAACCATTTAAAAATCATCATTTTTTAAATTTCAACTAGCTACGTGTAATTTTAGGATGAAATTTGACAATACATTAACATTGCCTAATTATAACAAAAACAAAACGGAATAACTATACTGCTTCCTAACACTAACCATAACCCTAACCCTATGATAAAAACAGTGGCCTAAGTAGCAGGGGCAACTGCATATATCTTCTGTAAGATCCCTTGTCCTAAACCACCCCGGCTATAGCCAACAACCATGACCAAAAAACAAGACAATAATTTAAACTAGAAAATATGAAGAACAAAACATAATAATGATAATGACAACAAAAACATTTTGGCAACCTATATATAACCAGGTTTATAATATTATGTTTGATTTTGAAATACCAAATGTTTTTATATTGTTAGCTACTTATTTGTTCTCGGCGTTGAATATTAATGGTCAGCATTATGACTATGTGAAAAAGTAAATAATGTAAATATTAATGGTTACAATGTATACATACACGATGACTTCATTGAAGCGATCAAATGACTCAAGTGACGACAATCCCGACTTTGTCTTCAATTTTTTGTCTGTTGTTTTAGGTTTCTTACCTGTCAAAGCCGCTATGGCGACTTTTATCGCCTTAGTCATGTTGAAGAAAATTTGATAACTCTAAGTCATCTTCCTTATGTATATGATTCCAGATAATGATGTACACATCCTCCTCGCTGGTAGGCAAGCAGGAAACTAATACTCTTCCCAAAGATAATTATAACTATAGCAGCGCTGCCTGTTACCATAGTGACACTAGGGGAACCAGTTATTTTGACGTCTGGTATATTATTTGGAGTTTTGACTAATTTTGTACCTTATATTTGTGAAATGCTCCTGATATTGTACGGTTTAATCTTGATTTGTAAGTTTGATAAATGAATAAGATATATTATAGGAATGTGAAGTGAGGCTCTCACATCCCTGGTTTGATCATTTCAAGTACTGTAGAAATATTGCCTGGTAAACGTACAGTGAAAATGGTTTCACCTTGATATTCCATTAATTTATGGGGGGGACAGGAATATCTGAGCTGGTATAATCAAGGGTAATTCTAAAGTATTGTACGTTGTCAATGATTCAGCTATTTTGGAACTGTTCCATTATTTAGGTGTCAATAAATGCGTATCCATCAATACCTCAATGTCATGATAATTAATGCTAATTATTCGTCACTATTGCCATGATTGCTATTCGTATTTTCAATGTCATATAAACATCGAATCCTTTTGAAGCATGGTATACTGTTAATCGATGTTAATTAGGTTAAGTGCTTCTTGTTGATGTTGTTGTTTCTTGTACCTCTAGACGTTGAAGTTTGTGCTTTTAAACCGCATTTCGCAAACTCTCTATCATATTAAAAGATTTGACTACAAAAGCAATTCTCTTAAATATAAATGCATCTACGCACAGTTTCCACCTCGATACACCCGAGCACACAGAAATTTCCAAGCAGAACGAGTCTAGACCCTACACAGACTGTGTTTTACTACAAGCATTCCCTTCATCCAATCAGATTTTTTTATATATATCGAACAAAAGCTAACTTTTTCTCAGGTAATGCAATGCTTAGAGCAAGGCGAATGTGGTAAATCTGTGGAAAACGACCTATCCCAGCACAATTTTTGAAACGCAAAAACGTTGACCCCCCAGCTCAAGTGGCAAGTTCAAGCCAGTGAAAATCGAAAATCTTACACTAGAAGTCTAAATTTCACACCTAAATTTAACACCAGGGTATCAAGACTGATGGGTACCAGTCCTTTTGATATTATACAAATACTAACTGTCTATGAGTTTAATGGTCGAAATATAATCACTCGGTGATTGGAATGGACAATACATCTTTCACCGAGTGCTTTCAACCATTACACGAATTTAAGACAGTTAATATTTGTTTTTTATCACTGAAACATAAATTCTGTTGTTCAACAATACTATTTAAATTAGGGAATACATTTTTTTAATTATTTTGGCCGTGACATAACTTCACATTTTGGTATCCACCCCATAACTAAATCGGCGAGTCTAAAAGTCAGCGCACGGCTTGGCGCAGCACTATGATGGTAAATAAATAAATAAATAAATAAATAAATAAATAAATAAATAAATAAATAAATAAATAAATAAATAAATAAATAAATAAATAAATAAATAAATAAATAAATAAATAAATAAAAAATAAAAAATAAAATAAATAAATAAATAAATAAATAAATAAATAAATAAATAAATAAATAAATAAATAAATAAATAAAAAAAAAAAAACTATCACACGGAGAGGCTGATGGTAAAAATGATAAATGGCAATCAACCAATGAACTGTCTGGAATTTGTGTATGATTGATATAAAGCATGATATTATTATACATTTTGTTGCTGTCATTGTCGTTGTCGTTAGGGCTAAAATACACGTTTAATAATTTGACAGTATGTACGAGCAGAGGAGTACCAAAACCCAATTCAGACATTAAATACCCATTTAGAGATTTTCAGTACAAATTATTTGGCTAAAAGCACCACCAAACGCGAACAACAATTATATAATCTGAATGTTGATGAATTTTATAGTGATCTGGTTCAGCAAACTGCTGAATAGAAAATAGACACATTTGACACCACAACAAGAGTTTGTTTGAGTTTTATTTTCTCTTTATAATAACAGATAGTACATCAAGTTTGCCTAAATATTGGTCTACCATTTTAAATTAAGCACATTTATTTGTGACCTGCTACCACGAAATCAGTGTAAAGTCGCAAGGTGTTAGTCACTCAAAACGCCCTGGCTACTGCCTTGGTGTTCACTCACCTGTTAAAGCCACTAGGTATGTCTGTATGTCCTTTGTGAATGGGGGCACAATTGGCCATACACGAAGGATAATACTACTGGCTTGTACAGGTGACGGCAAACAAACAACATCAACTTAGACCAAATATCTCGAAACTACCTACTCAACAAAATGAGTATAAAGTCGCGGCGACCTTACATTGATTTCGTTGTAGCAGGTCACATTTGATTGTTAAGGGGCTGTGCAATAACTATGAGCCCTGGGGAGAGTAATATCGCGTGTGGGGCGATATTTAAATAAGTTCAAATATGTACAATTTCCTGCTGTGCATACAATATAGACTAGTCAATTTAAATGCCTATAACATAATGAATTGTACGTCGGAGATATGTCAAACTATACTTTTTTGAAAAATCCTAATAAGGAGAGGAATGCAATTAGATGGTTTTTGGCCATATTCTGCCAATTTTGGATATATGCAAATTACAAATTTTCCACTGTTTCCTTTTTTCTCCTTTTTGGACATGTTGGAGGGTGTTTAGAATCAAAAGCAAGCAAAAACATTGCTGTCCCATATTTGTCTAACTCAAACATAAATTGACTCGTCCAATATATAGGCTATAGACCATATAAGATTAACAAATTGGTAGCTCAAAAATGTGCTTTGTGCAAAGGGGAGAGCACATATTTTTTTGGCAGGCCAAAAGGTGGGCAAGCAATTTTTGTCAGGCCGAGGGGGGGGGAGCAAGTATTGGCACGCTGTTCGAAATTTTCCCCTAGGCTCATAATTATTGCTTGCCCATATGACACAAATTATACATAACTTTTGTTTTGATCGAACTAAGTTAGTCAATGACCCGATGCCAAGCGGGGAGCCATGTTTTTGAATGATGTTCAAAAACTCCCCCTTCTTTTAAAGAGGAGGAGGTGGGATTTGCCCCTCACTCATTGAAAATTTTGTTGGGTTCCTAAACAATGATAACTATACCTGAACACGTACCTCAGCTGCGCTGATACACGTACTATATACTTGTAACATCACATACACATGTACACATATCACTTACATATATACATACATACATGAGAGCTTTTGTTACACGCCATTTCAAAAGATCACAGCGTGAAAAACCAAAAATCACTTGTTTCTGTAATATTGAGGTTCTATACCATAAGCTTAGCTTATTTACATTTTTACAAGACCTTAGATAAAAGCAATGCAGAAATAGGACAGCAAGGTTGTTAGTCTGAAATTTAGGGTCAAAGTTAGGAGGAAGGGCAACGGTACAGGTCTTAGTACAAGCTGGAGTTGGCCCCTTCTTCCACTAATATAACTGTAAGTGCCAGTTCCGTAAGCAGATGTGTTATAAATAGCTACAGAAATTTGATAATTATCCATTATTTTCACATGTGATATGTTAGCAATAAAGTTTATTGTTGTGAAAAGCAGTTTTCATGGATGAACAAAATTCCATTTTAACCCAATATTCGTGGAAGAAGGACCCAACTCCATAGAGCTGGGCCTTTCTTCCATAAAAACCATGATTAAGTGTACGTGGAATTCTATTTAGAGAGTGAATTTTGGCTCATCTTTCACACACAAGTCTGCTGACAATAAAATGCTGGGTTTAACTCATTTTTGTAAAAAAAATGGAGTTGGGCCTTTCTTCTACCCACGGTTGTTTGATGGGTTCATTTATTAGTTTTTCAAACAAAACATCATGTACAACCAAATTTTAAGCTTAAACAGCTAAAATTGATATCATGCTAATGTATTCAGATGCTTTTGAGTCATTCTCAACTTTAATTTCTCCTCTTTTATAAAATTATTCACTTTTATAGTATTTTTAAAGCTTTTTCCGGATAAAAATGTATCTATTAATGGCAAAATTGGTGGCGCTATTTAGTTACTGGAAATTACCCTTTCAAGCTTTTAATACAAATGAATCCTTTTATTGTTTGATAAAATATATTTATAAAATCTCCATGTTGATTGTTTCACCTATTCCAACTGTTTTAATGGCAGTATTAATCACCAAACCCTTGCAAATAAAGAAATATGATTTAGGATAAATAGCGTTTAGTTAATAATGAAGCCAATTCTATATACATCAAACAACCGTGTACCCAGGTATTCAATTGGATCGCACACATCGCGTTTATTAATGAGGTTATGAATTGGTATTAGGGTTAGAGTTATGAAGTTCAGGATTAGGGGTAATATAATGTTTAGGATTTATAAGTTATTGGGTTTTCGGACTATTGATCCTTCGAATAATAGTTTACAATACCACCATTACACAATGCAACAACAAATTCTACTACAAATTACGAGATCATCATGATCATACACTTTAGGATTGTGATACAAAAGCAAACTGTTGATTTGGTCCATACCAAATCATATATAATAAATTCAATTATCGTTTCGTATTTTTGTATCATGTTTGATTATCTCGCGAATCTTAGCTTCTCATTATTTTGGCTACAATCGAAAAATGTTAAAAAAAATGCTCAAAACAATTCAAACTATACATTTCATACCAATAATATGAAGGCGTGTGATGCAAATCATGAACAGAAACGTAGAGGTATCCTATCTCTCTTCATCATCAATGTTAGAGGCTCTATCGGACTCGGACCTGATGACAACATGGCTTTGTCCAACATTGATTTGGGAAACTGGGACAAAGATTCACCAAAAGACAGTCAAAAAGTGCAACATTTTCCCATGATTTTAGGTACCCTTGTAATACTCTGACCATCATTACCATAATTTGCTGTGTAATATATATCACATACTCGTATGTATTTCCCGACCCATTCATATTTCCAACGATTAATCTCACTTTCAGGAGTATACAGGTCTCTTGGACCAAATCACCTTTTTGCTTTAGTAGCCATTCGTTTTTTTACTTTGAAATGTTACCTAAAATTTACCCCATTAACGTCAAAGGGGCATACTATGATTTCTTCATAAATTGTTTTTATTTTCAATACAGATTAATAAATAAATAAATAAATAAATAAATAAATAAATAAATAAATAAATAAATAAATAAATAAATAAATAAGTAAATAAATAAGTAAATAAATAAATAAAGAAGTAAATAAATAAATGTAACTTAATCTACATTTGTCTGAATTTTGGTGCATTTTTGCATCATAATATATACAAACATAATGCACAATTAATACACATCTATTTTCGTGATAAATAGATAGATAATAGATTTTCGTGATAACACAAATTTAATGCTCTTAAATTAGGTGCATCGTATGCTGCATTTTGTACAACTACTTCTCCCACCACCACCCCCCTACAATGACTATGTTTATCACCAGCAGCAAGACTACCAGCACTGCCACCACCGCCACCACCGCCAAGGACACCCTGTTTCACTCTCTAAATCCTCCTCTGATACTTCATTGGACATGTTGGAAAAGGGGGAAAGACATCCCAACACTTCAAATCGGAGAACACAGATATCAATAGTACCTCCATTCCTGTAGCACTTGGTTGGTTCTATTCGGACGAACTGAGCTCGAGGACGAGAATGAAACTCACTCATCACAGCAACATTAGGAGTATCTGCACAATTGGCAATAAATGCCTGAAACAAAAAGAAAGAAACCAAAGTTACTTCAAAATTAAGTCATAGAAGTCCTGTGATCGTCTCCTAATTGCATATACATTAAGGTTGTAAAAATATAAAAGAATAATTATGAGCGATATGGCGCGACGGTGCACTTACGGTGTTACACAGAGGGCAGAATGGGCTGCCTCCTCGGAAAAATATTTGCGAGTGAAATTACGCGGATTGAAAAATCCTTTAATGGTAAATCAGCCGTTATTCTGTTTCTCCTCTGACATGTCTGAGGTGACAAACATCTCAATAACAAACTTGGCTTTGCCGTTTGCCCTTCATGCCTGTGTGGTGAACACGATCTTTGTAGGGACGATAACGAGTTTGGAATACAGACACGCACCTTGTGGAGTTCACGAGGTGGAGTAATTTGTACATCAACGTCTCCACATATAAAATTGGTACACACCCTGTATAATTCATTAACAGCGATTTACAAACATCTACGCTATAAAATAACATACTTATATATTTGTTGTCCCAAGCAAACACAAAACGTTTGACAGAAAACGTTTTATTGTTGGGTTATATAAAGGGTATATAACGTTTAATAACGTTCCAAAAACATTTTTGAAAAGTTTTGCAAAACATTCTAGCATAATGTTATTTAAGAGTTGGCAAAATATTGTGCAAAAATATTTTACAATAACATTTTGACAACATTTTTAATTGCTGTTGTAGGATTTTCATATAAAACCTTTTAAAAATGTTTTCAAGCCCTTTATATAAGCCGACATTTAAATGTAATTAAAACGTTTTGAATAAAACCAAAACCTGTCACACGTTTATAATATTTTAAAACATTTGTGTGTTTGCAGGGTCTCCACATCATTCACAATGCAAGTCTCCACAAGGCCGAGAATTAGTGGAGCTGGTTTACCCACCTAAATGGTTAGTGTGTTGTGGTGCGGGTGTGTGGGGGGTATGGGGCTGTCCGGTATGTGGGGATGGGGATGTGTGTTCATGGTAGGGGTAAATTAATATTAATGTAATACTAAACAATCTACCATATAGCCAATATGCGAAACGTGAATGCTACGGCGTTAACGAGTCATGCCAGGCATAATACCTTTTCTGTTGTTCCGTCATTATCGTGTAGGTAGAAAAGTGATGCCTCCGTCAGTCCTGTTTTCACCTTGAATTCCTCTACACAGTATTTATGCCCTGATTCACTCTGATGGCCTTGTGTAAAAACCCCAGTCGCTATCACCTGCTGTCCAAGATCGACTTGGATCCACGGTGTATTGTCATTCGAATTACTTGTCCATGGTAATTCGTTATTCAGCCTACCATACCTAAAATCAATTATGGATTGGAATTTTTGAGGGTTTTTTGACACATCGTGCAGGAATTTGATATTATGAATCCGAATCATAGTTTCTGTAATAGTGTTTGGGCTATAAACTTACTGCGGGAAACGATTATTGCCCTCATACAGTCATAAGATGATAGAAACTGATGATGCTGTTATATTAGTGGTATCGCTTAATATTTCACCTCTACTTTTCTCCTCACTTGTGCAATACTGTTTGTCATTTTCATGACGTCTCTGCTGCCATACACTCTATATGAAAATCTACGGAGTCTAACATTAAAATACTGGGAAAATCGAAACCGAAATAAACACCTTCGGATTGGAAATTTTGACAGTATGAATCCGAACCAGAGTTTCTGTAATATTGTTTGATCTACAGTAGGACACAAAGATAACTTACTGAGGGACACGATCATCACCATCAAAAGATGATGCACTAATCTTGTTATCTGCTATTTCATAGTTTTCCATTCCAAGAGGTCTCATACACTCTAAAGGAAGAAAACAAGAAAGTATATAGTCTATAATGTCTGTAAGATGATGCGATAATCTTGTCGTCTGCTATTTCATAATTCTCCATTCCAAGAGGCATCATACACTCTAAAGGAAGAAAACAAGAAAGTATATAGTCTATAATGTCTGTATAAGATGATGTGGTAATCTTGTCGTCTGCTATTTCATAATTCTCCATTCCAAGAGGCATCATACACTCTAAAGGAAGAAAACAAGAAAGTATATAGTCTATAATGTCTGTATAAGATGATGCGGTAATCTTGTCGTCTGCTATTTCATAATTCTCCATTCCAAGAGGCATCATACACTCTAAAGGAAGAAAACAAGAAAGTATATAGTCTATAATGTCTGTATAAGATGATGTGGTAATCTTGTCGTCTGCTATTTCACAATTCTCCATTCCAAGAGGTCTCATACACTCTAAAGGAAGAAAACAAGAAAGTATATAGTCTATAATGTCTGTATAAGATGATGCGGTAATCTTGTCGTCTGCTATTTCATAATTCTCCATTCCAAGAGGTCTCATACACTCTAAAGGAAGAAAACAAGAAAGTATATATTCTATAATGTCTGTATAAGATGATGAGGTAATCTTGTTGTCTGCTATTTCATAATTCTCCATTCCAAGAGGTCTCATACACTCTAAAAGAAGAAAACAAGAAAGAATATTGTCTATAATGTATGTATAAGATGATGCGGTAATCTTGTTGTCTGCTATTTCATAATTCTCCATTCCAAGAGATTTCATACACTCTAAAGGAAGAAAACAAGAAAGTATATAGTCTATAATGTCTGTATAAGATGATGCATTAATCTTGTCGTCTGCTATTTCATTATTCTCCATTCCAAGAGGTCTCATACACTCTAAAGGAAGAAAACACGAAAGTATATAGTCTATAATGTCTGTATAAGATGATGCGGTAATCTTGTCGTCTGCTATTTCATAATTCTCCATTCCAAGAGGCCTCGTACACTCTAAAGGAAGAAAAAAGGAAGTATATAGTCTATAATGTCTGTATAAGATGATGCGGTAATCTTGTCGTCTGCTATTTCATAATTCTCCATTCCAAGAGGCCTCATGCACTCTAAAGGAATAAAACAAGAAAGTACATAGTCTATAATGTCTGTATAAGATGATGCGGTAATCTTGTCGTCTGCTATTTCATAATTCTCCATTCCAAGAGGCCTCATACACTCTAAAGGAAGAAAACACGAAAGTACATAGTCTATAATGTCTGTATAAGATGGTGCGATAATCTTGTCGTCTGCTATTTCATAATTCTCCATTCCACGAGGTCTCATACACTCTAAAGGAAGAAAACAAGAAAGTATATAGTCTATAATGTCTGTATAAAATGATACAGTAATCTTGTCGTCTGCTATTTCATAATTCTCCATTCCAAGATGTCTCCTACACGCTAAAGGAAGAAAACAAGAAAGAATATTGTCTATAATGTCTGTATAAGATGATGCGGTAATCTTGTCGTCTGCTATTTCATAATTCTCCATTCCAAGAGGCCTCATACACTCTAAAGGAAGAAAACAAGAAAGTATATAATCTATAATGTCTGTATAAGATGATGCGGTAGTCTTGTCGTCTACTATTTCATAATTCTCCATTCCAAGAGGTCTCATACACTCTAAAGGAAGAAAACAAGAAAGTATATAGTCTATAATGTCTGTATAAGATGATACAGTAATCTTGTCGTCTGCTATTTCATAATTCTCCATTCCACGAGGTCTCATACACTCTAAAGGAAGAAAACAAGAAAGTATATAGTCTATAATGTCTGTATAAAATGATACAGTAATCTTGTCGTCTGCTATTTCATAATTCTCCATTCCAAGATGTCCCCTACACTCTAAAGGAAGAAAACAAGAAAGAATATTGTCTATAATGTCTGTATAAGATGATGCGGTAATCTTGTCGTCTGCTATTTCATAATTCTCCATTCCAAGATGCCTCATACACTCTAAAGGAAGAAAACAAGAAAGTATATAATCTATAATGTCTGTATAAGATGATACGGTAGTCTTGTCGTCTACTATTTCATAATTCTCCATTCCAAGAGGTCTCATACACTCTAAAGGAAGAAAACAAGAAAGTAAATATTCTATAATGTCTGTATAAGATGATGCGGTAGTCTTGTCGTCTACTATTTCATAATTCTCCATTCCAAGAGGCTTCATACACAAGAGGCCTCATACACTCTAAAGGAAGAAAACAAGAAAGTATATAGTCTATAATGTCTGTATAAGATGATGCGATAATCTTGTCGTCTGCTATTTCATTATTCTCCATTCCAAGAGGTTTCATACATTCTACCACCACCGGCGTGTCCAGGATCTGTTCCTGCGGGGGGGCTCAGGGGGGCTTTCAGAGTTATGCGGGGGGCTTAATGGCTAAAATGGTCGAAAACGGCTGATTTTACATGATTTTTAACAAAGTGCGGAGGGCTTCAGCACCCAAAGCCCCCCCCCCCCCTTCCTGGAGACGCCACTGTCTATAGGAGCAAAACAAACAAAATGTAAAGTTTATAGCATGTATAATTGCACGGGTCATACTAATGAAAGATATGACTGGCAATTATTTTACTTTCACCTGCTTTGAGACAATAACGGTATCTTATATTTACCTTCTCTTGACCTTCCTTAAATCTCTATTCCTACCCTCTATCGTATATTTGTTTTCTTATAACTGGAAGCGTCCGAAACAAAGCATTTGTCAGACTTCAAATACCTATGGACAGACGACGCAAGCCAACCCGGAAACCTACAGCCAAACAAACCTAGATCTGATCGGCTATGTATATTATTTAGTAAGTCATACAAACAAACAAAATTCAAAAACAGTACTTAAAACTAGATTTTCATTCTCCTAATCGAACATGTACAACGAATTTAAAAGGGCAACACCCGTGGATTAAATTTAGACTTCCGCTCCATGCGGCATTTAGAATTGGGTATTATAAACCATGAAATAATCCGTTATTTTGGCGGGGACCCAAAATAGCCTTAGTCACATTAACATGTGACCTGATCCTGATATTCACTATAAACAGCAGCGCTTTCACTCCTCTGGAAAAAGTGCTTTACAAATAACATAAATAAAACCAATACCTTTGAATACTCGGCAGATATAGGTCATTGAAGCATTGCACCGGAAGTCATTCCACAAACCGCGGGAGTCCTGCTGGGTAATGTTGCCATACATTCCCACACAATCTTCATCGTCGACATTATTCGGTTCACCTTCGGTCCATGCGTTAAAGTCCACCTGCATGGTTAAAATTAACATAATTTTGCATCGGAAATTAACCTGAGCGACATGACTGTTAAATACTATTCAAAATATATAACAAAACAAAACACAATATTAAATAAATTGATTTGTTTCGGGATCTGTTTTTGAGTTTAGAAGTGCCACATAATGCATGTTTAATAATCTGCTCGTTGCCGCTACTGCCATTGCATTATACCGTGTTCGTTCTTCCCATTGCCTGGAATCATAGGTAACTGAATTTTTAATGAATTTCAACATTTCAACGATTAATTTGCTGCTTTCACAATACAACTGAATCAATGTTTTTCCACAAAAACCTTTACAACATGTTGAATAGCGCCAGATTAAAAAGTAGGCCTGCTACTTCTTATAAGGACGTTATAACATACACGTAACTTGGTTATTGTAATAAAGTCGTTTACAAACCGGTGTTCCGTCAGTCCATTTCCATGTGGTTTCATTATCAATGTCATTTAAACCAATAAAATAGCCCAAGGAAGTTACTTGCTGATGATCTCTGATATGACCTACAACAGTGACAAGAAAAGTCTACTAAGATGGTGTAAGTTGATCTATTTCCCCTTTTTTTTATTACTTCTTGTAATTACAAACTATGCAAAACGAAGAAAGCAAAATAATAGAAACTCTCATTAGAAACTTAAAGGGGCATTTCGTGTTCCACGTCCTCGTCCCCACTTTGTTACACAGTTGCCTATGTAAGCAATGTAATAACACATCATCATGCATAACTCGTAAACGCAAAATCGGAAATTCTGGGAATAAGCTTTTTTCGTGGATATCTACTGAAAAAGAGAGGATGCTAGGATCACGAAATTCTCTTTTAATCATTATTCTTGGTCTTGCTAAGGAATTAATTTGTTTTTGTTACAATTTGCTATACTAAAGAGGCGGTACAACACCCCTCTGTGTTCTGGTAAAAATCCTTTTCATGTACTAGGCCTATATGATACCAACCTACCGGACAGTATCATGCATTTCTGCACTTGCTGCTCGAAATGGATATAGCCATGAATCGGTACAACCAACATTCACCATAGTAACGTCATAATGTGAGTTTCCCCTTCCTTTCCCAAAAATAGTTGAGCTGGGCCTAAAACTATATCACTTCAAACATTTTTTTATGAGCAAAGATTAAAACCACGGGGCATCATCAACTTCCCCTTGTCCCCGGAGCACTAAGTACGGCGCTCAAAAGTAATCATAAGGATGATCCCAGGATTAGCGTATGTCACATGTAGCGGTTTTCAACGTTTTAGTGCACCGGGTTGGAAAGCCATTAGTACGGAAGTAACTAAGGGCCATGCGGTTTGCTTTATAACTCAAGAAGTCAGGATCTTGTGAACACAAATCCCGACTTCTTGTGTTCCTGACTTAGCCAGTTAGAAATAAAGAGATGGTAAAGATATAAAAATAAAGAAATAGTTAAGACAACTCACGATCTCAAGAACTCATGAAATCTGTTCAATTTTCACGGCGTCAGTATTTTAATTGTTAGCCTATCCACTTTTGTTATCTCGAGATCCTATTTTCATGACTTAAAGTCAGGAACTCGTGAACTCACGCCGCGCTTTAACTCCTTGAACACAGGATCACGACTTCCTGACTTTATGTCAGGAACTCGCGATCTCGAGATCCTAACTTCATAGCTTTAATTCAGGAAGTCAGGAATTCAAGAACACGAGATCGTAACGTTCTTGAGTTTCTGACTACTTTGCTTTCAGGCGTCTGTCTAGAATAACAATAATACAGGTATTATTATGTTTGACATGCTGGAAATTAAAAACATCCCGCCACAGAACACAACTTCGTAAACGTTAAATGAATTTTTACTAACTAAATACCTGCCAGAATGTCCTGTTCTTGTTGACTGTGGATACTAACTAACTGAGATCCCATGTCAGAGCATGACTTATTTGCCTCAAAGTATGTCACTGCAGCTGCGTCATCGAAGAAATAACAGTAATTATTGTAACCTTCCCATCCTGGCGTGCAACCTATGCTATTTACAACAACTGTGAAAATAGAAAGAGATATTTTATGCAGAAAATGAAAGAGACATAATCGTTTATAATATCATGATTATTGATAATAATTGGGATTTTATTCCAGTCCTATCGTTGTAAACATACTGTTGGTTGTCGTCTTGGTTTGGCCAATAATGCATTATATTGTAGGATGGCATAATGGTAATATTAAAAGTGTGTGGAGGTCGCGTGGTTTTTTGCATATCATTCCGTACTCGTACCATATTGTACATGACTCTGTATACCCGTACTCAAAATTGCTAAAATATTGCTAAAAACCGTGACAAATTATTATTTTTGTTATAAGGATTTCTAACAATATTTGAGTAATTTGCAATTTTGACCTCTCATTTACCTTAGACTGTACGCAACTGTCTGCATCTCAAAATGCCCAATGCTGATCAATGGCAAATAAACTTTTTTTTTTTCAAATTAGATGTTTTGAGAAGCAAAATCCAAAAACAAAACCCCCCAAAATAAAGGTAAATAAATCAGGCCATTTGCATTTGACAGCTGGATATTACGTGAACCCCTTTCTTGGCCTTCCAGCTGTTCGATTGTGTTAAATAATGGTGCAAAAAATGGCAAAGTCACGTTGTATATCTGTGTAAGTTGGCATGCTGGACGTCAATCTACTCTAGTCCTACCAACAGAGGTATATCGGTGCTTCGCGCGTCTAGCCTTCTGCTCGCGCCCAGCGCTCTCTAGTCGGGCATCGCGATCGCGAGATAAATGACTTTGAGCTAGCACTATTATGGCTACTAGCCAGAACATGTTTTACCTTCACAACCAACAAGTTCAAAACGCATGCTGATGTGAACGTGCCATGCTGTAGGGAGTATTCGGATGTAAGACGCTATAACTGGTGTATGGAAAAGATTGGTGACAACCGTAGTTTGGTCGGTGTTTCCATCAAATTCAAATATCTGTGATAGGGAATGAGATCAATGTCAATAAAAACTGCATTATGTATTATATCTTGTTAGATTTGTTTGCTATTATTGACTGTGTAAACTAAGATTTATCTTGCCTGCCTTTTTATACTGGGCATCCTGGAGAATATCGTGGCTGCTTATTAGCCATCCGCTATTTTTTTTGTCAACAAAAATTGTAACAAATACATAAGCAAATCAAAATTGATACACTTTCTTATACTGTAAAGGGGATATATTTGTAGGGTGGCTACAATAATTACGGTCCGGCACGGTAAAATATCTCGCATTATAACGCATATTTATTGTTCCTCTTATTATCTCACAGACTCAGCCCTATACGGTTCATCAAGTACACATGAAGATACTTACTATAATTGTCCCGTTGGGATCCTGAACAAACTTCCAATCGTCAGGGTCATGAGAGTATTGAACTTTGAATTTTGTCACCCATTGCGACAAATCTTCCCTTCCTTGAATCAACACGCCAGTAACCCATGTTGGGACGCCAAGAGCTGTCTGGATCCATTGGTTGACATCATTGAACTGTGCGCTCCATGCTCCAGTAGTACCTGCCTGTGCAACGCGGTTCAGACGAGCATTGGCAGCCCCGTGGTTACTAGCGTGTTCGGTCGAAGCTGTGATTTGGCTGTCACTTATCCGACCATCCTCAACCCCGAGACGGTCTCGACAAGCTATCAATAGTTAAATATATACAAGAATAGCATTATATAACTGGGGTAAAAACTAAATAACGGTCCTATTGTAATCACATGAGAAAAAATGGGGCGATTGGGAGAGGTTGTATGGATCATGCATGAGAATATCTTACAATCACCCTCCCCTGCATTTCGCTCTCTAGTAAGGCGGAAAATATCGCCTATAAAGTACGAGTAAGAAATAAATTCCCCAAAATATCAATAATTATGAGTAAGGATATAGGGGCTGGTTATTCCGATTGTTAAAATTTCCCAAAAAGGGGAAAATAACATTACCATTTTACTTGCAATATATATAATATTGCTGTTTTATTATATAACTGGGGTAAAGTTTATTTGAAAACTAAATAACGGTACTATTATAACATTGTATAATCTCAGCAGAATATACTAGGGCGATTGGGGGAGGTTGTATGGATCATGATGGCCTGAATAGCTTGTAATCACCCTCCTCCTACGTGTTATTAACAAAAACTTCGCCCACTTAGAGTTTAAAAAATATCCCCAAATTGTGTTTTTGATCTTGGATATAGAGGCGTTACGACCTGTGGTAGCGGGGGGGGTAAGTTGCTCATCATGCTCATGGCTAGAGAAATACCTGGACAAAACTGACCAAAAGGTGTTATGTGCATCTTCCTTTGACCTGGTTTTATGCCACAATTGTCCTCCTTTTGACCCATTTGAGCAATATTTAGTACATTTTCGCACGCTTCGGCATTCGTCCCGATAAAGTCATTTTAGTACAGCGTCAGCGGGACGATTGGGAATTGTTGCCCCCCCCTCCCCCCGGCTCGGTCGCCCGGTACGCCACTGCTCATAGGGTTTATTAAACCCAATCTGTCCCGGTATCATCAGTTTGGATATTCGTCCCATTGCTGTTTCATTCACAATCTAAGTAACCAGATTCTGATATTCAGTATAATTATAAATAAATAAAAGCGGCGAATCTGGGGGACGGACGGGGAACACTTTCCCTTTTTTTCATAGGGAACATCCGCCCTGAAAATTCAAATAAAAAATTAAAGCAAATATTGTCCTGTGTATCTTTATTTTTAGCCCGAAAAACACTCGCATTTTAAACCAAAATATAGTAACATTGCTCAACTGTGTGCGCTATAAAATAAATACCTTTAAAATAAATAAAAAATACCTTTAAATGTTCGGCATATATAGGCCATTGAACCATTGCACCGGAAGTCAGTCCAGAGACCTCGAGAGTCCTGCTGGGTAATGTTGCCATACATTCCCACACAATCGTTATCGCCGACATTACTTGGCTCATCTTCGTTCCATGCATTAAAGTCCACCTGCAGGTTAAAATTAAGGCAATTGCGTTTAGCAAAATATACAGCGAAATAGAGAATCGCAAATTATCACATTCAATTTAGTAAATTGTCTATAATGGGTCTTACAGTTTCATTGGTGCATCGTATTACAAATATTATTTGTTTCGCTCTCGTCAGCCCCACTTCTAAATAATGAAAATAATAGATGATGATTGAACGTTATTTTAAATGTTCACTTTTGAAAACCTGTAGACTCCTCTTAATGAAATCTACACCATTCATTTTGCTTCTTTCCACAATGCAACTGAATCGATTAAAGTATTGCTTAAAAAATAAGATAATAATAATAATAATAATAATAATAATAGTAATAATAATAATAATAATAATAATAATAATAATAATAATAATAATAATAATAATAATAATAATAATAATAATAATGGAACGTTCATAAATACTTTGGTGGGGGCTGGGCAAACGTAGGGGGACAGAAAAATAATTTTGAAGTTTGCACAAAAGGGAGGGGGGCAAACAAAAAGTTTTGGTTAATAAAGAGGGGGTTCAAAAAAGTTTTAAACAAGAAAATCCTAAAAGAACAAGAGCATAAAAAAATTTGCGCGCTACGTTCGCGTATTGTACCAATAAAGCCATTTCTTACCCGATCATGGCCCAAAATAGTGTGAAATACAATTTTTTGCGCGCTACTCGCGCTCATTACCCCATTAAAGCCATTTTGGAAGTGTATGTATGTAAAATATGTAAGAATCCCACCGATAATACCGGGTCAAAACAATGCAACCGGCATTTTTTGTCGTCTTTGCCCCGAAATTTATATTTTGCCCCACTGACCAAGAAAGCTGGCTGCGCCCCTGATAAACAAGTCTTAAGCATTAAGAATCTTGAGTATGTGCCAAGATGTTCAGGGTCGGATTTACCATAGGGCCAGATGGGCCCGGACCCAGGGCCCCATTGGAGGCCCCGAAAATTGCCCTGTGCATCTCCCTTTTTAAATTTTTAGCGCGAAAAACACCTTGTGTTGGGCCAAAATAAGGTAAAATTTTGCGCGCATCTCGCGCATTGGCCCTTACATAAACAACATTTAATAGGGCGCCTTTCCAACTTGATCAAAGCGCCGTAAAAACAAAGCAATAACAAAAACAGAGTCATTATGATGGATAAAAATGAGACTTCAACACCTTCTTGAAACTAGGCAGTGTGCATGCCTCCCTGATGGTTCTTGGGAGGCTGTTCCAGAGTGTGGGTGCCGAAACATAAAATGATTTAGGCCTATCTCCAATGCGATTTTTCCCGACATGAGCGGTGAGAAGAGTAGTATCAGAAGAAGAACGTGTCATAGGTCCTGTAGCAGGTTTGAGTTTATGAGTGAGAAAGTTTGTGAGATAAACTGGTGCATTACCCTGAAGACATTTAAAAACATACATGCATATCTTGAATTTGATGCGCTCCCGTATGGGCAGCCAGTGTAGAGTGTCCAGGAGAGGTGATGGGCTATCACGTCTGTCAGCACAGAAAATAAGTTTAGCGGCTTTATTTAGGAGAGATTGTAAACGGTCCAGGTCCTTTGATTTGGCTCCATACAGGAGTGCATTGCCATAGTCCAGGCGTGAGAGAATGAGACAGCGAACGACATGATGTTTTGTGTCCTGATCAAGATATTTAGCGATGCGACGGATGTTCCGTAAGTGAAAGTTGACAGAAGAAATAAGACGGTTGATGTGCTTAGTCATGGACATATGATCGTCGAAAATCATCCCCAGATTGCGGACCGATGTGCTGGGCATAATCCGTTCATTACCAACTTTGAGTTCAACAGGAGAGAGTTTGTTCAGTCCTTGGGTGGTTCCAGCAATGAAAAATTCAGTTTTACTGTGATTGAGTCTTAATTTATTCACAGTCATCCAATTGCTAAGTTCAGTGATACACAATTCAAGTTTTGATAGAGCAGTATGACATGCTTCTGGTATTCTAGGGTCAAACGAAATATACAATTGAGTGTCATCAGCATAAACATGGAAACTAAGTCCATGCTTACGTATGATATTACCAACAGGAGATGTGTATAAAATAAAACCCAATGGGCCCAGTACAGAGCCCTGGGGACCCCAGTGTCCAGTTTATGCATATGAGAGTAAACACCGTCTATCTGAACTTGGTACACACGACTCTCTAAATAGGATCTCATCCATTGGAGAGCCTTACCAGAAATCCCAAAATTGCTTTCAAGATGTTGCAATAACAAAACATGATCAATAGTATCGAATGCTGCAGACAGGTCAAGCATCACAAGAAAAACAACCTCTCGCCTGTCTACAGCATTCAAGATATCACTCTGCACTTTGAGGAGAGCAGTTTCGGTGCTCCTATTGGAAACATAAGCGGATTGATACAACTCAATAAGATTGTTCTGACACAAGTATTCCTTGAGCTGATTGCTGGCAACTTTCTCAATGATTTTGGACATGAAGCTGATGTTAGACACAGGCCGATAATTGGAAAATTCATTAGAGTCCAGGGATGGTTTTTTAAGTATTGGAGTGATAAGCTTTAGGCTATATAACCAAATTTATCCTCATTTTGGGGGTAAAATTGTCTGAAATTGAATTTGTTTGTCCTAGTAGCCTGTCTCCCTTTCAATTCTAATGCTTCTACCGGCCGCCGCCATTGTCGATCTTATATCTAAACCAAAACTTGGCTTTTGAGTGGATACCGTATGCCTTCTTCACGATAAGTTGGGGCCTCCAGATTTTGGCCCTGCCCATGGCCCCCAAAAGGTTAATCCGGCCCTGCAGATGTTGCTCTCAATTTCCCATTTTTGTGTTACTTATTTCAGTATTTATTTAATTATTGGCTATAGGAATGAAATATAATTATGTATTTTCAAAAATTTAGAATGCATGAATTGAAATTTAACTTCATACAATTCCCAGCATGTGAAAAACACTTGCATGTTTTTAGGAAACAGACCTAAATAAACATGATAAATAAATGCTTAAAAAACGTTATTATTGTGACTGAGTTTGTTAGTGCACACATGGAGTAAGTTGTTTTTTAACCTCTTGGAAAGGGGGGGGGGGGTCTAAAAAGTTTTGTATGTCTAAAGAGGGGGGGGGGGTCACAAAGTGTCAGGTTCTCAGGTCAAAAAAGTTTCGACTCCAAAAATTTCAAGTGCCCAGCCCCCCCCCCCAGGTATTTATGAACGGTCCCTAATAATAAACCCGGTTATTAAGTCTTTAGCAAACCTGGGTTCCGTCAGTCCATTTCCATGTGGTCTCATTATCAATGTCATTTAAACCAATGAAATAGCCAAAGGAAGTTACTTGCTGATGATGATCTCTGATATGACCTAAAAAGAGAGGTAAACAATGACAGAAAAATTAAGATTATTAAGATTGTGTTAATTCGTTAGGTCCTTTTTTTTATCACTTCCTGTGACTGCCAACAATGCACAACAATTCGAAACAAAAGCAAAGCACTAAAAACTAATTTATCATTAAAAACGTAACAAATAATATTGCTCCTACTCATTTAATTATAAAAAAGGGGGAGCTGGCACATCTCCTCTCTGGATTTCTTTACTTAAATCCTTTTGATGTTGTAGTTGATAACAATGAATAGCCATAAGCTATGGGCCTTTGCCCTTTCCTATCCAGGTACCAAAATATTCTCAACATCACAGATTGATAAACGTATTTTCAAATGCACATTTGAAAAAAAAATAATGTGGAACAGGTTCTAAGGATGAATTGAGCCCTGTAGGTTCAATACTACTCATGTTATGTAACATAGTTTTCAATGGAAAAATATGTAATTTAATTCAAGCACGATTTTCTCATACATAGAACTGTCACAGTGAAATATCATTATATTATCAATTAATAGTAGGTTGAATCCTCTAACGACCAAAATGTCAACATACGGTGACCTGAGACTTTTGTTTTGTTTTAAACCACTGAAATGTAAATCCTTTGCGCCATCCTTTTGTTGGGACGGCTGGGTGGGAAAATCAATGTGCAGCGAATTCGGGGGAACATTTCATAAAAACTATAAAATAATGGTAGAGAACATGTCATTTATGCATGTTACTCTGAAATTTGCAAATTTTTGGCAATACAGTTTGGAATTTGTCAATGATTTTTTAAAAGCACCTTTTTTCAGATGCCGTGCAAGAAAATGGTCCCTTTTCTTTCAAGCACTGCGCAGATCTAATTAGTGGTGTTTAACCATAGAGGCGAGGTAAGCTATACCACAAAATCACAATTTCCGAGATAATGATATTGTAAAGTTCCCAATTTTAAAAGCTTTGCATAAAATTTGTTATGGTTTATGCTTTCTTTCACGTCTTAACTTTGCCACTTTCGGTAAATTTTTTGTCTCGATTTTTTCTCGATTTTTAAAGGCCAATATCTGAAAATTACAGCGTACTTTGCCTATATACGGCCAAATTTTGAGTAAGTCTTCTAATAGATACGATATATATATATATACCATGTATACAAATAAACAAAAGGCCACAAACTGTCTGTGGATATCAGCTAATTGAGATCCCATGTCAGAGCATGACTTATTTGCCTCAAAGTATGTCACTGACTGCTGCTGCGTGATCGAAGAAATAACAGTAAATCATACACTCCTATCATGTACTAAATATGCCTACCTGCCAAAAAGTCCTGTTCTCCTTGACTGTGAATACTAGCTAACTGAGATCCCATTCCCATGTCAGAGCATAACTTATTTGCCTCATAGTATGTCACTGTCGCTGCGTGATGGAAGAAATAACAGGAATCAGTGTAACCTTCCCATCCTGGCTTGCAACCTAGACTATTTCCCACAACTGTAAAAACGTAAAGAGATGTACAAATACGTAGGCAATTCGTTATTTATCCGCGGTTATTCTAAGGAGAAATAATAGTTAGACATGGTTGTTAACCAGGTTGACAAATAAAGATACAATGAAACCCTAATATGTTGTTAATTTGCCTTTTTATTTAGTACCTATAATATTTTGCTCTCGGATAGAAAGCAATTATAACGATTCGTCTAGAATATGTGTAAGGACACAGTGGATCAGTCGATATAAGCCGGTGAAGACTGTATATACCGTAAACGTTCACCTAATGGCGCTCATGGGCTCCTTTGCCTTGGGGGTAAATTTCATGTACAAATAGAGAGCTCCCTCCTCTGAAAATCCCAACAAGAATTAAAGGTACCGTACCTGGTTTTGGTTATTGTTCATTTGGTTATTGGTATTCATTTCTTATCATAGTTGTATCGTCTTGGGTTCCGCGCACGCTGACGAGTTAGTCGGCGACATTTTGTACTAAATCATAAGATGTGCGACATATCACATGACTAGTCTTTTGTTCGTAAGGGGACAAGGAATGCAACGGCGTGTTGTCACTTGTATGGTCTTTAATAGATTTTGCCATTTTTGCAAGTACTAGTATCAAGTTTGTTGAAAATGTTGAACCCCCCCCATAATTGGCTGCAAATACCTCCCGTACGCCATGTACGTATGTTAACTAAATATTTAAAATCTCAGATTTAGTAAAGCAGCACCTACAGTTTTGAAGGGAATGTTAGTTGTTCTTTTAACTACATTATAATCGTGTAAAAATAAGAATTTTGAAACAAGCCTACATTAAATCAACATGGTAACATTAGCTGTGTATAGGATTCAGGAATAAATCGAAAGGATGATTGTATGATACGGAGCGCTGTGTTCTAACAGCAATAAATACAACATAACAACAGTAACAACAATAATATGAATTTGCCGATTTGGCATGATAATTGTTAAAAGTAACGTCCATTTTGTTTTGTTGCAAAAACGTAATGTTTAAAATAAATTATTTGTTTTAACTTGAGAATTTGAACTGTTGCCATCCGATCCCGCTCAATCACCAGAACCTCTCGAGGGAACGGTTCACGGGGTTATACGTTGTATAGCTGTATTTGGATACCTACAGACACGTAGATCTGGAATTAATAACCGACGCAAGGTTCCCATTATCCCATATTCGAGTATTCAAATGCCTTACTTATCTGAAGTACTCACAGGGTGAGCAAAAAAACTAGCTAACCTGTTAGCATTTTTGTAGTTTGATGAGGCAATTTATGTCAAGTACAAAACAGTCCAAGTGTAAAAAAAGTCAATAAACGGATTTTTTTACAAGCACGATTATCTTTTTTAGAAAGGTGGAAATTGAAAACTTACGACATGATTGCGTGTTGCAGCTCTGTGAAGAACTACTAGCTCCGGGACATGAACCGCTCCCCACACATGTCCTGTACCGATACTTTGTCCCACCGCCACACGTACTGCTGCAAGCGCCCCAGGAATCCCACGAAGCCCAGGAGGCTGTTTAGGATTCAAGAATAAATCTGAAATTTGACTGTATCAGCTTGTATCATTGTTTGCAGCATTGTCTTGTCCATATTGTATGGTATGATTATAGTGTCCACTTCATGCATAGTTACACTAACTTTGTCACGATTAATCTTCTTAGAAAGCTTGAAATTGGAAACTTACGACACGCTTGAGTGATACAACTCTCTGAAGAATCATCAGATCCGGGACATGCACCACTCCCAACACATGTCCTGTACCGATACTTTGTCCCACCGCCACACGTACTGCTGCAAGCGCCCCAGTAACCCCATGCTGACCAGGAGGCTGTGATTAGAATTCAGAAATAAATCAGAAAGATGAATGTATTTTCATATGGAGCGAACACATCACAAAATCAGGTCCAACTTTATCTGACTAAACAAATAACAACTAGTGTTTCCATTCACTGACCATACCTGGTTATTTTGATGGAAAACAAAAGTTTAGAATGAAGGCTTGTGTGCCCATATTTTTTGTTATAGTTGTGCTCTGTGCATTTTTTCTCACTATCTAAGCATACAAAATTTAAAAGTTTACAATTCTGACATTTTAGGAAAGTATTTTGGTTAAATTTACCAAATGACGTCACTTTTCTTCTGTACCTTTAAAAACATTAAGTATAGGAACTTGATATTGTGGTGTGATCCTTGTAGCATGTTTGTGTTCTAACAACAAGAGTAAAGACTAAATAACAATAGAAACAAGAATAACAACAACAACAATACTAATTTGCCGATATGGCATGATGATTGTTAAAGATACGTCCATCCAAACCTGTTTATCCAAGCAGTTCGAAACTAGGGGTCTTTCGGTGAGAGCCTAGACACTGAAAAAATGAGTGCCCCCCAGGCATTTTTATGCTGTACGATTGTAAAAACACAAGTCATGAAACGGTATTTTAAACAAGCACGATTGACTTTTTTAGAAAGCTAGAAATTGAAAACTTACGACACGATTCAGTGTTATAGCTCAGTGAAGAACTATTAGATCCGGGACATAAATCACTCCCAACACATATGTCCTGGACCGAAATATTGTCCCACCACCACATTGTAACAAATTTGTTTTATCATTGGCGAAACATGGGGTTTTGATTTGAACTGTTGTCATCAGCACGGTTCACGGGGTTTATCTGTTGTATAGGTGTATTCGGATGCTTACCGAAGCTTGAAGAACCGTGAAGAATTTGAATAAATAACCAACGCAAGATTCACATATTAAAGTATTAAAATACCTTACTTTTCTAAAGTACTCATAGCTGGCCAGTTAGCATTTTTTATATAGTTTGACGAGGCAATTTAGAACAAATTCGAAACTGTCTGAGGGTAAAAACATGTAAGTCGGATATAAGCTGGATATTGAAAACCTACGACACGGCTGAGTGTTACAACTCTCTGAAGAACTCGCAACTCCGGGACATGAACCGCTCCCAACACATGTCCTGTGCCGATCCATTGTCCCCCGCCACATGTCCTGCTGCAAGCACTCCAGGAACCCCATGAAACCCAGGAAGCTGTGTGTGGTGGAATTCAGGAATAAATCGGAAATATTATTATATCATCTTGTGGAATATTGTGATATAAATGACCAACCCCAAGATTCACATATTCAAGTATTCAAATGTTTTACATATCGGAAGTAGTCACAGAGTAGCAAGAAATCTAGATAGCTAGTTAGTATTTTTATAGTTTGATGAAGTAGTTTAGAACAAGTAAAAAGGGTAAAAACATACGCCATGAAACGGTGTTTTAGACAAACATGGTTAAACTTTTTAGAAAGCTAGAAGTTTAAAACTTTACCAAGCTGGATATTGAAAACCTACGACATGGCTGAGAGTTACAACTCCCCGAACTTCTTATGGAGCATTGTGTTATCAAAAAGTTTTAGAAATCGCCCAGAAGTGAAAGTCAGTGCAATCACTGGTCCTTATGTACATTATGGTAGAAAAATTGGTTTCATAGGTATGTTTACTTTTTTTACAGGTGGCACTAGATGCCAATAACCCGCTGCCCCAGTCACTGCACATAAACTGCAAGATTGAGAAAATTGAATCAAGCAGCATTATTAAGATCCTTCTTTTGAAGGGTTGCAGTGCCTAGAAAATTGATGATGAAATGAAAGTTATCTTCGGTCGCGATTGTGATATGTCACTGTCGCCTTTTGGAAAAGGAATTTTTATTTCATCACAGATTTTCTGGGCACTGTAACCCTTAAAATGGAACTTAATCATGCTGCATGCCTCAATTTTCTCCATTTTGCTGGTTATGCGGTTACACAGGCAGGTATTGACATCTAGCTTCTGTAAAAAAGTAGACATACTTATGAGACCATTTTTGCACCATAGTGTACATAAGGACCAGTGATTGCTCTGTGTTTCAAGGGTTTTTCTGGTATCCTAGCAACAGAAGCCCATTCCCATCTGAACTTTTCCCTCAGATCATTTAATTTCACTTCCATCCAACAGACTAACATGCAGCTATAACCACTGCTCTATAAGATCTCCATCTATAACAGTCATTTTACATCAAGTTGTTATATTCCATCTACATCTGTATTAAATAAAGAGTTCATCTACAACTTCATCAGCAAGTCATCATCTTGTGTATTTTTCTTGTGTTCTAACTTCCTTTTAATGCATGGAGTAAAAGCCCCTACGGCTCAATCGTTGGCATAACCCCATCCCATTGGTTACAGACAGTAGAAACTCTCTCTACTGTCTATTCAACAACACGAATTTGTGGAAATTTGCCATGATTAGTGTCCACTCGGAGGGTTATTTTTTGGACCCTTTCAATTGTGATTTTTTCCTCTGAAGAAAACATTGCCCAAGGGGTATTTTTATAATATTATTTTTGAAGACAATTTTAACAATGTGTGTGTTTTTGGTCTAGAGCAGTCAGAAAGGGAGGGGGGCAATTTTAGAAGAAAAAAATAAAATGTAAAAAATGTCCCCTGAGAAGTAAGAAACTTTTGCAAAATGAAGACCTAATTGAAGCGATTTAGTGGACCATTTGGTACTATTAATGTATAAAATTTTAGTTTAAAAAAGCCGAAAATGCAGTCCATGGAGCCTTTCGTGGACGGCAAGTTTCCCCTATTATGGTAGGCCTATATATTGTGTTAAACATAAATCCACAAATGTCGAAAGCAGAAGTGAAAATGGCCATGTGTTTATTAACTACGCAGGGGTTGCACCCCCCCCCCCCCCAACATCGGAAATTTTGCAAAATGAAGACCTAATTGACGCGATTTGGTGGACCATTTTGGCACTATTACTGTGTAAAATTTAAGTTTGAACAGTTGAAAAAGTCGAAAATTTGTGAAATGGAGGTCCATGAAGTCTTTCGTTGTCACGTTTTCCCTATTTGCCAAAAGCCGAGAATAAATGCACAATATCGGGTGTTTCTCAATTCAAATCTTGTAATTATTTGAACGCGTACGTTTTCAAAATTTGGACGCATTGGACTTTGGATTTGAAAGGGTCCGCAAAGTGCCTGGACGCGTAAATGCGCGTTTTTGTGCGTTAAAGTAAACACTAACTTTGGTCATGCTTCCAGTAACAAATTTCGGGATTTTTGGGTTAGCCACCACCGATTTTTTTAGAGACCGATTAAGTTCTTCGTAAGTGGACGATATCGCTGTAACTATAATTGGTACACTTGAATGGCATTCATCAAAATGTCGAGAACAAGAACAAAATCCCGAACATAGCTATGATCGTTTGTTCGGAAAATCGCTCAGATAACTGAATTTGTGCAACAAAAGTACAAGACTCTCTGCTTAGATATTCTTTCTCATTAAACATAAATAATAAGTAATATTTTTACCTTCAGTTGTGTGCTGCTGAGTAGTACTTCCAGGATTCGTGGTGACTTGGCTTGTAGTTGTTACAACGGCAGCTAAAACAAACAAACAAACAAACAAAATAAAAGACAGTCATCTGGGTTGTTTGTGCTCATAATGAATGGATTCGTGCAGATCTTCCGAATTACATAACATTATATACATAGCGAGCCTTATTTAACATAAATTAATAAGTCATATTTTTACCTTCTGTTGTTTGCTGCTGTGTAGTACTTCCAGGATTCGTGGTGACTTGGCTTGTGGTTGTTACAACGCCAGCTAAAACAAAACAAAAAAAATCACAGTTATCTGGGGACAAAAATGAAACAAGGTACCAGTTGTTTTACACCTGTTTATCCTAAATTTTAAAAAAAAATGTCATAATTAGTACATAATTAGTACATGTACATGTCCTGTATCTTTTACATATTTTAGCTCGGATATAAGACCTCATTCGTTGAAGTCGTTAAGAAATAAAAACACGATAGTTCAAAATCTAAAGGAAGAAATCTCAAGGAAGATACGAATTAAAAAGTTTCAGATTTCTCCATTTGGTACCTTATTTCTAATTATACATAACGACCATTATTTTACACTAATAAGTTTTACCTTCAGTTGTAATGGTTGTGATCTGCTGAGCAGTAATTCTAGGATTCGTGGTGACTTGGCTTCCCCATCCATGTAACCTATTTGTTTTGATTATTATCAGTTGACTCAGAGGGGGATTCATGAGTGGAGTTGCATCTGGCATGTCTGGGAAGTGAGAGTATATATCTACTCTCCCATTTTCCTGCATGCATGTAGCTATGTGCTGTATGGACTATGGAACCCGTACCTATGGTACATGGGTCCTGGACCATGAGTACGGGTACGGGCCCCATGCCATGAGTACGGGTACGGGTCCCAGGCCATGGGTACGGGTATAGGTCCCAGTCATTGAGTACGGGTACGGATACGGGTCCGTGTACAGAAATTGGGACTCTAGTACGGGTACGGGTACGAATACGGGTACGGGTACGAATACGGGTACGGGTACTACAAGTCAGATATAATTGGTACTATAAAGGATACGGGTCCGTGTACAGAAATTGGGACTCTAGTACGGGTACGAATACGGGTACGGGTACGAATACGGGTACGGGTACTACAAGTCAGATATAATTGGTACTATAAAGCTATACTCATTTCAGCCGAAAATCACACTAACTACCGGAATTCACAAGAAATACCAGACTTTTTTACTTTCTCATTATTATCTGACATAAATAAGTTATATGTTTGTTGTAAGCTGCTCAGTAGCAGAAGTACTTCCAGGATTCGTGGTGACTATGCTTGTGGTTGATTCAACGGCAGCTAAAACAAACAACCAAGCAATGTAATGAATATTTCGTATTCATAACAATATTCAGACCAGTAAACGTAGTAGGCTACAATAATATTCTATAGCACTATACAACCATTATTCATTTGAGTCACTCGTGTTTGTGCTCATATTGAACATGAACATTTCCATGGTTCAAATCTTTCGTACTGCATCTAACGTGTTTGTAACGTAACGCAGTACTGTTATAATCTATAGTACTATACAATTATATTTACTTGAGCCTCTGTGTTTATGCTCAGAATGAACATTTGCCTGGTTCAAATCCTTAGTATTGCATAACAATAGTGTTTGTAATGTAGTACTACAATCTACATTTTCATGCATGGATGTAGCCATGTGCTGTATGGATCCCGTACCTATGGTACCTGTACCCATGGGTACGGGTACGGGTCCCGGACCATGAGTACGGGTACGGGTCCCATGCCATGAGTACGGGTACGGGTCCCATGCCATGAGTACGGGTACGGGTCCCGTGCATTATTTTTTCCTAAACATTTTATTTCTTAAACAATGACATTAAATGTATGGATGATTTCGTTCTTATTTCAACTGGTTTCATCGATACAATTTAAATAGAGTTTTGTTTAATACCATCATTCTTTCCCAAGAATATCGGCATTCGCTTGACATTTTCAGATACAGTGACTTTACAAGAATTGTTTTCCGTAACCTAAGTCATTATTTTAAATAATATTTTCTTGTACAAAAGTTCTTTTGTTTCCAAATGTCCTTCTCATAGTGTGTATTGAACAAACAAAACGAAATACAAATTGAAAATAAATCTGTAGGCGGATGTCACACCAGCGACAAAATGATAGCCTAAATCTAGATGGAAGTGGATATGAATAATTTAGCAACATAAAATTATAGTATGATTATCGGGAAGCTATTCGTCATAACCAAGCACATTATACACTCATGTAGAGTTTTATCCTTTAATTGAAGAATTTTAATATCAATGTGGAGACACCCATGGTCTAATTAATTGCATTCAACATGTTCGATACATTTTTAGAAAGCAGTAGATGAAACCATAAAATATTCACCATGTTCACTATGTTGAACAGAGTTTAATTTAGGAAATTGGCAATAATGGTGACATATCGGGGCAATTTATCAAGATCAAGCATATCAGGAGACCGATCCCATGGTAACGCCAAACAATAGTGAAATGGAATTACTATCTTTAATTAAAGAGGAATTACGGTGGACAGTACAACTAGCTGGCAAATCCGTTTTAGATATTTGAAACTTTACCAATGTTTACCCCTCGAAACCTTTTTAAATCAGGATTTAGAAATCGGAGTTGGCACCGTACCCATTCAATTTCGAAATCAGATTTTCAAACAATCGCATATCAATGTGTATGTCTCTAACACTGGAATTACAAGTGTTAGATTCAAATGCAACATTACAGGAATACGGGTTATTTTCAAGTAATACAGGGTGTCCCAGAATGATTTATACCGTGTTTGAACAAAATATCAAAAATATATAGTCAGCAGTGTATCTAATTTTAATAATTGCAATACAATGACAACATTACAGGTTACGGGTTATTTTCAAGTAATACATGTATATTGTTTAAAAGACTTATTATTTGTCCGTTAGTGGCGCATCAATTAAGTGGCGCGTTGCTACACCAAGATTTCTAGTTACCTTTTCCTCTAAAAATCTCTACTAGGAATAATTTATATAATAAAAGATGACAATTTGTATGAGGTTCATTTATCATCAAATATGTTATTTAGAGCATTCAACACATCATGCTGACATTATATTCAATATCTTATAATTCTTGTAATATCGGAAAAAGGGGTCAGATTTGGATAGTATTTTATTGAGATACAATACATATGTATCTTTTGTATTTAATACAAGTAAAAAAAATACGAACCTCTCGTATCTGTACACCCTAGTTTCTCGCGTAACTCCGTGACATTGTCATTGTTGATAAGCGTTAATGGATCATCGGGGTAAAAGAAGTTCTTTGATCCTGGGAGAGGTGTCGGGTTCGTTCCTCCGAACAGAATTTTGGTACAAGTACACAAGACGTCTTTATTTGTATATGGCAGGACCCAACGCAAGCCTAATTTAGGGTGATCTGGGTCAGGTTGCTGTCCAATAAAGCAGTTTTTGGCTCCGCCTTGTCCACAGGCACATATAATGGCTGTATAACAAAATATAACAAAACCATATAAAACGTTAAAATTTAATTGCTACGTGTATTTCTAGGAGGTAGGAGGAAATTTTACGATCATTAACAATGCCTAATTATAACAATTAAAACAAAACGGAATACCTCTGCATCCTAAGACTAACACTAACCCTAACCCTATGATAAAAACAGTAGAAGAAGCAACGCCACCCCGGCTAGCCAACAAATATGTAAAAACGATACAATATTTAAAGTAGAAAATGGGCTAGAAACTAACAATAATGATAATAACAACAGCAACCGATGATATATAACCGGATTTATAATGCATGTTGGATTTTGATATATACCATTACCATGTAAATAGTTTTTATTGGTCACGGTCACTTTATAGTATTTTGTTCTCGGCATTAAATATGAATATTAAACATTGTGACTATGTGAAAAAGTAAATAATGCAAACATTAATAGTTACAGATACACCAAAATTAAGTTTGATGACTTCATTGAAGAAATAATATGATATTAATAATCATTTGTTAGTTTGTTGTTTAATGATGCTTACCTGTCAAAGCCGCTATTACGAATTTTATCGCCATAGACATGTTGAATCCAATCTAAGTCATATTCAAGTCCTGATAATTGTACATTTGATTCCTGATCATGATGTTCACATCCTCCTCGCTTGTAGGCAAGGAGGAAACTAGCACTCCTCCCAAACATATCACTATAACAGCGTTATCTGTTACCATAGTGACACCAGAGGGACCAGTCCTGGTAATCAGTTATTATTACGACTGGTATATCGTGTATATAAAAGAAATTAGGGTTTTTGACTAATTTTGCACCTGATTTTTGCAATTATTCTATACTAATTTTGAAGGGTTCATGATGCTATAAGTTTCACCTACTTGTTATCAATTAAAGCTACGGAGTTGTAAAATATTACTCGGTATATTGCAAATGAAAATATACAGTGACAAAATTATGAGCTCCCTGGAATATGGGAGCTGGTATCCAGGGTAATATTCTACATTTGTCATCGTCAATAGTCATTATCGCTATCCAGGGTTTTAGATTCCTCATTAAATATTCAAATTTCGATTTGATGTAAATATAAAACAATTTAACATGAATCAAACATATTAATGTTTCAGAGCAGGATTTTCATTCTGTTATCAGGGTGATTACGTACAGGGTGGTACAAAAAGAACTTTTTTTTTCAACAATTCATTTATACATTAATTGATTATAATCCCAGATTTTAATCCTCTCGTGCTAGATTCAATAATATACCCGAACTTCACTCCCGTCATTGAATTATGAAATTAACATAACAATTACAATGTATTTTTGAATAATTTGTTATCATAATATGCAACAACGTCATTTGAAACGTCGTTCTGTGGTATGTGAGGCAAACACAGTGGCGTAACTAGGGGGTAGAGGGGGCAACGTGCCCCGGGCGCCACTCTTAGGGGCGCCACATTGACTAATTCAGCATCGATTCTGCGCCCCTCCAAGCGATGAAAGTCAAAATTAAGACCGATATTCAACTTCTAGTAACCAAAATTAATTAGTGTATAGGCTTTATTTGTCCAAAATTTCGCAATTGTTTCAAGAATTAGGGGGGCATTATGTATCCTTAGCCCCTAGCTACGACACTGCCCGCGTCTGAGATATTCTCGGGTGGGGGTAGGGGCGCAAATTTTGTTTCTTGCCCCGGGCGCTACCAACCAAAGCCACTGGGCAAACAGTTGAATGGAGAACTGACTTTTGAGTTGGCAGCTATTCAGCCAGTCTTCGACGTCCACGCCGTCCTTTTTCTATAATGTATTTAATACATTACACTTTCAGTATTGTGAGCAGTGGAGTTGGAGTCGGGTGTCATTATTGGTATCAGTAGTCGGAGTGTCATTATTTGCATCAGTACTGGACCCGGAGCTATTAGTATATAGCTAGTGCTAATTACAATACTGTTGGTAATCTGACACATCCCATTCAATTACGTGTGAACAAAGTGATTTTTACCCTCTTACTGACAACTAGCACACTTTGTTTTTAATTTGCCTTCCTTTTCTTTCATTGTTTAACAACATATTCTTAGAAAAATATATAATATATATATATATCGAATAACAATATTGTTAATAGCTGCCATTAACTCCAAGAAATTAACCTTTAAAATTGGGTAATGTTCTTTTTGGACCACACTGTACAACGCTAACATGATAAGGGGTCATTTGCTGCTGCTGCATTTATGCATGTTGTTACTCTTGCTGATGTGGTTACCTTTGCATGTAAGTACACACCCACCACCACACATAGCCTCAGTAAAATTGTGAACTTGATTGTTGGGAGTGGCCTTCTTTTCCTTGTTCTTTGTCTTCAAATCTGTTTCTCATTTCTCTTATATAGGCTTTTTAGCCTGGCTTAAGCATTTTGTTTAAGCCTGGTCCCATCAGGACCCTAGCGTGTCTCCAAACGGAGCGACCGTTTAAAAAAACACACTTCCCACAAAACCACCCTACACAGACATGACAAACCGCATAAACATAACACCATGTATCGTCTGCTCGTGTGGACATGTGCATAAGGGGTAAAGGGAAGAACATGTGTTCACAGGCTGGAGTGCCCATCTCTCTTTTAAAGCGATGGGTCAGCAAGGGCGTAGCAAAAGCATCAGGGGCCCACACAGTGTCATCGCCCCAATATCTTCATGGAGAAAATCGCCATGGTAGGTTGAATCCACAGCCACGCATGGCCATTTTGTTCCGACCTGTTTAATAGTTTTGAGACGCATGATGGACTGAAGGAGATACGACTAAGGCAATTGACAATAGCCTGGTGACTGACCTCTGTACGGTCAGTGAGCATGGTATACATCATGAGGTCATCTGCTTTTAGACTGCCTCCACGAGTGGCCTACGCTGCGCTATTATAGTTCGGCACATAATTTATAAAATCAGAATTTTTGTCAGTTTTTGAGCTCAATACGCACGATTCTTTCTAACGACTATCATATCCTTTCAACACATATATTAAGTGCAAGCATAAAAATATGGCTTCTTTAGAATAAAAAAATAAGGGAGATATTCATCATTTTCTACCCCGGTATCCAAAGATTTATCGTCTGAATATCAAATCGTGCATAGCACATTCACGTATATCGATCCCGGGTATTCATTTTAGTGTCTCTGCTGTATAATGTAATCATTAAGCGATGTTGGTGTGGCTCATGGACAAGGAGCAGTACGGGCCCTTTTAACCAGGACGGTATTTACCTTATGGGAGCCCTGGGACAGGCCAAAATTTGAGGGCCCCGAACTTACGTGCCTAGGAAGGTATGTGCATCCAAGTCAGTGGCCAAGTTTTGGTTTACGTATATTATAGAGGGGTACTAACATATTTTGTACCGATGTTACTAGGACATGTGTGCGCAAAGCACGCAAAAAAAAATCAATTTCAGACTATTTTAGCCCCAGATCATCATGGATATGGATATTTGAATGCGCGCGAAGCGCGGAAAATTTGACAATTTCGGCCAAAAACCATGATGTTATTGAGGTTAAAAGAAAGATGCATAGGACATTGGGGCCCTCTAGCTCAATGGTAAACCCGGCCCTCCATTATCAGCCCTTGTTTTCACTTTTGTACTCGGGTCCTTGAACCCTCGGGGCCCATGGACTTCGTCCACCCTGTCCCCTCGCTTGCTACGCCTTTGTGGGTCAGGTTAGGGTCCCGGGGGACACTCACTAACAATTGATGAATGGGATGTGCGGCCACATTGACCCCCATTTTTCAACTCCGTCTTACCCAATCGACCCCTTTTTTGTTTTACTGAACTCCATCTCACCCAACGACCCCCTTTTTTGTTTTCCTGTCACCAAAAGACGCCCTTTTTCAAACATTTTGGGGGAAAATCTGATAATCTTATACTGAATGATTGTTCAAAATTGTTCAAAAATTTACAATATTTTTCAAATTTTATGAATTTTTGAAAATTTGTATCAACTTTTACATCTTAACCCAAAATTATTCCCAGTCTTACTGAATGACCCCCTTTTTTCAGGACCTTCTCACTGCATGAAAGACCCCCTTTTTTCGGTGTCTAGGCTCTTACTGAATGACCCCTAATTTCGAACTGCTGTCCGCACATCCCCGTCTCTTCCAAAGTCGAGTGTCCCTCATCCGGGGGGGTAGACTCCTCCGTGAGATTGCACTGCTGATTTCCCTTGAAAACAACGATTCATCCAATTTCAAATGTTCAGTATTGTTGATTTCTTGTATGGGAAAGTGATTCTTTGAAGAGGGCCTCATACTCCAGGTGGGTACTAACTCAATTAAGTGTTAAGTGTTCATGTTTTTTCTGTATACCAGTAACCAATTGAGACATTTATTTTATGACACAAATTATGCAAATTAAAATGAGACTTTTTGACACCATAACGGGAGCTTATTTGAGCTTTATTTTCTCTTGTGAAGTAATATTGAACATAATACAAGCAAGATCTTGTACACCTATCAGTTTAAATAATTTGCATTTTTATTTGACTGTTTAACTATGATAACATGATGATTAAAACTATACATGATATCTGTTATCGTTGAATTTGTTATATGGCCGTGATGAGCTGATTGCAAATATTAAACATTTGTGACGTGATCAAGCAAAATCAGTCGGAACTCGGAAATATTAAATTTTCAGTTTCTTATAGAATAGTAAAAAGCATTTACAAACCTGCATTTTGCAGAAGTTTTGTTTTATTGAAATTGAACAACCAATTTCAAAGATATGAGCAATTAAAGAGTTTCCAAAACAATAAGAAACAAAAGGAAATATTTTCTTTGTTTGGTTATATTTCAAAATCAATATTCCCGAGTTCCGACTGATTTTGCTTGATCGCATCACATTTATCGAGGTCTTTAAAACATGATCAAACACATTGTAGAATTGAAGAATGTAACCTCCGTATACATTGATATACATACCAACCTTTTCCCTATACTTTTGAAAAAGAGATTTTATACCATTAACCTTAATAACTTATTACTTTATTTTACAAGAACATCAATATTATGAAATATAATGCAGAGTTGTCTTCAAAAAGTAAAAGAATCTACACAGCACGTAACACAAAGCAACAACAAATTCTACTTCAAATTGTGCGATCATCATGATCATACATTGTCAAATTTGTGTTTTCTTTGCCAAATGGTGTAAAATATTTTAAGTAGCAACTGTCTAGAAAGTTTCCTGGTCACTGATTTTAAGCCAAACAAATGAGGTAAAACGAAAGAAAACTCACTTGATATCTTAGTAGCTTAACTGATGTGGATTTCTATGGGGGATTTAAAGTCATTGTTATGACTTTGTGTAAATATTACAAATATGCCAAAAAATCAGGTTTGGAAAAAAAGATTGACCAAACTCATTTTAAAAGATCATACATTATGACTTTAAAACATGACCCAACATAGTGTCTGCTTGATACTGCTCGTAGAATATATCGTTAATATACATAACAACCTTTTCCCTGTAATTTTGAAGAAGGGATCATGATACACTAAAAAGTTAACTTTGATTTTACCCATAACGATTTCGATCAAATTTCAATTTGGTTATTCTTTGCCAAATGTTAGAAAATATTAGATTGTTAGAAAAGTAGTAACTGTCTGGAAAGTTTTCTGGTCACTGCTGATTTTAAGCCAAACAATTGAGGTAAAACGAAAGAAAACTCACTTGTTATTTTGGATTACTATGGGGGATTTAAGGTGTAAGTGGGAAAACATTACAAATATACCAAAAATCAGGTTTGAAAAACAAATTGACCAAACTAATTTTAAAAGATCGTACATTGTGACTTTAAAACATGACCCAACATAGTGTCTGCCTGATACTGCTTGTAGAATGTCCATATACATACCAATCTTTTCCCTATAATTTTGAAGAAGAGATTTTATACCATTAGCCTTAATAACATTATTTCACAAGAACATCGATAGATAGTGTAAAATGTAATGCAGAGTTGTGTTCAAAAAGTAGAATAATCTACACAGCACGTAGCACAAAGCAATAACAAATTCTACTACAAATTGCACAATCATCATGGTCATACATTGTCAGATCATGATATACTAAAAAGCAAACTTTTGATTTGGCCCATAACAATTGTTGTTTTTATACAAATAAAAATGTATCGCTTATCATTTTTATATCATATTTGATTTATCTCAAGAATTTTAGCTTCTCATGATCTTAGGTGATTTAATTAGAGTTAGATGGATGTACACCAGTACCCTCGGCCCTTATCATTACATTCTTCTTATAACTGTTAATCACTGAACATTGTCTTCAAAAAGTAGAAGAATCTACACAACACGTAGCACAAAGCAACAACAAATTCTAGTACAAATTGCACAATCATCATGATCATACATTGTCAGATCATGATATACTAAAAAGCAAACTTTTGATTTAGCCGCGCCCATAACAATTGTTGTTTTTTATACAAAATAAATAAAATTTACCGCTTATCATTTTTATATCATATTTGATTTATCTCAAGAATGTTTAGGTTCTCATGATCTTAGGTGATTAAATTAGAGTTAGATGGATCTACACCAGTGCCCTCGGCCCTTACCATTACCTTCTTATAATTGTTAATCACTGACCATTCAAAAATGTAGGTCTAAAAATTTTCTGTTGTTGTTTTTGGATTTTCTCCCAAACTGAGCATTTTTACCAAATCTTGGCGTCACCGATGGAGTCCTCAAGTGTTTGCCATTCTAAATATATACTTTTACATACTTTAAACTACCAATTTACCAGTTATGAGGCTCAAACATATAAAACCAACCTTAACGCGTTTAATACAAGAATATGGCCTAGTACACAACACGTATTACTTCGTAATATATCCACAGGCGAGAAAATGCACAAACGATCAACAACGAGGCAGAGTCTCAGTGCTTTGTATGCTGAGAATTCCCGCATATTCATGAGGGCCGATCGTTCGAACGACCGTGTCTAACAAATTTACGCACACTGTGTTCGTAGCTTTAAGTTGTATTATATGTTAAGCTCCATGGTACCTAGATGGTTCAACACCACTAATTATCTATTACACGGGTTTTAATGGGAAAATGTCTAATTTCGGGTGGAATTTTCTCCTATTCAGAACTCTCGCAGTTAAATGGCACTAATATCAGGTGAAACTATATGATTTAGATGAAAAAATTATCAAACACTCAATATAAGTTGACCTGAGACTTTTCTTATTTTAACGCACTGAGCTATAAACACCATAAAATGGCAGTGCGCCCTCGAAGTTGAAAGCTACAATATGATAGGGGGAATATTTATTAAAAACCAATGCCGTGCGTATGACTTTTGGTAATAGGCTTATTACAACACAAATGTCATATAATGAGAGAAAATATACTATTTGAAGCATCAAACCCTAAAATGTACTTTTTTTGGCTATATAACTTGGTCAATTTCAGTGATTTTAAAGCAGTCTTTTCAGATGCCATGCAAACAAATAGTTACCCATCGTATTTCCATGCATCGCCCAGGCCTATTAGTGGTGTGTAACCATCTACATCAAGTTACGCGAAATTGTCAAAACTACATATGCTTTCGAAATATGCGCGCAAAATCGGCGTAGCGTTTTCGTGCGCGTGCTTTATGGAACGATATTTCCTCATGAACGGACAGATGATGCTGGACTTTACCTGTTGGTGGGTCGACTGTGAATGTAGTCACATTACATGATTATGGAGTATCCAGGAGCATACAGATTTCATGAACCAAAGTTACATCACACTTTTTGTAACCATCTATGTTTTACACTTTGGGGTGTTCCCCGAATGAAATTGAGTTACAACTGTCAGTGCAGAGAACATACTCTGTAAAATATCAGCTAATATCCCTATTGTCTGTCTCAAGTTGAGAGTAACGCCATGTTGGATTTTGCAGTGACAGGTTCTCGCGCTTACCTTATCCCGCGGGGCGACACACACGCGTAGATGGGCGATTACTCTTAATCAGAGCCCACATGATATGACATAAGTCCAGTCTGGTGCAAACTATACACACAAACCCTCTGATCACCACAGGTCCTGAGACTGTCCCTTCCCTTTGATCTTTGAAATATTTAGTGATTCACAGGCACATCTAGAACAGCTCAGAGAGGGTAGGTCATGGTTTCACATTTTGTTTTTAACATGACAACTTTATTGAGGAATAATATCAAGGCTCAGAATCTGAGATAATGGGCGCTTTGTCCGTACGCTGGCGATGCAACCACATTGATTCGAATATACCATTGCAAAATCAAACATAGCGTTACTCTCAACTTGAGACGAGACACTCAACTTGAGGGGAGACCAAAGAACTGATATAATAATGTATAATTTCTTGGGACGAGATACCTAACACTACTACATACGTACATGAATTTATCAATTGTATTATAGTGTGTCTTATCTCAAGTTGAGAGTAACGCGATGTTGGATTTGGCATCTTTGGCAGATTTGAATCAGTGAGTTTACGGACAAAATCGCCCTTCTACGCGTGTGTAGACGCTCCGCGGGATTAGGTAGGCGCGAGCGATTCGAATCTGCCACTGCGAAATCCAACATGGAGTTACACTCAACTTGAGACCACACTATAATCAAAGTTATACGACTTCTACATAAATTGTTTTTTGATGTGCACTTCAATTAATCTCAGAAGACCACGCGCATAGCGTTTTAATTTCGAAATTTGGTGTGTTATTGTTTTTTCATGTTCTGAGATTTTTCCTTTTTGTTTTAAACTCTGAAAAAAAAAAAAAAAAAAAAAAAGTTGCCCAATATGTTTACAGCAGTTAGTGGGTTAGCCCCAGGCGCGTAGCACATAACTTTTATAAAAGGAGGAAAGTGCAAATGGCGTAACGATTTTACAATTTTGTTTGAGACAAACCTTTTTCGTTGCTGTTGATTTTAACATGTTTAAGCAACAACAAAAAATGTGGCATTTAAAAAACATGCGAATGTTGCTGAGTTGTTTTTAAACAACAATCATTGACACATTGGTGTTTTTTTATCTCTATTATTTTGTCTCGATTGTTCATTAGCATGCAAAATACACCTTTTGTTTTCGCAAATATTGTTAAAATTTATAAATGGTAGAAATTCTAATGATTACACTTGTCTACAGATATTGACAGTAGTTGTCGTACGTGAACGCGTGACGATATTGATATAATATTGGATGTCTGAGCATGATACCATAACATATCGGATGAGTCATAAAAATATCGGACGAGCCAACGGCGAGTTCGATATTTGTATGACGAATCCGATATGTTATGGTATCATGCGAAATAAGCCATCCAATATTATCATTATTAGGTTTTCTTAACTCCTAATAACCTTGAAAACATAATAATGGTATTTATTTACGACAGCGTTATTTTCGTAAGACTTGCCTGTTTTAGAATAGTGCATCATGCGTTCACATACGACGTCCACGAACGAAAATTAATTCTATAACAACTACCGCATACCAAAACAATTTCTCCGTTGAGTCCTTTCCTATACATCAAGGTACCAACATCAGCAGTAGCTATTCCATATCACTAGCATTCTATACTAGCTCTTATACACCACCATCGATACTCCACCATTACATCGACACCTTAACCACCACCACCACCACCACCCACACATCCCAACACTTCAAATCGTAGAACACACAGCGTCTTGGTATCGTAAGGATCGCTGCTCTTGTAGCACTTGGTTGGTTCTATTCGAACGAACTGAGCTCGAGGACGAGAATGAAACTCACTCATCACAGCAACATTAGGAGTATATGCACAATTGACAATGAATGTCTGTAACAAAAAGAAAGAAACAAAATTACTTAAAGATATTTTAAAAGTCGTAGAATCGTACACAAACAGTGTTTAACATTGAAACATTTTTCTAAACACATTATTGCCTTCACTTTGTAAACGTGTTTAAATACTAAACATGTTTTGAGTATTGATGGCTAAACATTCTCCATTGCTGTTTAGGAATTTGATACGCAATATTTCTAAACACGTTTAAAAAATGAAGGTAAGAATGTGTTCATTTGCTAAACACAGTTTTATGCAGCGGACATGGCGTAAATCATCCCCCCCCCACTTTTTAGACTTTCGAGAGTCATCCTGGCTGAAAAAAATTTGGGTCAACATTTTCGGGCTGTTGCTGCAAGGGGCGGCAAAATTTACAGTCCCCGGGGTAGGAGCCGCCACGATACGCCACTGATGGTATTAATAAACAAAAAAAGCACTTCGTAAAACATTTTTTAAAAGCTATTAAAATAGCTTTTAATGTAAAATAAGCAGTTTTGGGATTTTGTTTCGGAGTGTCTCCCTCTAAAACTGGACAAACTTCTAAATGATTGGGCTCTTGGCTTTAGTTACTCACCTGTGTGGTGTGCACTCACCACATTGCAACTAGAGTTATTGTTCATTTCATTAACAAAAATAGCATACAATTTGCATGATTCTTTCGAAATCTCAAAACGAACTGGTGGCTGACGTCACTGATACCCCAACCCCCAACCCCCTATAATAATATTGAAGTGCGTAATACCTTCTCTGTTGTGCCGTCGTTATCTTGTAGGTAGTAAAGTGATGTCTCCGTCAGACCTGTCTTCACCTTGAATTCCTGCACACAGTATTTATTCCCTGATTCACTCTGATGGCCTTGTGTAAAAACACCAGTCACTATCATTTCCTGTCCAAGATCGACCTGGATCCACGATGCATTGTCAGTCAGATTACTTGTCCATGGTAATTTGTAATTCAGCCTGCCATTCCTGTAATTTTACAAATTAATTTACCAATAACTTTCCAGACAAAATACAGCTTTTTGTATGATAGGATGATGGAGATTAACAGACGTTTTTATTTATTTATTTATTTATTTAGTTAGTTTATTTATTTTTATTTATTTATTTATTTATTTATTTATTTATTTATATATTTACTTATTTAAAGAGCTTGGCATAATATCGTAATCTAATAGTGCTAAAAAGTAAACAGGAACAACTTACTGAGGGAGTCGATCATCGCTTTCATAAGATGATGCGGTAATCTTGTCGTCTGCTATTTCATAATTCTCCATTCCAAGAGGCCTCATACACTCTAAAGGAAGAATACAAGAAAGTATATAGTCTATAATGTCTGTATAAGATGATGTGGTAATCTTGTCGTCTGCTATTTCATAATTCTCCATTCCAAGAGGTCTCATACACTCTAAAGGAAGAAACCAAGAAAGTATATAGTCTATAATGTCTGTATAAGATGATGCGGTAATCTTGTCGTCTGCTATTTCATAATTCTCCATTCCAAGAGGCCTTATACACTCTAAATGAAGAAAACAAGAAAGTAAATAGTCTATAATGTCTGTGATGCGGTAATCTTGTCGTCTGCTATTTCATAATTCTCCATTCCAAGAGGCCTCATACACTCTAAGGGAAGAATACAAGAAAGTATATAGTCTATAATGTCTGTATAAGATGATGCGGTAATCTTGTCGTCTGCTATTTCATAATTCTCCATTCCAAGAGGTCTCATACACTCTAAAGGAAGAAAACAAGAAAGTACATAGTCTATAATGTCTGTATAAGATGATGCGGTAATCTTGTCGTCTGCTATTTCATAATTCTCAATTCCAAGAGGCCTCATACACTCTAAAGGAAGAAAACAAGAAAGCATATAGTCTATAACGTCTGTATAAGATGATGCGGTAATCTTGTCGTCTGCTATATCATATTTCTCCATTCCAAGAGGCCTCATACACTCTAAAGGAAGAAACCAAGAAAGTACATAGTCTATAATGTCTGTATAAGATGATGCGGTAATCTTGTCGTCTGCTATATCATAATTCTCCATTCCAAGAGGCCTCATACACTCTAAAGGAAGAAAACAAGAAAGCATATAGTCTATAACGTCTGTATAGATGATGCGGTAATCTTGTCGTCTGCTATATCATAATTCTCCATTCCAAGAGGCCTCATACACTCTAAAGGAAGAAACCAAGAAAGTACATAGTCTATAATGTATGTATAAGATGATGCGGTAATCTTGTCGTCTGCTATATCATAATTCTCCATTCCAAGAGGCCTCATACACTCTAAAGGAAGAAACCAAGAAAGTATATAGTCTATAATATCATAACAAGTATACTTTACAAGTGACTAACTTTGGAATTTAGAGTGCTCAAACCCATTACAGGTGAGCTATAGAAACAAATTCAAAGTATAGACCTCTGGCAAGGCAACCGTTACTTAAAGTTTCACGGAATACCCTCACTTACGATCATTGGGTATACCGATCATCAGACGGATAATTTGTCATGATTTCAAATTTACAGGAATGTTTATACAAGTATATACATTCTGTGGTGTCGAAAAAATGACAAACCAAGCCAACCAGAACAGTCTCTACTCCAAAAATAGTCGAGAGTGCTCAACCACTAAAAATAGTGGGGGCGTATTATAACAAGTATACTTTACAAGTGACTAACTTTGGAATTTAGAGTGCTCAAACCCATTACAGGTACTAGGTGAGCTATAGAAACAAATTCAAAGTATAGACCTCTGGCAAGGCAACCGTTACTTAAAGTTTCACGGAATACCCTCACATGCGGTAATCTTGTCGTCTGCTATTTCATAATTCTCCATTCCAAGAGGCCTCGTACAACTCTAAAGGAAGAAAACAAGAAAGTACATAGTCTATAATGTCTGTATTAGATGATGCGGTAATCGTGTCGTCTGCTATTTCATAATTCTCCATTCCAAGAGGCATCATACACTGTAAAGGAAGAAAACAAGAAATAGTCTATAATGTCTGTATATTTATGATGATGCAGTAATCTTGTCATAGGTCATTATTCCTTCGTTCTATTTGTGTTTTTTATTTTTATCTCGGAGCGTCCGCACCACAAACAAAACCTTGGTCTGACGAGGTAGGCCCGGAAGCCAATGTAGCAAAAACGCAGATCGGATGGACTACGTATATTAATAAGTCATATAAACAAATAAAATTCAAGTACAGTTCTTACACTACATGTCATTCTCCCACTTCAACATGTGGAACGGATTTTGACTGAACTTAATTTAATCTAATTGGCGATACGTGTAGATTAAATTGAGACTTCCTCTCTCCTGCTGCATAATTGGTTCAATAAACCATGAAAGTACTACGTCCTTCGGAGGGAATGTTTGTATCTCATAGGCGTAGATACCGGGGGATGGGGGATAAATCCCTCCAATATCTTGGCAGGGGGTTGGTCGATGCAATCATCCCCAATGTTGACGCCTGTATGTGGGTTTCTGACCAAATGAACGTCATATTTGGCCAATTTAGCCCCAAAAGTGCCAATTTTTGCGCGCTTTGGGCGCATATTCCACTTCTGCACCATATTTAAACATTTTAGTTTCAATACGGTAAATTTTTCTTCCCGCGCTCCGCGCACATTTGTACCATAAACTAATTTGGTTGCCAAAAGGTGCTGGATTCACTATTATACTTAATAATATTATCCAACCCCATCACCCCATGTCAAAAAGAAATCTGTTGTATCTCACAGTCAGTTATGAAAGTTTTTAATCCCTGGCTGTCCCGCCGTCCCGATGTTGTTTATATGCACAATCTGTGAAGATAATACCTGCGAAAATGGCTGCAGTTCGGAATAAGTGATATGATTCTGATTTTCACTGGACAGCAGCGTTTTGACTCCTCTGGAAAAAGTGCTATACTTAATTAAAACCAATACCTTTGAATGCTCGGCAGATATAAGCCATTGAAGCATCGCACTGGAAGCTATTCCACAGACCTCGGGAGTCCAGCTGGGTAATGTCGCCATACATTCCCGCACAATCTTCATCGCCGATATTATTTGGCTCATCTTCGTTCCATGCATTAAAGTCCACCTGTATGGTAGTAACAGAAGTTTGCATCGGAATTTAACTGAAGCGAATCGAGCATTAAACTAATATATAATAAAACAAAACACAACATTAAATTATAAATTAATCTGTTTCTTAGTTTTGAAGTGCTACCTAATACAACCTAATACCGCTCTTTTCCAGCGTGCCTCTGTAACTTAGTTGGCTAGAGCGTCGTGCTAGTATCAAATAGGTCGCCGGTTCGAATGACGTATTAGGTTAAAATAACCCTCCCCTGTGGACAATGGGAGATTGAAAAAGCTTAACATCAATTATATTGATCAACTGAATGGATGGTATAGACAAATCCAATTTCACGCATTCCAACACCTTAATGGCAGATATTGCTGGGTACCAACCCGCCTGAAATGTGAAATAATGCAGCCTTGGCGGATATTTTAAACTGCATTCCATCACCCATGTTTAACACGTAGACAAATATTTCTAAAATAGGTCTTTTGGGGAAAGTAATTCATATCTTCAATATGAAAGTTCAAAATTTTCAATTGAACGTCGGCTTTTCATCCCAGCTATATACAATTAAAGTGCATATCATTTAATAGATTTATACAATTTACTTCCGAGGACTGTTTAATTTCAAAAATATTAATTTTTTATCATTTGACATAAAGGTGTATTATGTCGTGAATTTCAAAAAATACCAGAAGGACATTCTTCGTTTTAAAAATGCAAGTCGATATGTCTGACGTGCTCTCAGGTCCCACAAAAAATACGTAAAAACATAGCTATCCGAGCACTTAATACTGAAAATTGCTTTATACTTTTATTTCTTAGAAATAAGAGACTACAATTGAGCGTTTTTGTTGATTGCCGGGAATCATAGGTAACTGAATTTTAAATGAATTTCAACATTTCTTTTTTTATTATCAGACTCGAAAATTTGATATGCAGCACACTACCAAATAAACCTACACGATGAAATTGCTGCTTTAAAAATACAACCGAATCAATGTTTTCCCAAAATAACTTTTACAACAATCATGTTGAATAGCGCCAGATTAAAAAGTACTACTTTCTAAGGGACATGTGTTATTACATACATGTAACTTGGTTGTTAAGTCTTACAAACCTGGGTTCCGTCAGTCCATTTCCAAGTGGTCTCATTATCAATATCATTTAAACCAATGAAATAGCCAAAGGATGTTACTTGCTGATGATATCTGATATGACCTACAACAGTGACAAGAAAGGTTTAGTGGTCAATTTTTTATCATTTCTTGTTATTACAAACAATGCAAAACGAATGGAAACATAATCATTATTCTTGGTCTTTCTGAGGAATTAGTTTGTTTTTGTTAATACACTTATACACATAATATGTTCTATAATACCTACGAACAGAATCATGCATTTATGCACTTGCTACTCAAAATGGATAGTACAACTTGCAAAGGAAAGGAATGTGCACGCGAACTGTAAGATTGCTGGCATGGCATCTTGTACCAAAATAATTGCTTTCATTTTGCGCGCCTATATCTAAAACAACAATAATACAGGTATAGTTATGGTGAAATTCGACATGCTTGAAAATTGAGAAAATGCACTTCAGAACATAACTTCGTAAACGTTAAATTTTACTGACTAAAAACGCCTACCTGCCAGAAAGTCCTGTTCTTCTTGACTGTGGATGCTAACTAATTGAGATCCCATGTCAGAGCATGACTTATTTGCCTCAAAGTACATCACTGTTGCTGCGTGATTGAAGGAATAACAGTAATTATTGTAACCTTCCCATCCTGGCTTGCAACCTGTGATGTTAAACACAACTGTCAAAATAGAAGGAGATATTAAATAATCGTTAATTTGTCGTAATTATTGATAATAATTGTGATTTTATTCCGTACTTATTCGTAGCAAACATACTTGGTTTGGGATATGATGCATTATATTGTAGAATGGCATACTGGTCCCGTCTCGAGGTACGTCCCTGTTTGATGTTTAATGGTTAATTGAATATATTGGTTCAACTTACATCGGTATCAGAGATTGTTGTGTACGTAAAATTTAATTTCTGAAACCAGAGCTGAAACGGACACCGGAGTTACGTCTAAGTAACAGATTTTTTTCCTCAGAAACGTATGAGTCATCAGCGCCATTATTCGTGATTCTCTTTTTCTGACGAAGGCACCAGCCGTATTTTATCAATGTATAAATAAAGAGCACTCTAGATTCGAAAGGCGGAATATGGAGGAAGTACCCCCTGGAATAGTGCATGCGATGACGGGAAGTAGGACAAATGTCTATTTTGGCGCATTTAGCATAGTATTAACATTGCAAATTTCAATGCAATTGTCGCAGTAAAGTAATTTTAGTAGCGGGTCAGCGGGGCGATTTGTTCGGTGGCCCCGATACGCCACTGCCTATAGATAATTACACCTACAGATAACCAATTTCAAAGATAATTGTACTGGTCCACTGTCAGCATTGAGTAATTTGAGATATGATCTGTCAAAGTTTATAGAGATGTTAAACCTCAAAATTGCTCAAATATTGTTCAAAACCTTACCAAATTATTATTTACGAATCTCTAACAACATTTGAGCAATGTTGACCTCTCATTGCCTTTGATTGTCCGCATCTCAAAATGGCCAATGCTGACCGAGGCTAGTAAGCTTATTTTTCAAATTAAATGTCTTGAGAAGAAAAATCCAAAAACAAAAATTAAAACCCCCAATACATGTAGAAGCTGAATCAGGAAAATTATGTTTGGCAGCTGCATTACCATGCGAAAGATAGCAAAGTCACTTGGTTGTTTATTTAAGTTGGTGTCCTGGCCGGCAAACCGAAGCGGGTAATCCCTGAAACCCCGTCACATAACAATGAACAATGATTAATATATACAACTCAACCCACTCTAGGCCTACCATAATCCATTAGCAAACAGAGGTATGTCGCTGCTTCGCGCCTCTGTTCTCTATTTTGGTCGGGGATCGAAAATGACTTTGAGCTAGCGCTATTATTGCTACTAGCTAGAACATGTTTTACCTTCACAACCAACAAGTTCAAAACGCATGCTGATGTGATCGTGCCATGCTGTAGGGATTATTCGGATGTAAGAAGCTACAACTGGTGTAGGGAAAAGATTGCTGACAACCGTAGTTTGGTCGGTGTTTCCATCAAATATCTGTGGTATGATGAATGATTTCAATATCAATAAAAAATGTATTTTGTATATCTTGTTAGATTTGTTTGTTATTTTGACTGTGTAAAGCAAGACATAGCTTGCCTGCATTGTACTGGGCCTCCTTGAGAACAGCTTGGGTACTTGGATACCCATCTGCTAATGTGTTTTGTCCTGCTTTTGTTTTAACAAATAATTGTAATAAATAGATAATAAAGCGATGGCATGTAGTGAAAAGAGGTTATCCATGTTGGATGGATACTTTGCTTCATCTCACATTTATTCTTTCTGTTATTTTTCCTCTTATCTTAAGTCTTAAAGGCACACACAGAGTTCATCAAGTAAACATGAAGATACTTACTATTTCCCCAATTGCTTTCTGAATAAACTTCCAATCATCCTGGTCATTGGTGTATTGAACTTTGAATTTGGTCAACCACTGTGCAGTTTCTGCCCTTCCTTGAATCAACACACCAGTAACCCATGTTGGGACGCCAAGAGCTGCCTGGATCCACTGGTTGACATCATTGGCCTGTGCGCTCCATGCTCCAGTAGTACCTGCCTGCGCAACGCGGTTCAGACGAGCATTGGTAGCCCCGTAGATCTTACTGGTCCATTCACTAGAGGCTGTGATTTGGTAGTCACTTATCCGACCATCCTCAACCCCGAGATGGTCTTGGCAAGCTGTCAATAGTTAAAATATACAAGACTAACATTATATAACTGGGGTAAAGTTTATTTTGAAACTCAATAGGGACATTTAGAGACATGAGTATATGTAGTGGTGGAGTATATGTTGTGCCAATCTGGCATGGTGGTATCACAAGGGAGCTAACTCTTTTGATTCTTCTGCAATTGAGCGCATCCAAAAACGCGCATGTATAATTATTTAAAGGTCTGACCAAACAGTCATCTGATGAAGAGGCGCTCCAAAGTTGCGCGCAGACTCACACAAAGAAGAGAAAAAATTTGTCCAGAATTTTTTCAAAAATGGACACAAATAAAAAATGGAAATGGACACAAACTTACTCTTCCTAGGTCACGTAGGTAGCCAACAAATAGATATCGAATTAACAGCGCAATTCCTTATATGGTCAACCTCTAATTAATATGTTTTCTTTCATATATCAACTGAACAATGTATTATAGTGCATCTGTTAAGCTAAAATATTGACTCTCTTGTCAAGAGGGTCCTTAAGCCCTCTCTTTTAAAAGAGGATTTTCCTCCTTGGGATTTTCAATTGGTTGGGGGGGGAGTTTTGCACATTTGGTCTAATTTGTGTACTTTTTAATCTTCTTTAATATTCTTTATATCTATAGTACCATATAACTATATTCATGTGTTTGTACTCTATGGTGTCATATATAGCTTCAGAATGTTTTATATACGGCATAAACTTAATAACAACAGGTAGCGCTATCACTGCACTAACATGATTGATATGATCATCTTAAGACCAGTTGTAGAATGATTAA